>NC_140987.1:338530601-339015855 GCF_052327205.1 Somniosus microcephalus | reverse complement strand
GAAACTTGGTGAGATGTTCAGCTGTTATGGCTCACAACTCGTAAGTGACAACGGTCCACAATTTGTATCACAGGAGTTTGCAACCTTCCTGCATGTGAATGGTGTCCAACACATCAGGTCTGCGCCCTATCATCCCTCTACTAACGGCCTGGCAGAAAGGTTTGTGCAAACTTTGAAGCACGCCTTGAAGGCATCGCAAGGTCAGGGCTCAATCCACCAACGTCTGAACAGCTTCCTGTTGTCCTACAGGAACGAGCCGCATGCCACAACCAAAACTTCCCCCGCTTCGCTCATGATGAAGAGGCAGTTGCGGACAAGTTTTGACTTACTCAAACCTCCAAGGGCAGAGCAGGTTGTCCATCATCAACAACAAGCTCAAGTTGAAAAGAGAAAGAACAGAGCCAAGGAGAGACGGTTTCATCCGGGAGAGCACGTCCTAGCTCGAAACTACAACACTGGATCGAAATGGGTTCCTGCTACGGTGATCGCGCAGACGGGCCCTGTGTCTTACACGGTTGAGACTGCTGAGGACGTCGTCTGGAGAAGACACACAGATCAACTGTTGCTAGGAGCAGAGACAGCCACAGAGGCTCCAATGGCTGGTTGGCCTGAACTGTTTCCGGATGATACCGCAAACCAGCATCCTTTGCCACAGTGCTCTTCTCCAACACAGGAAGTCAAAGAGACTGTTCCACCTGTGCAAACTCCTGACTTTCGACTGACACAGGCACCTTCTCCATCTAGGCCTCTGTCAATGCCTACTGCTGTGGAAGCCAGCGATGACTGCCGGTATCCTGTCAGAGAGCGGCGGCCTCCAAGACGCTTGGATCTGTAGGCTTAGTGACTTACCCACAAGACTGGGGCAGAATAAACCCCAGGGTAAAGTCAGGGGTTGAGGCAGTCTACCTCTACCCTAGGTTCGTTGAGTGCATTGAAAGTAACTTACCTGTTGAGGAATAATGTGGACCTTCCATTTAAGAGGGGAGGAAATGTTATGTATTGTGTGTTCTCCTCCCACCTGTGGTGGCGCAGTCACAGGAGATAAATGGTTGTGTGTTCTCGGTTAAGTTTAGCTCTCTTTGTTCGGAACTTTCCAGAACTTCCTTTCCTTCCAATAAAGCACTTCATGTTTGAATCTCTGGGTTCTGAGTCCTAAATTGTGTCTAGGTAGAAAGGTGCCGACACAACAGGGGGGAGGAGAGAGGGGGGGGAGGAGAGAGAGGGGGAGGAGAGAGAGGGGGGAGGGGAGGGGAGGGGCGGAGGAAAGAGAGGGGGGAGGGGGGAGGAAAGAGAGGGGGGGGAGGGGGGAGGAGAGAGAGAGGGGGAGGGGAGGGGGAGATAGGGGGGAGGGGAGGGGGGAGAGGAGGGAGGAGGGGGAGAGGGGTGGAGGGGAGGGGTGGAGAGAGGGGGAGGGGAGGGGGGAGAGAGGGGGGAGGGGAGGGGAGGGGTGAGAGAGATGGGGAGGGGAAGGGGAGAGAGAGGGGTGGAGAGGGGGGGAGAGAGAGGGGGAGGGGAGGGGAGGGGGAAGAGAGAGGGGGAGGGGAGGGGGCAGAGAGAGGGGGGAGGGGAGAGGAGAGAGGGGGGAGAGAGAGGAGGAGGGGAGAGGAGAGAGGGGGGAGGAGAGAGGGGGGAGGCGAGAGAGGGGGAGGGGGGAGGAGAGAGAGTGGGGAGGGGAGGAGGAGAGGGGGAGGAGGGGGGAGGAGTGAGAGGGGGGAGGGGGGACGAGAGAGGGGGGAGGGGGAGGAGAGAGAGGGGGAGGGGGGAGGAGAGAGTTGGGGGGGAGGGGGGAGGAGGGAGAGAGGGGGGAGGGGAGGAGAGAGAGGGGGAGGGGGAGGAGAGAGAGGGGGGAGGGGGGTGGAGAGAGTGGGGGGAGGGGGAGGAGAGAGGGGGGGAGGGGGACAAGAGAGAGGGGGGAGGGGGGAGTAGAGAGAGGGGGAGGGGGAGGAGAGAGGGGGGAGGCGGGAGGAGAGAGTCGGCGGGAGGGGGGAGGAGAGAGAGGGGGAGAAGAGAGAGGAGGGAGGGTGGAGGAGAGAGAGGGCTGTAGGGGGGAGGAGAGAGTGGGGGGAGGGGGGAGGAAAGTGTCGGGGGTGGGGGAGGAGAGAGTGGTGGGGGAGGGAGGGGGAGAGAGTTGGGGGTGACGGGGAGGAGAGAAGGGGGGAGGGGGAGGAGAGAGAGGGGGAGGAGAGAGAGGGGGGAGGGGTGAGGAGCGAGAGGGGGAGAAGATAGAGGGGGAGGGGGGAGTAGAGAGAGGGGGGAGGGGGGAGGAGAGAGAGGGGAGGAGGGGGGAGGAGAGAGGGGGGAGGGGTTTGGAGGGAGGGGGTTGTTATGTATTGTGTGTTCCCCTCCCACCTGTGGTGGTGCTGTCACAGAAGATAAAAGGTTGGGTGTTCTCGGTTAAGTTTAGCTCTCTTTGTTCGGAACTTTCCAGAACTTCCTTTCCTTCCAATAAAGCACTTCATGTTTGAATCTCTGGGTTCTGAGTCCTAAATTGTGGCTAGGTAGAAAGGTACCGACACAACAAGTGGCGACGAGGATGGGATCAATCTGTGTTGTGGTAACTTTCTTGTTTTTGACTACAAAACACTCGGAACAGAGATTGCAGCATCACATTAACGTTACAGCAGTGAGTAAACAGAAATTTTAATTTGAAACGTGAGATGGCTATTATATTAGGAAACATCGGTGATTATGATGAAAATGTGGTGCACTGGAGCGCATATACGGAACGTTTTGACTATTTTGTATTGGCGAATGCGGTGGCAAATGAAAAGGTCGTGCCTACCTTTTTGAGTGTAATCGGGCCGAAGACATTCAATTTACTTCGCAGCCTCGTGCAGCCAGATAAGCCAGGAACTAAAACATATAAGCAACTAGTGGAAATTCTTGGAGCACATTTTTCACCAAAACCTCTGGTTATTGCTGAGAGATTTAGATTTCACAAACAGAATCAAGACGAGGGGGAATCAGTGACGATGTTTATTGCTGCTTTAAAAAGGTTGTCAGAACACTGCGAGTTCAAGGAGGTGCTGAAGGACAGCATTAGAGACAGACTCGTGTGTGGTCTGCAAAATGCAGCCACACAGAAGCGCCTTTTTACTGAGGACAACCTTACTCTTGAAAAGGCCATTGAAGTTAGTGTCTCCATGGAGATGGCGGAAAAGGAGGCTCACCAGTTGAGTTCAACAGGGAGAGTTCACAAGGTGTCGTCTGAGCCTAAAGGTGCGCGGAACGGCACATGTTACCGTTGTGGGAAAACGGGCCATCACGCTAATGACTGCTGGTGTACGGAGCTGGAATGCCGAAATTGTGGCAAAAAGGGTCACATTGAACGTGCCTGTAGAGGTAAAAAAAGAACAGACAGAGCTGGGAAGCATGGAAGCAAAATGTCTGTATTTGGACAAGAGAGGAAAAAGAGTGTTCATTCAGTGCAGTATGATGGAACAAGCAAAACAGAGGGGAGCGACACCTCTGAGGAGGAAGAGGTGCACATACTGACGGTTGCAGGTGGTTCAAATGGCTACTGTGTGTCACCACTGGTGGAGGGACAATCAGTGCGGATGGAGGTGGACAAAGGCACGGCTGTGTCCCTTGTTTCAGACACTGTCTACAACAAAATGCTAAAGCATCTTACCCTTCAGCCAACAAACATTGTGCTAAAGACGTATACCGGCGAACCTGTGGCCATGAGAGGCGTCATTGAGGTGACAGTTAAATTGAATGGACAGACTGCAAAACTGCCACTATATGTGGTAAAGGGAAATTACCCATCGCTACTGGGACGTGCGTGGCTAGAGAAAATCACGCTGGACTGGCCTGCAGTCCGCATGATGTCAAAAGGGGAGTCAGGTCTGACTGCAGTGTTAAACAAACATGCAGAACTCTTCAATGGGGAACTTGGGAGCATGAAAAAGATCAGCGTGAGACTGGACATTAAACCTGACAGCAAGCCGAAGTTTCACAAAGCCCGACCTGTACCCTGTGCAATTAGGCCAAAAGTTGAGGCTAACTTGGAGGCCTCAGTCGAGAATGGAGTCCTGGAGCCTGTGAGAGTGAGCAAATGGGCCACACCCATTGTTCCTGTCCTGAAAAAGGATGGATCTGTTCGAATCTGCGGGGATTTTAAAGTGACTATTAACCCGGTGCTGTCTGCGGAACAGTACCCTCTTCCCCTCATTGATGATCTTTTTACGGGCCTGGCCAGAGGGCAAAAGTTCAGCAAAATAGTCTTATGCCAGGCTTATCTACAAATGCATGTCGATGACAAATCAAAGGAGCTGCTGACAATTGTGACACACAAGTGGCTATACAGGTACTGCCGCCTTCCATTTGGAATTACGTCAGCCCTTGCTCTATTCCAAAGGGCAATGGATCAGATTTTGAGTGGACTGCCAGGAGTCCAGTGCTACCTGGACGACATCCTTGTCACTGGGACAAATGAGGAGGATCATCTTCTGAACTTGGATGCGACACTACAACGACTGAAAGAGTACGGGCTCAGAGTTCGTAAAGACAAATGTGAATTCTTTCAGTCTTCAGTTGAGTGCCTGGGGCATGTGATTGACACTACTGGCCCGCATAAGGTGCCGTCAAAGGTCAAGGCGATCGTGGAGGCCCCAGCCCCACCCAGAATGTGAGCCAGTTACGTTCATTTCTGGGGCTACTTAACTACTATGGGAAGTTTATTCCAGACTTAGCAACATTGCTGAAGCTATTACATCAGTTGCTATGTCAAGGCAAAACATGGAAATGGACTGAACTGTGCAACAAAGCTTTCGCCCAAGCAAAGAAAGCATTGCTGAAATCAGAGGTCCTGACACACTTCGACCCAAAGCTACTCGTGCAGCTAGCATGTGATGCATCACCATATGGTGTGGGAGCAGCCATATCCCACATCATGCCTTCGGGTGAAGAGAAACCTATCGCCTTCGCATCACGCACCTTGAACAAGGCCGAGAGTACCTATGCGCAGATCGAGCGCGAGGCCTTGGGAATCGTTTTTGGAAAATTGAAAATTTCATCAGTACCTGTTTGGGAGAAGGTTCACACTCCTGATGGACCACCGTCCATTGACTTCAATCTTCGGGCCCCACACCGGAGTTCCATCTCTCGCTATAAGCAGGATGCAAAGGTGGGCTTTACTGTTGTCAGGGCACATATACGACATCAACTATCGCAAATCAGACTTGCACGGCAACGCAGACGGTCTCTCGAGGCTACCCTTGCCTGTTACTCCCCCAGAGCCTCGTCAGATAGACATCTTCTACTTTAGACAAGTGGAGGGAGCACCTGTCACTGCAGTTCAGGTGCGAAGGTACACCCGCAATGATCCAGTCCTGTCTGAGGTAATGGACGATGTAATTCGAGGGAAAGTTATAGGAGATGCTCCTAGTTTGAAACCTTACATTTCAAAAAGAAATGAGCTCTCCGTCCAGGCAGTTTGTCTTCTTTGGGGACGCCGTGTCATCATTCCGCCACCTCTGAGGGAACCTATACTGCAACAACTTCATACAGGCCACAGTGGGATGGTTCGGATGAAGGAAATGGCAAGAAGCTACTTCTGGTGGCCAGGTCTCGATGGGAATATTGAGGAGAAAGCCAAAACATGTTCCCCATGTCAAAGGGTCCAGAATGTTCCACAACTGGCAACCCTACACCCCTGGGATTGGCCTGCAGAAGTGTGGCAGCGAGTACATGTGGACTTCGCCGGTCCTTTCGAAGAGAAATGTTTATGGTGGTTGTGGACGCTCGTAGTAAGTGGCCGGAGGTTGCTGTGATGAGGTCTACCACGGCAGAGAAAACAATTGAGAAACTTGGTGAGATGTTCAGCTGTTATGGCTCACAACTCGTAAGTGACAACGGTCCACAATTTGTATCACAGGAGTTTGCAACCTTCCTGCATGTGAATGGTGTCCAACACATCAGGTCTGCGCCCTATCATCCCTCTACTAACGGCCAGGCAGAAAGGTTTGTGCAAACTTTGAAGCACGCCTTGAAGGCATCGCAAGGTCAGGGCTCAATCCACCAACGTCTGAACAGCTTCCTGTTGTCCTACAGGAACGAGCCGCATGCCACAACCAAAACTTCCCCCGCTTCGCTCATGATGAAGAGGCAGTTGCGGACAAGTTTTGACTTACTCAAACCTCCAAGGGCAGAGCAGGTTGTCCATCATCAACAACAAGCTCAAGTTGAAAAGAGAAAGAACAGAGCCAAGGAGAGACGGTTTCATCCGGGAGAGCACGTCCTAGCTCGAAACTACAACACTGGATCGAAATGGGTTCCTGCTACGGTGATCGCGCAGACGGGCCCTGTGTCTTACACGGTTGAGACTGCTGAGGACGTCGTCTGGAGAAGACACACAGATCAACTGTTGCTAGGAGCAGAGACAGCCACAGAGGCTCCAACGGCTGGTTGGCCTGAACTGTTTCCGGATGATACCGCAAACCAGCATTCTTTGCCACAGTGCTCTTCTCCAACACAGGAAGTCAAAGAGACTGTTCCACCTGTGCAAACTCCTGACTTTCGACTGACACAGGCACCTTCTCCATCTAGGCCTCTGTCAATGCCTACTGCTGTGGAAGCCAGCGATGACTGCCGGTATCCTGTCAGAGAGCGGCGGCCTCCAAGACGCTTGGATCTGTAGGCTTAGTGACTTACCCACAAGACTGGGGCAGAATAAACCCCAGGGTAAAGTCAGGGGTTGAGGCAGTCTACCTCTACCCTAGGTTCGTTGAGTGCATTGAAAGTAACTTACCTGTTGAGGAATAATGTGGACCTTCCATTTAAGAGGGGAGGAAATGTTATGTATTGTGTGTTCTCCTCCCACCTGTGGTGGCGCAGTCACAGGAGATAAATGGTTGTGTGTTCTCGGTTAATTTAGCTTTCTTTGTTCGGAACTTTCCAGAACTTCCTTTCCTTCCAATAAAGCACTTCATGTTTGAATCTCTGGGTTCTGAGTCCTAAATTGTGTCTAGGTAGAAAGGTGCCGACACAACAGGGGGGAGGAGAGAGGGGGGGAGGAGAGAGAGGGGGAGGAGAGAGAGGGGGGAGGGGAGGGGAGGGGGGGAGGAAAGAGAGGGGGGAGGGGGGAGGAAAGAGAGGGGGGAGGGGGGAGGAGAGAGAGGGGGGAGGGGGAGGGGAGGAGAGAGGGGGAGGGAGAGGGCGGAGGGAGGAGAGAGGGGGAGGGAGGAGAGAGAGGGGGGAGGGGAGGAGAGAGAGGGGGAGGGGAGGAGAGGGGGGGAGGGGGAGGAGAGAGAGGGGGGAGGGGAGGAGAGAGAGGGGGGAGGGGGAGGAGAGAGAGGGGGAGGGGGAGGAGAGAGGGGGGAAAGAGAGGGGGGAGGAGAGAGAGGGGGAGGAGAGAGGGGGAGGGGGAGAGAGGGGGAGGAGAGGATGGGGGAGGAGAGAGAGGGGGAGGGGGAGAGGAGAGGGGGGAAGGGAGGAGAGAGAGGGGGAGGGGGGAGAGGAGAGGGGGGAGAGGAGAGAGGGGCGGGAGGAGAGAGAGGGGGAGGGGGAGGGAGAGAGATGGGGAGGGGGAGGAGAGAGAGGGGGAGGGGGGAGGAGAGAGAGGGGGAGGGGGAGGAGAGAGAGGGGGAGGGGGAGGAGAGAGTGGGAGGAGAGAGTGGGGGAGGGGGGAGGAGAGAGGGGGAGGGGGAGGGGGGAGGAGGGAGGGGGATGAGAGAGGGGGAGTGGGGAGGAGGGAGGGGGAGCAGAGAGAGAGGGGAGGAGAGAGAGGGGGAGGGGGAGGAGAGAGAGGGGGGAGGGGGAGGGGGAGAGGGGAGGAGAGAGGGGGGGAGGGAGTGGCAGGGGGGAGGAGAGCGAGGGGGAGGAGGAGAGGAGAGAGGGGGGTAGGAGAGAGTGGGGGAGGAGAGAGTGGGGGGAGGGGGGAGGAGAGAGTGGGGGGATGGGGAGGGGGAGGGGGGAGGAGAGAGGGGGGAGGAGAGAGAGGGGGAGGGGGAAGAGAGGGGGGAGAGAGGGGGAGGAGAGAGAGGGGAGGGGGAGGAGAGAGAGCGGGGAGGGGGGATGGGTGGGAGAGAGAGGGGGAGAGGAGAGAGATGGGGGAGGAGAGAGAGGGGGGAGGAGAGAGAGGCAGTGAGTGGTGGAGGTGGAGGGGGTGGAGGGGAGGAGGAGAGAGAGGGGGAGTGGGGGAGGAGCGAGAGGGGGGAGGAGGGAAGAGAGATAGGGGGAGGGGGAGGAGAGAGGGGGGGAGGAGGGGAGGGGAGAGAGGAGAGAGAGGGGGGCAGAGAGAGAGGGCAAGGGGGGGAGGAGAGAGATGGGCGAGGGGGGGAGGAGAGAGATGGGGAGGGGGAGGAGAAAGATGGGGAGGAGAGAGAGGGGTGTAGAGAGGGGGAGGAGAGAGAGGGGGAGGAGAGAGAGGGGGGAGGAGAGAGAGGCGGTGAGGGGGGGAGGTGGGAGGGGGGAGGGGAGGAGGAGAGAGAGGGGGAGAGGGGAAGAGCGAGAGGGGGGGAGGAGGGAGGAGTGAGAGGGGGGGAGGGCAGAGAGGAGAGAGAGGGGCGGAGAGAGAGGGCGAGGGGGGAGGAGAGAGATGGGCGAGGGGGGAGGAGAAAGATGGGGGGAGGAGGAGAAGAGAGATGGGGAGGGGGGAGGAGAGTGATGGGGGGAGGAGGAGAAGAGAGATGGGCGAGGGGGGGAGGAGAGAGATGGGGGAGGGGAGGAGAGAGATGGGGAGGGGAGGAGAGAGATGGGGGAGGGGGAGGAGAGCGAGGGGGGAGGAGAGAGTGGGGTGTAGAGAGAGGGGGAGGAGAGAGGGGGGAGGGGGGAGGAGAGAGGGGGAGGGGGGAGGGGAGAGGGAGAGGGGGAGGGGTGTATTGTGGAGGGGGAGGAGAGAGAGGGGGGAGGGGGGAGTAGAGGGGGGGAGGGGGAGGAAAGAGAGGAGTGGATTAGAGAGAGAGGGGGGGAGGAGAGTGGGGATGAGAGAGGGGGGAGGGGGAGGAGGGGGGAGAGAGAGAGGGATGGAGCGGGGGAGGAGAGACAGGTGGGGGGAGGAGACAGAGTGGGGAGGGGGGTAGGAGACAGAGGGGGGATGGGGGGAGGAGAGAGAGGGGGGGAGGAGAGAGAGGGGGAGGGGGAGAGGAGAGGGGCGAGGGGGAGGAGAGAGGGGGGAGGGGAAGGAGAGAGAGGGGTGAGGGGGGAGGAGAGAGGGGTGGGGAGGGGGAGAGGGGAGGATAGAGAGGGGGGAGGGAAAGAGAGAGAGGGCGGTCGGAGAGTGGGGGAGGGGGGAGGGGGAGAGAGGGGGTGAGGGGGGGCGGAGAGAGAGAGGGAGGGGAGGAGGAGAGAGAGGGAGGGGGGAGGAGAGTGTGGGGGAGGGGGAGGAGAGAGAGGGGAGGGGGAGGGGAGGAAGGGGGAGGAGAGAGATGGGTTGGTGGGGGGAGGAGAGAGAGGGGGTGGAGGGGGAGGGGATGGAGGATGGGGAGCGAGAGAGAGAGGGGGAGGGGGGCAGGAGAGAGAGGGGGGGAGGGGGGAGGAGGGAGAGGTGGGAGGGGGGAGGAGAGAGAGAACATAAGAACATAAGAAATAGGAGCAGGAGTAGGCCAATCGGCCCCTCGAGCCTGCTCCGCCATTCAATAAGATCATGGCTGATCTGATCCTAACCGCCAACCCACTATCATAGAACCATCTCCTGAATCTAACAGAATTAGACACACGAAATAGGAGCAGGATCAGGCTACATGGCCCCTGGGCCCGCTCCGCTACCCACAGGGCCATGACCGATCCGAACCTAGACTCATGTCCAAATTCCTGCCCGCTCCCCGTAACCCTTAATTCCCTTACTTCTAGGAAACTGTCTATTTCTGTTTTAAATTTATGTAATGATGTAGCTTCTACAGCTTTTTCGGGGCAGCATATTCCATGGACCTACCACCCTCTGTGTGAAGTAGTTCCTCCTCATCTCAGTTTTGAAAGAGCAGCATTCTAAGACTATGCCCCCTAGTTCTAGTTTCACCCATCATCGGGAACATCCTCCCCGCATCCATCCGATCCAACCCCTTCACAATCTTATATGTTTCAATAAGATCGCCTCTCATTCTTCTGAACTCCAATGAGTAGAGTCCCAATCTACTCAACCTCTCCTCATATGTCCATCCCCTCATCCCCGGGATTAACCGAGTGAACCTTCTTTGTACTGACTCGAGAGCAAGTATGTCCTTTCTTAAGTATGGACACCAAAACTGTACACGGTATTCCAGGTGCGGTCTCGCCAATACCTTGTACAACTGAAGCAATACCTCCCTAATTTTATATTCTATCCCCCTAGCAATGAAAGCCAACATTCCATTGGCCTTCTTAATCACTTGCTGCACCTGCATACTAGCCTTTTGAGTTTCGTGCACCAGGACCCCCAGATCCCTTTGTACTTCAGTACTTTCCAGTTTCTTGCCAGTAAGGTAATAACTTGCTCTACGATTTTTCCTGCCAAAGTGCATAACCTCACACTTTCCAGTATTGTATTCCATCTGCCAAATCTCTGCCCACTTATTAGCCTGTCTATGTCCCCTTGCAGGTTTTTTATGTCCTCCTCACTCACTACTTTCCCTCCCATCTTAGTATCATCTGCAAACTTCGATATGTTACACTCGGTCCCCTCCTCCAAATCATTAATATAGATTGTAAATGGTTGGGGACCCAGCACTGACCCCTGCGGAACACCACTAGTTACTGATTGCCAGTCTGAGAATGAACCATTTATCCCAACTCTCTGCCTTCTGTTAGATAGCCAATCCTCTATCCATGCCAGAATATTACCCCCAATCCCGTGATTTTTTATCTTAAGCAATAATCTTTTGTGTGGCACCTTGTCAAATGCCTTTTGGAAGTCTAAATACACTACGTCCACTGGTTCCCCTTTATCCACCCTATATGTTACTTCCTCAAAGAACTCCAGCAAATTTGTCAAACATGACTTCCCCTTCATAAAACCATGCTGACTTTGTCCTATTAAATTATGATTATCCAAATGTCCTGCTACTGTCTCTTTAATAACGGACTCCAAAATTTTACCTACCACAGATGTTAGGCTAACCGTCTATAGTTTCCAGCCTTCTGTCTACTGCCCTTTTTAAATAAGGGTGTTACATTAGCTGTTTTCCAGTCTGCCGGGACCTTTGCCGAGTCCATGGAGTTTTGGAAAATTATTACCAATGCATCCACAATCCCTACCGCCACCTCCCTCAAGACCCTAGGATGGAAGCCATCCGGTCCAGGTGATTTATCCGCCTTGAGCCCCATTATTTTACCGAGTACCACTTCCTTAGTGATTTTGATCGTGTTTAGCTCCTCCCCCCTTTAGCCCCCTGTTTGTCCAGTGTTGGGATATTCTTAGTGTCTTCTACTGTAAAGACTGATATAAAATATTCATTCAGTGTTTTTGCCATCTCCATATTTCCCACCATTAATTTCCCGGTCTCATCCTCTAAGGGACCAACATTTGCTTTAGCCACCCTTTTTCTTCTTATATAACTATAAAAACTCTTACGATCTGTTTTTATATTTTTTGCTCATTTACTTTCATAATCTATCTTCCCTTTCTTAATCAATCTTTTTTTTATTTTTTGCTGTCTTTTAAAGTTTTCCCAATCCTCTATCCTCCCAATAGATTTGGCTACCTTATATGCCCTTGTTTTTAGTCGAATACTATCCTTAATTTCTTTACTTAGGCACGGATGGCTGTCTTTTCTTTTACACCCTTTTCTTCTCAGTGGAATATATATTTTTTGGAAGTTGTAAAATAACTCCTTAAATGTACACCACTGATCATGTATCGTCTTACCCTTTAATCTATTTTCCCAATCCACTCTACTCAATTCCGCTCTCATACCTTCATAGTCTCCTTTATTCAAGCTTAGCATGCTTGTTTGAGATCCAACCTTCTCACCCTCTAATTGAATATGGAATTCAACCATGTTATGGTCACTCATTCCAAGGGGATCCTTTACTAGGACATTTTTAATTAATCCTGTCTCGTTACACAGGACCAGATCTAAGGTTGCTTGCCCGCTGGTCGGTTCAGTTGCATACTGCTCAAGAAACCCATCCCTAATACACTCAATGAACTCATCCTCAAGGCAGCCCTGCCCAATTTGATTTGTCCAATTAATATGATAGTTAAAATCCCCCATAATTATAGATGTTCCCTTATTACAAGCCTCAACTATTTCCTGATTGATACTCCGTCCAACAGAGTTGCCACTGTTCGGAGGCCTATAGACTACGCCCACTAGTGTTTCTTTCCCCTTATTATTCCTTACCTCCACCCAAACTGTTTCATTATCCTGATCTTTTGACCCAATATCATTTCTCTGTATTACAGTGATTCCTTCCTTTATTAATATAGCCACCCCACCTCCCCTTCCTTCTTGCCTGTCCTTCCTGATCGTTAAATAACCTGGTATGTTTAATTCCCAGGCATTGTCACCCTGCAGCCATGTTTCTGTAATGGCCACAAGATCATACCTATATGTAATTATTTGTGCCATTAACTCGTCTATTTTGTTACGAATGCTACGTGCATTCAGATAGAGAACTTTCAAATATGTTTTGTGACACTTAGTTCCTGCTTTTGCCCTTTTTATTACTTTACCTTTTACTCCATACCTTCTGCCCCTTCCTGATACGCTCTGGTTTTTAATTTCCCCACTGCTACCTAAGTCTATGACCTTCTCCGTTGTCATTTTTATTATTTGCTCTCTAGGAACCTCCCCCCAACTAGTTAGTTTAAAGCCCTCTCTCCAGCCCTAGTTATATGATCTGCCAGGACTCTAGTCCCAGCACTGGCCAAGTGAAGCCCGTCCCAACGGAACAGCTCTCTCCTGCCCCAGTACTGGTGCCAGTGTCCCAGGAAGCAAAACCCATTTCTCCCACACCAGTCTTTGAGCCACGCATTTAACTCTCTAATTTTATTTGTCCTAGCCAAATTTGCTCGTGGCTCAGGTAATAATCCATTATTACCCTTGTGGTTCTGCTTTTTAATTTGGCCCCTAGCTGCTCCAACTCCCTCAGCAGAACCTCCTTCCTTGTCCTATCTATGTCGTTGGTACCAACATGGACCACGACAACTGGATCCTCCCCCTCCCACTCCAAGTTTCTCTCCAGTCCAGAGGAGATGTCCTTAACCCTGGCACCGGGCAGGCAACACAGCCTTCGGGACTCTCGCTCTCGGCTGCAAAGAACTCTATCTATCCCCCTAACGATACTATCCCCTACAACATTTCGTTTAACTCCCCCCACTTGAATGGCCCCCCGCTCCATGGTGCTGTGGCCAGGTTGCTCATCCTCCCCGCAGTTCCTGTTCCCATCCTCACAGGGAGTAAGAGCCTCGAACCTGTTGGACAAGTGCAAGGGCTGCGGCTCATCCAACACTACCTCCTAGATCCCCGTACCTGCCTCACTTCTAGTCACACCATCCTGACCCTGGAGAGAGAGTGGGAGAGGAGAGAGAGGGGGGGCGGAGAGAGAGGGGGGAGGAGAGAGGGGGGCAGGGGGAGGAGAGAGAGGGGGGAGGGGGGAGGAGGAGAGAGAGAGAGAGACGGGGGAGAAGAGAGAGAGAGAGACTGTGGGGGAGAAGAGAGAGAGAGAGACTGGGGGGGAGAAGAGAGAGCGAGAGACTGGGGGGGAGAGAGAGATGCCACCGCTCACCTGCTGGCTTCCCTCTTCCCACGGGCTTTCGGGCTGCGCGTGGAAGAGAGAGAGACTGGGGGGGAGAGTCTGCTCACTTCCGTCTCCCCCTGGCTTTCAGGCCGCGCGGGGAAGAGAGAGGGAGAGAGAGTGGGGGGGAGAGTGAGACGCCGCCGCTCACCTGCGCGCTTTCCTCTCCCCCGGGCTTTCGGGCCGCGCGGGGAAGAGAGAGCTTGGAGGCGGGCAGCTGGCGCCGCAGAATGTGAGAGATGCCTGGGCCCGGTTGCTGGGGTAACCCTCCTCCCCCCGTCTCCACCCTCCTGAGCGGCCACAGGCTGTGAGAGAGGCCCGGGCCTGGTTGCCGGGGAAAACCTTCTTACCCCCACCCCTGCCCTCCTGAGGGGCTACAGGCTGTGAGAGAGTCCCTGGCCCAGGCCCGGTTGCCAGGGAAACCGTTCCCCACCTCAACTTGCTCCCAAAATCCCCTCCACACACACACAAAGTGGGAAAAATAAATCAGTAGTTAGGAATCAAGATGGCCGCCACTCACCTCAGCTCAGAAGGATTAGGCCCGCCCACACATGCAATGAAACGCCCCCCGTGACGCACGGATTGGTCAACCATCAGGTCACTCAACTGTAGGATTGGTCAACCATCACGTCACTCAACGCCATTCCCTGTAGGATTGGTCAACCATCACGTCACTCAACACTATCCCCTGTAGGATGGGCCGCCCTCACACACAATGAAATGCCCCCCATGACACACCGATTGGTCAACCATCACGTCAGTCAACGCTATCCCCTGTACGATTGGTTAACCATCATGTCACTCAACGCTAATGAGCGGAGTTGTCCGTTTTTTGAATGTTTTTTGTATACTGTCCGAACAATTTTTGTCTGACCAAAAAGTAAATACACCTATGAGACTCCCCTAATGATAAGCTTTCTTTTGATATGACATGCGTGTCGGTACGCTCTATAACTTTTGAGTTTGTAGCAGACAGACAGACAAACAGACAGACAAACAGACAAACAGACAAACAGACAAACCAACTCTTTTATATATAGAAAAAGATAAGATAAGATAAGATAAATAGATAGATAGATATCGATAGATAGATAGATAGTAGATAGATAGATGAAGAAGTCTGATCTGTTTTATTACATGGGATTTTTGCTGGTGTTCCCAGATTCTGATTCTGATTGCATTTCAGCCATCAGTTTACAGTGATTGAATAAGCCAACTTTCATTTTTGCCGCAACGGATCCTATGAATTTTTTAACCAGTATTTTAGATCCAGTGAGTTTTTGGGAAACCATAAATTAGTGGCTTTGTTATAATAAACAATATGTGGATTTAAAATATTCAGAAGTATGTATTACAGTGAACCCCATGTCTTACAGTGAACCCCATGTATTACAGTGAACCCCATGTCTTACAGTGAACCCCATGTATTACAGTGAACCCCATGTCTTACAGTGAACCCCATGTATTACAGTGCACCCCATGTCTTAAAGTGAACCCCATGTATTACAGTACACCCCATGTCTTACAGTAAACCCCATGTATTACAGTGCACCCCATGTCTTACAGTGTATCCCATGTCTTACAGTGCATCCCAAGTCTTACAGTGCACCCCATCTGTTACAGTGCACCCCATGTATTACAGTGAACCCCATGTATTACAGTACACCCCATGTCTTACAGTGAACCCCATGTATTGCAGTGCACCCCATGTCTTACAGTGCATCCCATGTCTTACAGTGCATCCCAAGTCTTACAGTGCACCCCATGTCTTACAGTACACCCCATGTATTACAGTGAACCCCATCTATTACAGTGCATCTCATGTCTTACAGTGAACCCCATGTATTACAGTACACCCCATGTCTTACAGTGAACCCCATGTATTGCAGTGCACCTCATCTATTACAGTGCACTCCGTGTATTACTGTGCACCCCAACTATTACAGTGCACTCCATGTATTACTGTGCACCCCATCTATTACAGTGCACCTCATGTCTTACAGTGAACCCCATGTCTTACAGTACACCCCATGACTTACAGTGCACCCCATCTATTACAGTGCACCTCATGTCTTACAGTGAACCCCATGTCTTACAGTACACCCCATGACTTACAGTGAACTCCATCTATTACAGTGCACCTCATGTCTTACATTGAACCCCATGTCTTACAGTACACCCCATGACTTACAGTGAACCCCATGTATTACAGTGCACTCCATGTATTACTGTGCACCCCATCTATTACAGTGCACCTCATGTCTTACAGTGAACCCCATGTCTTACAGTGAACCCCATGACTTACAGTGAACTCCATCTATTACAGTGCACCTCATGTCTTACAGTGAACCCCATGTCTTACAGTGCACCCCATCTATTACAGTGCACCCCATCTATTACAGTGCACCCCATGTATTACTGTGCACCCCATCTATTACAGTGCACTCCATGTATTACTGTGCACCCCATCTATTACAGTGCACCTCGTGTATTACAGTGAACCCCATGTCTTACAGTACACCCCATGTATTACAGTGGACTCCATCTATTACAGTGCACCTCATGTCTTACAGTGAACCCCATGTCTTACAGTGCACCCCATGTATTACAGTGAACCCCATGTATTACAGTGCACCTCGTGTATTACAGTGCACCCCATATATTATGATGCACCTCATATATTATAGTATCCCTGTTGTATTACAGAGCATCATATCTATTACAGTGTGTCATATGTATTATGGTGGTCACTCTGCTTGTAATGGTAGATTTTATTTGATAGGTTATGTAAAGCTATTAACCACAATATTAGATTAAGGCATTAAAGCATAAACAGTTCCTTCAATGAGCCATGATTATCAGAGTAGGCCATCGGGATATTAAACAACTTTAGGGCTTTAATGTGTTTCTACTAAAAGCTCAGGTTTAGTGCACTTTTACTCACTCCTACTACAGCCTGTATAGAGAGATAGCACCTGACCCCATGGTGATCCCATGGGAACACATGACCCCATGGCAACCCATTGCCCTATGATAACAGATGATTTTTATGGCACCCTTTTTCTCACATCCTTGTGGATCATGGGTAAAAGTGTTAACGGCTTCCCATGTCTACCTTTAGAGTAAAATTTCTTGGGTCTGTCATAGTTATGGTCCATACCATGACCAACAGCTAGCTCATGACTGTTAAGACTATGGGGTTCAAATTGGTTTTCAGCAGTAGTGCAAAATGGACGTCTTTTCCACTGACTTCATAGTGTAAAATGAGCTGCCAATTCACTATCATTTGTTTCGCGCTTTGGGCGAAGACCAATTTTACCCCCTATTTGTCAGTTTTTTTCTTTGTTGTTGGTTAAATGCATTTTCTTCTCCCTCACTCGTTAACTCTCTGTTTTTCTATTCTCTATTTAGTTATTTTCGTTATTTCCCACTTTCATTATTCTGCAATCATATTAGACAAAGTGTTTCCCCAATGCAAATTTTCTCTCTAATCCCATTCTACCAGAATTAATTTCTTCCCAAGCACATACCAGCAAAAAAAAAATCCAATATACAATCACCATAACAGTTCCTCACCCATCCTACTATATCACTCTAAAAATAACTCATGTGGCATATCAGAAAACGTCACAAAGGAATCACCAATTTATCCATAAACTTGACTACAACAACTACCCCCTCCATAAACAGCACAATGCATTCCACCAGGCCTTTGCACATCCTAGGTTCTCAGTACAGAAACCCTCTCTTTCCTGCATTAAATTTCCCAGGTGCCACTTTGATAGCAGCAGGAATTTGCATGTTAATAAAAGCATCTCACAGGCCAAGTGTTGAGCTTACAAAAGGTCAGCACTGTGGAGCACTACCAAATTAGAGAATGGCCCGGAAATTTGGGTCGGAGGCTTCCCGCGGGTGCAAGCCTCTGACCTGCACTTACCTAGCGCACCGGCCGTTGAGCTGTGGGCCCGCGTGGGATTCTGATCCTGGGCCTGCTCCAACTGCCGGCGCGCAGTGCTTGTGTATCCCAGGGGCGTAGTTAGTTCGATGCGTCCCCTGGGATCACGTGGGCCATGGAGAGCCAATGGTAGCAGGGAAATGCCCATTCATAAAATTGACAGGAAGAGCTGTCAAAACTATAAATACTATAAGCCCCAAAAATCACTAAAACTTCAAATAAATTTTTAAAAATCACATTTTTAAAATAACTATAAATTACATAAAATAACTATTTTAAACAATTTAAATTTTTGAAAAAATTAATTACATTTTCTAACGAGGCTAAAAATAAACTTACCTTTCTTTAAAGTATTTAAAAATAATAAACCTGTGGAAAAAATGTTTTAATTTTAATTAATTCACCACTTACCTGCTTTTTACATGTGCAACTCCTGGAGACTTACCCTCCCGGAGAAACCTGCAAAAAAAACGTAAGTTCCATGCACACGCGCTGCCTCTCCGGCATACGCGTTCGACCTGTGAACCCCTTCCTTTAAGGGAATGGGTGTTCCGGTTTCCCGCGCATGCGCCGTGCATGCACGAAACCGGCACTTCCATTGGGTTTACGGGTGTGTACCCCGTGCGTACTCACCCGTGGAGAGCGGAATTTCTGGGCCATATCTTATATATCTATAGAAGAATCGTCTTACTAGCCTAAAAAATAAAATCATCAGCTATCAGATGATATTAATCCACATGAGTAGGCCATTTTAATGGTAGAGAGATGAGTAGGGAGGTAGAAGGATTTAGGGAGAGTTCCAGAGAGTAAAGCTCTATCAGCTATGATGGGGCAAAGGGTGGAGTAAAACAGAGAAGGCTAGAGCTGGAGAACTGAAGGGTGTCAGAGGGGATATAAGGTTGGAGGAGGTTGCAGAGGTAGACATTCATCTATTCAAAGCCACCTTGTAAGGTCCGGTAGACACATCAGCTTGGTTTATTCACAGACACGGACCTTTGGCAGAGCTGCTACTGTGCCCATTGGGTCGAGCTGATTTTCTGCATTTTGAGCTAATTTGCATCTTTTAGGAAGGGGCTCCGCAGTCTCCAGCAGGGAATTGACCTGGAGAAGTTGGAGATTGGCTACAGCAGCCCTCGTAGTATGGCAGGTGGCCTCTGTGCTATTTATAAAACTCTTGGGGGGGACGGCGGGGAATCAAAATTTTAACAAAGGGCACAGAAGTGAATGAAATTGATCACCGTGCAATCAATTACTTAACTTTTTGGTTCTTTAGAAATGTAAATTGCCGGTCTGCCACACATTGTAATGCTGCATGCCAGGGACAAACGGGCAACCCCCACACCCAGCGTTAATGACAGAATTTCCATCAGTTGAGGAGAAATTTTTCACCCAGAGGGTGGTGGAGGTCTGGAACTTACTGCCTGAAAGGGTGGTAGAGACAGAAATCCTCACTGCATTTAAAAAGTCCTTGGATATGCACTTGAAGTGCCGTGGCCTACAGGGCTACAAACCAAGGGATTAGGCTGGATAGCTATTTTTCGGCCAGCACAGACACGATGGACTGAATGGCCTCCTTCTGTGCTGTAAACTTCTATGATTCTATGATTCATCATTGGTAAGCCATTTCAATATGGCAGCACTTATTTGAATGATCATATTGTAATGGATTTCCAATCACAGACTTCAAAACCAAAGTTAGACAATGGCCAGTCTCCTAGTCTAGCCAGGGTTAAACTTCATAGCCCCAATCTGTATAATAAGCTGTGGAAATTGACATTATACTTAGCATGCTGGGTAGAATAAAATGGCCAAGTAAAAGAACAAACTTGCTTAGGTTGTAGCTAAAGCAAGAAAAAGTAAATGTGTCACAACGTGTCCAGGACCAAGAGATCTTTCATAATACCCACCCACATTGAGGATGTGATAACAGCTATAATTGACTCACTGGCACAAGGGAGGCATAAGGCTATAGAATAGATAAACTATTAATGATTGTCGCTAGACAAAGAAGCAAAACTATTGAGTAAGCTAATCATCTTGGTAACAAGATGATCAGACATGAGTAAGTAAATCATTTTGGTAACAAGATTCAGACAGAACCTCCTGACAGAATATATGATTAACTAACCTTGTCTGGAGATATTTCTGTCCTGCTGACCTTTTGATTGTCCTTGTGCAAACTCTTAATGTGTTTAAAATGATACAATACCATTACACGTGATTTATGGAACGCGTGCTTGTTTGAGTGTATAAATATGCTGCATTCACTGATGTTCAGTGGAGATGTTGGCCTAGCCTTTGTCCAGGCAGCTCTCCCCTTGTGCAAGTAAAGATTAAACTAACAATCTGACGGCACTGCTTGTGCTTTAGAGTCTTACTCGGAGTCGAGATTTTGACAGTAAAACTTGGAGGTTCCACCGAGATCGCTTACTACCTACCAGTGAGTAAATGGACAAAAACACGATGACTCTCTAAGAACGGATCCTAACTGGCCAGTTATCAGTGGCGCTTAGTCACCAAAGGGGTTCCTCCTTGGACAAGTACAGTAGTGTAGTCTGTTTGTCTCGGCGGGAGTACTGCGATCTGTTAAGACTAGGGTTGCAAAGGGGTGGAAAGTTTCCGGTAAATTTCCGGAAATTTTCCACGGGAAGTTTAGCTTGGGAATTTTGGGAATTTTGCCCAAAAAAGCACATGCTAGCATGATATTGATTTTTTTGTATTTCTTTCTTTTTTTTCCACAGGTCCTCTCTTAAAATTACTAACAGAGATGGAATCTTAATTATTAAGGAATTTCTTAATCAATATATGTTTATCTTCTTACTTGGCTTGTTTTAATAATTACAAGTTTTGTGTGTGACTGTGAACAAATGTGTCCTGATTGGTTGGATGAGTGGATGAGCGATTAGCTCCCTCTATTTGTAATATTTGCATATCGAATTGTGATTGGCCTGCAGGCATCTGTAAGACTGCTATAGTTTTTTTAAGATCCAGGTTAGGGGTCCTGAGGGAAGTCATTTTGTTTTCTGCTGATGTTGTGATGATGCAGTAAGTAAATCAGACTTTATACCAAGTAAACCAATTACTTGTTGAACTCTGTTGTCCTTCAATTTAAAATATACAAAATAATACACTATTGGTGATGTAGCATCGTGTGTGTACAGGTCATGCTTCCATCACATGGAGCATCAGCAAAAATGTACTCACCCTGTTGCAATCGTGCTGATCGACCGCAGTTCAACACAGAGATGAATGCCCTTTATTTCTCTGCATAGAACAATGCCACGTTTACTGTCGGATGTGTGGAAGCATTTTACCCCAGGCATTAAAGATGGAAAGACTGTGTACATGTGCAAACACTGTAGAAAGCCATATGTAAAGAACGCCACAAAGATGCAGCAGCATTTATCCAAATGCAACAACTTCACTCAAAGCTCACAGCAGTCAGCCCAGAGTTCCTCTGCTTCCATTCAAGAAGATGATGGTTCTCATTTAGCATCAGGCTCCTTATCATCAGCAACTCCTGGCCCACTTGGAAGGTTCTTTGATACAATGGATAACCATAGACAGAAGAATGCAGATGAGTGCCTTGCTCGAGCTGTATATGCAACAGGCTCACCCCTCATGCTCACAGCCAATGTGTACTGGAAGAGATTTTTCAATGTTATTTGCCCTGCATACTGTCCTCCCACCAGACATGCTTTGTCTACTTATTTGCTGGAGGCTGAGTATAACAGAGTCCAAGGAAAGCTCAAAGAAACGATAGCGATGGCAGACTGTGGTGCAGTTATCTCAGATGGGTGGTCAAATGTACGAGGGGAGGGCATCATAAACTACATCGTCTCTGTTGAGTCTGTGTTTTCCAAATGTAGTTATGCTGAATAACTGGACACAGACAACAGAATACTTAAACAGGTCTTTAGTAACTGAGGGTCAGGGCTGAACTGAAATACAATTTGCTCCACAGTGTTTATATACCGGTGTGGTCACCACCGGTACTACAATATACAGGAGCCATCAGAAAGTAGTTCATCACCTTAAGGTAGTCTCTTAAGGTGGTACAGGTTACATACACTACAATTCCTCCCCTTTTAGCTTAACAGTGTACACCCCAATTTAAACATAACATGGATAACATATATACAACTTTCATACAAAACTGTTCAAAGATTCAGTCTCTGAGGAGGCCTCCTGATCCGGGCCGGATAATGCCTTTCAGGGGTCTCTGGTTCTCGTTGCTGGGGTGACTCATCCATTTGCTCTCTTATGGATTGAACATCATCATGTACGTTCGAGTCTGAGGTAGATGCTACAGGCTCAATAACTTCTTCAACTGGTGTCTCTGCCGTAGACATGGGGTCGACCCTTGTTCTTGATTCCACAAGTTGGTCAGCATGATGTCGTATTACGTTCTCACCAACGTCTACCGTGTACATCAAGGGTCCTTGTCGGGCACGAATTGTTCCGGATTGCCATTTATCATTCCTATAGTCCCTGGCCAACACTGGTTGTCCTATTTCGAAACTCCGAGTGGCCTTGTTATTTACATGCTGAAATTGTTTGTTTTCGACTTCCCTACGCACATTGGGTTTTAACAAATCCAACCGGGACCGCAACCTCCTGTTATAGAACATTATGGCAGGGCTTTGATTTGTCACTGCATGCGTGGCGTTTCGATATGCCATCAGGAAATTGTCCACCTTGTGTTGTAGTGGAATATGGTCTTCGCTCATGGCCTTTATCGCCTTTTTGAACGTTTGTACAAATCTCTCGGCCAACCCATTGGTAGCCGGATGATATGGGGCAGATGTATAGTGTTTCACCCCATTCTTCTTCATGAATTTCTGGAATTCTTCTGACACGAACTGTGGTCCGTTGTCTGAACATATTTGTGCCGGCAACCCATTCCTTGCAAATATGGTTCTTAGAACTGCGATCGTCTTTTCAGAGGTAGTGGTCGACATCTTAATCACTTCTGGCCATTTAGAATGTGCGTCTACCGCTATCAAAAACATGGAATCCATGAATGGACCTGCAAAGTCGATATGCACACGTTGCCATGGGGTTGAAGGCCATTCCCACGGATGCAGCGGTGCAATTGGAGGTGCATTTTGAACTTTTTGGCACCCTGAGCAGCTTTTAGTCATATCCTCTATTTGTTTGTCGATACCTGGCCACCACACATAAGCCCTAGCAAGGCCTTTCATCTTGACTCCCCCCAGATGACTTTCATGCAGTTCCTTCAGAACTCTCTCCCTTAATTTAGGAGGAATAATCACCCTTGTTCCATACATCAATGTTCCTTGACAGACGGACAGCTGTTCTCGTCTGGCTGACAATGCAAGTAACAGTGGTTCGCCATGTGCTGGCCATCCCTTCACTGTCAAATCGTAGACCCGAGACAGTGTCGGGTCGTTCCTGGTCTCTCTCTCAATACTTGCATTGGTGACTGGTAAGCATTCGATGATGGTCGAGTGAAATATCTCGACAGGGTCAACTGCCGGTGCCTCTTCCGCTGTAGGTAGTGGCAGGCGCGACAGCCCATCAGCATTACCATGTTGCTTTGTACCTTTGAATTCGATATCATATTGATGTGCCCCTAGGAAAAGGGACCATCTCTGAAGCCTCTGCGCCGTCATAACCGGAACACCCTTCTTAGGGTTAAAAATGGAAACCAACGGCTGGTGATCTGTCAGCAGCGTAAACCTTTGGCCTTGCAGGTAATGGTTAAATTTCTTAACTCCCCACACGAGGCTGATAGCCTCCCTATCTATCTGAGCATAGTTGCGCTCAGCAGAGGTCAATGATCTGGATGCGAACGCGACTGGCCTTTCCAAGCCATTTGGCAACTTATGTGAGAGCACTGCCCCGATACCATATGGAGAAGCATCACAAGCTAAGCGAATAGGCAGCGTTGGGTTAAAGTGAGCCAACACTTCCTTAGAGGTGATCAGTGCCTTGCTTTTTTGAAAAGCCCGCTTACAGTCCTCGCTCCACTTCCATGGTACTCCCATTTGCAAAAGAGTGTTCAGCGGGTGTAACACCGTGGATAAATTTGGAAGAAACTTGTGGTAATAGTTAATCAACCCAAGGAACGACCTCAACTGGGATACATTTTCCGGAGAGGGAGCTTTCACAACAGCTTCGATCTTGTCAGGTGACTTATGAAGCCCCTCCTGGTCAATGACGTGACCGCAGTACGAGATCCGCTTCTGAAAGAACTCACATTTCTGGCGATTAACTCTGAGTCCATATTCTTTCAATCTGGTGAGCACCTGCTCCAAATTCGCGAGGTGTTCCTTATCATCATCTCCTGTAATCAGAATGTTGTCCAGGTAGCATTGTGTGCCTGGAATTCCCTGTAATACCTGCTCCATGGCCCTTTGCCAAATCGCTGGAGCCGATGCCACTCCAAAAACCAGTCTATTATACCGATATAAGCCCTTATGTGTGTTGATCGTGAGATACTGGCGTGACGCTTCATCAACTTCCATCTGTAGGTACGCCTGCGCCAGGTCTATCTTGGAGAAGTGTTTCCCGCCAGACAGCGAAGCGAAGATATCCTCAATCCACGGAAGCGGATATTGCACCGTGTGAAGAACCGGATTAACAGTGATCTTGAAATCGCCACAGATGCGAACCTTCCCAGGTTCCCCCGGCTTGTTGCTCAACGAACGCTTCATGACGGGAACAATGGGTGTGGCCCATTCGGTCCAGTCCACCTTTGACAGTACTCCTGAACGTTCTAGCCCTTCCAGCTCTGCTTCCACAGCAGGTCGTATCGCATAAGGTACCAGTCTGGCTTTGAAAAATTTTGGGTTTGCATGTTCTTCAACCTTGATGTTTGCCGTAATTCCTTTCAGTGTTCCCAGTCCCTGTTGGAACACCTCCTTAGCATCGTCCAATATTTTGGACAGTCGTTTAGGTTTGACGTCGTCCTCTTTACAGGAATCTACAGTTAGTGCTTGTAAGGAATGCCAGTCCATATTTATTCTCCGGATCCATTCCCGTCCCAGTAGTGGTGGACCTCCCTCAGGTAACACATACAAGTCCATTCCCTGACTTTCTTTACCATTGTAGACCACCTTTACCTTTATCTTTCCGATGGGGTATACTCTTTGCCCCGTGTATGTTTTCAATACAATCTCCGTACCCCTCAGGGGAATGTGTGAGAATAACCTTTTGTAATCTTGCTTATTCATGACCGTCAATGCCGATCCAGTGTCCAATTCCATCTTCACTTGGACTCCTGCTATCCGAAGCATGACCCAGATAGTTTGGTGGTCTGCTGTGTTACCCACATTATGTATTTTTAGACAACCCAGTTCCTTACTGCTGGAGTCTGAATCCGTCTTCTGTTCATCCGAACTGTTCTCTGTCACCTTGTGTACTTTTTTGTACTTCTCCTGCGGCGACTTTTTGTTGCTGGTCTTCTTTCCTGACCGGCATACTTTCGCTATGTGACCAAGTTTGCCACATTTCTTGCATTCTTTATCTTTGAACCAGCACTGGTTCTGATCATGCGTTGTCCTTCCGCAACGATAGCACTTTACTGCGCCCAATGCCATTTCATTGGTGCTGAATTCCGATGGCCTTTGCTGCATTTCTGCAGTGCCTCGTGCTGCTGCCTCGTGCGATGCTGCAATGCTGAAAACTTTGTCCAGCGTAAGATCCTTTTCCTCTAGCAGTCGCTTCTGGGTTCCTTCCTTTAGTAGCCCACACACAAACTTATCTCTCAGAGCGTCTGCTAGTCCTGTACCGAACTGACAGTACTTTGATAACTTGCGCAGTTCGATTAAGAATTCAGCGTTGCTTTCCTCTTTAAGCTGAATTCTTTTGTAAAATTTAAATCGTTCCGCTATCAGCAGCGGCGTGGGGTTTAAATGCTCTTGCAGGATAGTAACAATATCCGCGAAACTCTTTCCTATCGGTTTATCTGGTGTTACAAGGTGCCTTAATAACCCGTACATCTTCGCACCCATCGAGTTTAATAGGGTTAGTGCTTTCTTATCCGCCGGTACCTCATTCGCTGTACAGTAAACTTCAACGCGTTCCACATAAGTTGCCCAATCTTCTACATCGCTATCAAAAGCAGTGATGTTACCCGTTTTTGGCACCCTTGTTGAGTTTCCTTTATTTTATTTATTTTTCAAAATGGCGGCTTCCCGCGCTTGGCGGCTTTTCCCGCGCTTGTCTTCTTCCCCCGCTGACTAAAATGGCGATTACCGCGCTGTTGCCGTTCTCGCCTCCCAGCGGTCCTTTATTTCCCCCGACGCTGCTGCTCTTGTTCCCCGCCGCTCCCGCGGTCCTCGTGGACATTAACGCTTTTCTGGCTGCTGCGCGTCTCTGCCCCGATTGCAGTCCGGCCCCTTACACCGGCTGTGGTCATGTTCTCTGCCCTTTTCTTCGGTTTCCCTCCCCTTCTCCCACTGACAACTCGGCCGACTTCCCCTCCGTGCCACTTGATCGGGCTTACCCACCGCTGTCGTAGAAGGGATGATCACTGCCTGTTGCTGATGGTGGACTTCGTGGCCAGCAAATCCAAACCGGGTTCCCGATGCCTCCCGTGCGATGCGGTGCTCAGCAGGATGATGAGGGCGGATGCCCCTTTTCGACGCCCGTTCTGAGGACGAAGCTTCCTTGGATGCAAAACTGCCGCTAGGTACGATCAGACTCGTCGCCACTGTTGAGTCTGTGTTTTCCAAATGTAGTTATGCTGAATAACTGGACACAGACAACAGAATACTTAAACAGGTCTTTAGTAACTGAGGGTCAGGGCTGAACTGAAATACAATTTGCTCCACAGGGTTTATGTACCGGTGTGGTCACCACCGGTACTACAATATACAGGAGCCATCAGAAAGTAGTTCATCACCTTAAGGTAGTCTCTTAAGGTGGTACAGGTTACATACACTACAGTCTCCCCTCCCCTCCCAGTGTTCTTCAAGAGCACAGACACGAAGGACAACAGACACACAGGCACATACATTGCTGATGAGCTGAAAGCGGTCATCAACGATCTTGGATCACAAAAGGTCTTTGCAGTAGTTACTAACAATGCTGTGAATATGAAGGCTGCTTGGGCTCAAGTGGAGGAGGCCTACCCTCATATTACGTCTATTGGGTGCGCAGCTCATGGGCTTAACCTGCTCCTCAAGGACATCATGGGTTTGAGAACCATGGAAGCACTGTACAAGAGAGCCAAGCAAGTTGTTAAGTGTGTCAGGGGAAAACAGGTAGTTGCAGCAACCTACAACTCCAAGCAAATGACAAAGAACAAGAACACCACACTGAAGCTGCCCAACAACATTAGATGGGGTGGTGTTGTCATAATGTACAACAGCCTTCTGGAGGGTAAGGGGTCGCTGCAAGAAATGGCAATATCCCAGTCTGGGGATATGGAAACCACCATCAAGAAAATACTGCTGGATGATGTGTTTTGGGAGAGAGTGGTTAGCAGCCTTAAACTACTCTCACCAGTAGCATCTGCAATTGCTCAGATTGAAGGAGATGACGCTGTCTTGTCAGATGTTCTCAGGCTTTTTACTGATTTAAAAGAACAAATCAGCATTGCCCTACCCACATCCCTGCTGCTCAAAGCAGAGGAGAAGGCAATTGTTCAATTCATACAGACGCGTCAAGAATTTTGTGTCAAGCCGATTCATGCTGCAGCATACATGCTGGACCCAAAGCATGTTGGGAGACCAATACTTTCTGGAGAACAGATCAACAGCGCTTACAGTGTGATTTCTACCCTCTCACACCATCTCAATCTGGATGTGGGCAAAGTTCTGGGAAGTCTGGCAAAGTTCTCTACCAAGCAAGGTCTTTGGAATGGGGATGGGATATGGGAATCATGCAAGCATATCAGTGCACATACCTGGTGGAAGGGACTTTGTGCATCTGAGGCCCTGTCACCTATTGCATCGGCGATACTCCAAATCCCACTTTCATCAGCGGCCTCTGAACGAAACTGGTCACTTTTTGGGAATACGCATACAAAGGTGCGCAACAGGCTGACTAACAAGAGAGTGGAGAAACTGGTGGCTATCCGGGTGAACCTACAACTTATTGAGCCAGATACAGAAGTGTCCACCACACAGCTAGACACTGACCCAGAGGAGGAAATGGACACGTCAGAGCCAGAGTCAGAGAATCAGGAGGAGCAATGAGGAGTAGAAGACTCAGAAGACTCATGAGTAGAAGACTCAAAGGGACAAAATAAAGACAAATTACAGGCTAAATAAGCTGACGCTCTTTTTATTTTATTTTAGATGGGTCTTTTTTGTGGGGGTTCAATAAAGTTCAAAATTATAACCTAAATAAAGTTTTGAACGCCTGTTTTTATTTGTATGGAACAGTATGTCTATTTTGACGACAAAGATAATATAAGGGTCAGAGACAAAAACCATCACAGAATCACAGAATCACAGAATCCCCACAGTGCAGATAGAGGCCATTTCGGCCCATCGAGCCTGCACCGACACATATCCCACCCTATCCCCGTAACCCCACGTATTTAATCCCCTAACACTAAGGGTCAATTTATCATAGCCAAATCAACCTAACCCGCACATCTTTGTGCAAAAAAACTCTAAATTCCCATAAATTCCCGAAAATTCCCATGGAAAGTTTCCTCTTTTACAAATTCCCAGAATTTTGCAACCCTAGTTAAGACTCATTTCAGGGTTGAGTTGGAAATTTTTGTTATCACTTCCTCTTTCAGCTTGACAGAAAAGGGAGACAGATTTCAAAAACCTGAACCCTGAAAATAGGCCGGGCAGATTGTTGAAAGGAAGGTAAGAAGAGATGTCTGTAGAGGTCCCTGTTTCTTGAGGAAAGGAAACGATTACCCTTGAAAGAAAGGGAGAGATATCCTTGAAATAGAGGAAAAGTAAAAAAAAGGGACGCCCGTCCTTGAAAGATAGGACTTATCCTTGAAAGACCGGATTTTAAAGTATTGGCCCAGAACTTGGTGTCGGGGGCTTGCCGTGCGTGCAAGCCCCCGATGTGCACTTACCCGGCGCGCCGACATCGGAAACCTGGCCCGCAGTGGATTTCCTGTCACTGGCCCAGTTCAGATGTTGGCGCACAGTGCTTACCTGATCCAGCGGCGTACTTAGTGCGATGTGCCGGCTGGGATCAGGTGAGCACTCTGCAGCCAATCAGGGGAGGGGAAACTCATTCATGAGTTTGATAGTAAAGACTGTCAAACTCATGAAAACTATGGGGGCCCAAAACACTAGTTAAACTTTAAATAAAATTTTTAAAAACATCCCACTGATTAAATTAACTATAAATAAGTTTTAAAAAATATTTTAAACAATTAATCAAATTTTTGAAAAAAATAAATTTTTAAAAAATAGGGTCTAAAACTAAACTTACCTTAGTGTAGATTCTTTAAAAATAATAAACCTGTGGAAAAAAAATGTCTAAATTGTACTAAAAGACCACTTACCTGTAAAACTAAGTACTTACGTGTGGTTTTTCAATGCATAAAAACCGGAGGCCTTTACACATGCGCAAATCTGTAAAAATAAAGGAAATCCAAGTCGCACGCGATGCCCGATACCACGCACGCATTCAGCCTCTTAACCCCTTGGGTCAGAGGACAGGAAATGCCGGTTTTCAGCACATGCGCTGTGCATGCTGAAAACCGGCAATTCCTCCTGGCACACGCGTGAGTACCCCGTCCGTACTCACGCGTTGTGACAGGAATTACTGGGCCAATAAGTTTTACTGTTAAGGACTCAGTCTGTAGAGGCGTACAAAAAAGGCACACCTGCCTGTTACATGCTCCAGAATTGTGGTCAGACATCAATGGATGACTTACCCAAATGGGTAAAATGGACCAAAAAGGGGAAAAGCCCATTCCCACCGGATGGTACATTTAATCTAGACCGAATAACATGTCTCGAGGGGTGTCTCTTAGAAAGGGACCCAGGGAGAGGTGGTAGAAAGAAAGTCAAAACTGGCAATTACAACAAAATGGGGGACAAGGTAATGAATTTAACCAGGGAAACGGTTCTACCCAAGCGCAGGCTCACACCCGCCCTCAAGTGAATTTTTCAGTCCACAACCAGTGGGGAGCACAAAATGCTACCCAGAATCAAAGTGGACAAAGTTTAAATTTACCCTATTCAACATGACGCCTGGGACCTGACCTGCAGATTGCCCAAAAGCAATTACCCCTAGTACGATTGCCTGCAGTTTCAACCAATATGACAAAAGAGCCCACCTTAATAATAAATATGGAGGGAAAAGAAATTCCTTTTCTGGTAGATACGGGAGCCACCAATTCAGTGTTGACAAAACAATATGCAGAAGGAATTCCGTGTACAGCCAATAGTGCCAGTTGCGTAGGATTGTCAGGAGTTACTCAGACCATGACTTGGTCAGAACCCCTCAATGTGCAAGTAGATAATTACAGGAATCAACATACCTTTTTACTGTCTCAAGAAGTACCAGTGAATTTATTAGGAAGAGACTTATTATGCAAAATGAAGTCAATGATTGTTTGCTCTGAAAAAGGACTTGAAGTCCATGTTCCCGTAGACAGATGTGGTATGCACCCACTACAGATCAAATTGTCCCCGGTCCTATATGACTGGCAGATTTGTGAAGATGGTCTTAACAAAACATTGGTCAACTATTATAGGCTCCCTCCAATTTGTCCTTAGATCGGTGTCCGAATACCAGAAAGAATTGCATTTGGGCCATTGGCATACAAAGCCCCACTGCACAGCCTTTTATGATGAGACAGGAATGGACAAATACCACAAAAGATATTATAAGCCTGTTCTGCAACACAAATATTTGCTGAAAATTCGGAAAATTTTAATTGGTCCCGAAGGCATAACTGCCGCTGTTCTTTTACCCATGGAAGCATGGGACCTGTTTGAAGAAAAAGACAGTAAACCACATTGCACCCTAGCAGTGGCACAAGGACATGCACCAAGGGACTTGGGACCAATGGTTAAAAGAATGGGAGGACTAGGAATAGAAAAAGAGTGGCAAGTGCCTCAGGGTACCTTGATCCAGTATGAAGAAAAGCAGGGATACGGGGTGGAATTGCAGACGAGCCTGCTGTTCGAAAGCAAATTTGAGGCAAGGGTGTTGGACATCCATAACTTCCCGCTCCTACCAGAAGTAGAGAAACTTCTGAGTCAAGTCCCCAAGCAAGTATGGTCTAGCCACCCCAATGAGGTCGGAAAGATGTTAACTGCACAACCCTACAAGGTTACCCTCAATCCTGCAGTCCCACTCCCAAGAAAGGCACAATACCCTTTCTCCCAAGCAGCAGAACAAGGCATTGAACCAGTAATGAAGTCCTTACTTGACCAGGGCATTATAATACCAACAAGAAGTCGGTCTGCCGGGATGCCTGCCCGCACTCGCCGCCGCTTACTATGCTGTACAACAAGCACAAACTGTGACTCTAAATCATCATACAGTACTACATGTCCCACACTCTGTCGAGGTGCTGTTAACCAAATACGCCACTCAACACCTAACATCAGCACGTACCATTAAGTACGAGGTAGAATTACTGTCCAATTCAAACTTGAACATAAAGCGATGCGCAACCCTAAATCCAGCTACGCTCCTCCCGACCATTGAGGATGGCACACCCCACTGCTGTGAGATGGTAACCCAGCTGGTCACCAAACCCCGAGTGGACTTAAGTGAAACACAGCTAGAAAATCCAGATTTAATATATTTCGTCGACGGCTCAGCCCTCCGAGATGACAAAGGTACTTCCCGCACTGGCTACACCATCACGACGGACAATTCAACTGTAGAGGCAATGTCGTTACCAAACTCTTTTTCAGCACAACAAGCAGAACTAGAGCATGCATCTTGGCCACAGACAAAACTGTTAATATTTATACAGATTCAAGGTATGCCTTTGGAGTTGCCCATGATTATGGACAGATCTGGAAATTTAGGGGTTACTTGACCTCCGCAGGCTCAACGATCAAGAATGCAGAACAAGTTGACAATCTTTTACGTACTGTCCAGTGTCCACGTAAAATTGCTATTATTAAATGTCAAGCACACACAGGCAATCAGGACCAAATTGCATTGGGCAATGACAGGGCTGACAGGGCTGCAAAAGTTGCTGCTTTGTCAAATACAGGTTCCCAGGTGTCAGCCTATGTTCTTAAAAACACAAAACCCGTTGATTTGCCGCCCACATTGGATGATGTATTGGCCTTTCAGTCACAGGCCAGTACTGAGGAGGTGTTAGCCTGGGCACAAGATCAATGTGATAGAACACCTAAGGGAGTGTGGGTTCACCATGACGGCCGCGTGGTGGCACCCAGATCTTTGCTCCCATGCATTGCATACTTTCACACATGCGGGCAAAGGGGGGATGGCAGACTATATCGCACAGACATGGTACGCACTGGGTATTTTGGCAATTACAAAACAAATTAGTGAAAAGTGTACTACCTGTCAGACGATGAATCCGGGAAAAAACGGAGAAGGCACAGTCTGCCTCCCACCCAAATCCAACAGGACCTTTTATGAATTTGCAAATGGATTTTATTGAATTACCCGCATGTATGGGTTTTAAGTATGTATTAGTTATTATAGATGTGTTTTCTAAATGGGTTGAAGCTTTTCCATGTAAAAAGAATGACGCTGTTACCATTGCTAAACATTTGTTAAAGGAAATTGTAGCACGATTCGGTATACCTGTACAACTCTCGAGTGACAATGGGTCACATTTTACTGGGACAATTATGCGAGAGATGTGTAAGGCTTTGCAAATCAATCAGCATTTTCACTGCAGCTATCATCCACAGTCAGCTGGGCTGGTGGAGCGATATAATGGAATGTTGAAAAATAAGTTAGCTAAGCTATGTGATGAGACTGGACTCAAATGGGTCAAACTGTTACCCCTAGCATTGATGGTAATGCGGTCAGCAACAAACAGAACAACAGGGTTATCACCACATGAAATCATCATGGGACGTCACCAATGATTGCCTTTTTCCGCACCGTTTACTGCTAAACAAATGGACATTCACAAAATGGAAGAAAATATGCTAAACTATTGCATTGCTCTAACAAAATGTATTTCTAGTTTCCATTCGCAGGTAAAAGAAGCCCAAGTTGACCCTGCCGAAGGAAGATGCCATAGCTTGGAGCCCGGCGAGTTCGTCTACGTAAAGGTGTTCAAGAGAAAGAATAGCCTTCACCCAAGATTTGAGGGTCCGTCCCAGATCCTGTTAACCACCAACACTGCTGTAAAGGTGAAAGAGAGACCAACATGGATCCACGTCTCGCACTGCAAAAGAGCCCCAGAACCCGAGGAAGAGGAATCGCCAACCCCATCAGTAAATGGAAATGGACATTAGGACTATGTTTCCTTGTGACACTTATAATACCTGTAATGCCTGAATTGCATGTAAACACCTTTTTGTATATGTCTTACACTTATGCTAGGGGAACTAATGCCTCCAGTTGTTGGGTATGCACACAGGTGCCCATCCGTATGAAGGGAGGAATTCCATTAAGACCTATCCCCTTTAATTCCAATAAAATGGCATATTGGCTGTTTCAACAAAATTCAGAAAAGGCAGAAGCCATGGAGTTAGAAAGGCTCTGAAGAATCCAGATCTGATTAAATTATTGTCCTAGTTAGGACAAAAGGGGGGAATGTGGAAATTGACATTATACTTAGCATGCTGGGTAGAATAAAATGGCCAAGTAAAAGAACAAACTTGCTTAGGTTGTAGCTAAAGCAAGAAAAAGTAAATGTGTCACAATGTGTCCAGGACCAAGAGATCTTTCATAATACCCACCCACATTGAGGATGTGATAACAGCTATAATTGACTCACTAGCACAAGGGAGGCATAAGGCTATAGAATAGATAAACTATTAATGATTGTCGCTGGACAAAGAAGCAAAACTATTGAGTAAGCTAATCATCTTGGTAACAAGATGATCAGACATGAGTAAGTAAATCATTTTGGTAACAAGATTCAGACAGAACCTCCTGACAGAATATATGATTAACTAACCTTGTCTGGAGATATTTCTGCCCTGCTGACCTTTTGATTGTCCTTGTGCAAACTCTTAATGTGTTTAAAATGATACAATACCATTACACGCGATTTATGGAATGCTTGCTTGTTTGAGTGTATAAATATGCTGCATTCACTGATGTTCGGTGGAGATGTTGGCCTAGCCTTTGTCCAGGCAGCTCTCCCCTTGTGCAAGTAAAAATTAAACTAACAATCTGACGGTACTGCTTGTGTTTTAGAGTCTTACTCGGAGTCAAGATTTCGACAAAGCTCAGACATCACCAACAGTCCCAGTCTGTATAATAAGGGTCAGACATCAATCACAGTCCCAGTTTGTATAATAAGATCAGACATCACCCACAGCCCCAGTCTGTATAATAAGGTCAGATATCACCCACAGTCACAGCCTGTATAATAAGGTCAGATATCACCCACAGTCCCAGTCTGTATAATAAGGGTCAGACATCACCCACAGTCCCAGTCTGTATAATAAGGGTCAGACATCACCCACAGTCCCTTTTGTATAATAAGGTCAGACATCACCCACAGTCCTAGTCTGTATAATAAGGGTCAGACATCACCCACAGTCCCAGTCTGTATAATAAGGTCAGATATCACCTACAGTCCTAGTCTGTATAATAAGGTCAGATATTACCTACAGTCCCAATCTGTATAATAAGGTCAGACATCAACCACAGTCCCTTTTGTATAATAAGGTCAGACATCACTCACAGTCCCAGTCTGTATAATAAGGTCAGATATCACCTACAGTCCCAGTCTGTATAATAAGGTCAGACATAAACCACAATCCCAGTCTGTATAATAAGGTCAGACATCACCCACAGTCCTAGTCTGTATAATAAGGTCAGATATCACCTACAGTCCCAGTTTGTATAATATGGTCAGACATAAACCACAATCCCAGTCTGTATAATAAGGTCAGACATCACCCACAGCCCCATTCTGTATAATAAGGTCAGACATCACCCACAATCCCAGTCTGTATAATAAGGTCAGACATCACCCGCAGTCTCAGTCTGTATAATAAGGGTCAGACATCACCCACAGTCTCAGTCTGTATAATAAGGGTCAGACATCACCTACAGTCCCAGTCTGTAAAATAAGGTCAGACATCACCCACAGACCCAGTCTGTATAATAAGGTCAGACATCACCCACAGCCCCAGTCTGTATAATAAGGTCAGACATCACCCACAGTCCCAGTCTGTATAATAAGGTCAGACATCACCCACAGACCCAGTCTGTATAATAAGGTCAGACATCACCCACAGCCCCAGTCTGTATAATAAGGGTCAGACATCACCCACAGTCCCAGTCTGTATAGTAAGGGTCAGACATCACCCACAGTCCCAGTCTGTATAATAAGATCAGACATCACCTACAGTCCCAGTCTGTATAATAAGATCAGACATCAACCACAGTCCCAGTCTGTATAATAAGATCAGACATCACCCACAGTCCCAGTCTGTATAATAAGGGTCAGACATCAACCACAGTCCCAGTTTGTATTATAAGGTGAGACATCACCTACAGCCCCAGTCTGTATAATGTCAGACATTGCACACAGCCCCAGTCTGTATAATAAGTGTCAGATATCACCTCAGCCTGTCTGCCTGACTGGATAAAGTTATTGCCATACTCCAACAATGAATAGGGAAAACCATAAGTTAAAAGTTCCATGTAATTTGCTGACAGTAATTATAGTAGATTAAGGATGGGATGTGAGTCATAGGGAGTGGTAAGGGGAATATAAATGTAACCCGATTCATATATGTATCAGGGTGAATGAATTTCTATTTATTTCAGCATCAATGTGGGACGGGAAAGAAGAGAGACAGATAATGATTGGAGAGGGGAAAGAGATAGAGAGAGATGCTCTGGGTGGGAAAGATGTTGGAGATGATCATGTGGGTGAAATGAGGGACAGAGAGACAGAGAAACCCAATTGTTGGGTGTGAAGAGAAAAGCTGATGAGGGAAGAAAACCTTGTTGAAGGGTTGTCTACTGGGTAATTAGGTAATTTATAAAACTGCAATAATTCATCTACTTGGTATTTATATAAAAAGAGCTTTCCCCACAACTGTCCATTGTGCTCCACAGATCTGATTGGTCTGTGCTAACCATGTGATTGCTAATATATTATTGCTCACACTGTAAGCAGGGACCAATCATTGAGCTCCCAGCCCAACTATCGCCCTGGGGCCAAACCCCTGCCTCCCTGCTCCCTCCAATCATGAGCCCAGGCCGCAGGCTCCCTGTTCCATTCCAAACCAAGCCCCTGCACCCAGCCCTCACACATTGATATTAAGACAATACACTGTTACAATTTTGGGTCTATTCTAACCTTCTGACTTCAGATTATATTGGCTCTCATATCTTATGGACGAATCTCAACTCTCCATAGTTTTGCAAGTGTCTATCCTTTCCTTGAGATCTAGGTAAGCTTTCAGTAATGTGTGTGGGAAATGAGCAGCAAACCCTATCTGGTCATAGCTTTTAGCTACTGCGCAAATCCTATGCTTTCATAAGCTCTCATTCCAGCCTTTGCAAGCAGTAAAGTATTGTATCAGACCTCATATAAATTAAAATATCGGCCCAGAAATTCAGGTCTTCACGGGTGAGTACGCATGGGGTACTCACCCGTAAGCCCAATGGAAGTGGCGGTTTCCTGCATGCACTGCGCATGCGTGGGAAACCGGCACTTCTGTTCCCCTGAAAGCAGGGGTTCAGAGGTCGAATGCGTGCACGGGAGAGGCTGTGTGTGCGCATCGAGCTTCATTTTTTTTTACAGGTTTTCTCAGGAGGGTAAGTCTTCAGAAGTTAGACATATAGGCCCAGAAATTCGGGTCGGAGGCTTCCCGCGGGTGCAAGCCCCCGACCTGCACTTACCTTTGGCGCCGGCCGTTGAGCTGTGGGCCCCCATGGAATTCCGATCCAGGGCCTGCTCCAGCTGCCGGCGCGCAGTGCTTGCGTATCCCAGGGGCGCAGTTAGTTCGATGCGTCCCCTGGGATCACATGGGCCGTGGGGAGCCAATCGGAGCAGGGAATGCTCCATTCATAAGATTGACAGGAAGAGCTGTCAAAACTTATAAATACTACGGCCCCAAAACAGCACTAAATCTTCAAGTAAATTTTTTAAAAAATCACATTTTTTAAGTAAACTATAAATTACATGAAATAACTATTTTAAACAATAATTTAAATTTTTGAAAAAAATAATTTTATTTTCTAACGGGGCTAAAAATAAACTTACCTTGCTTTAAAGTATTTAAAAATAATAAACCTGTGGAAAAACTGTTTTAATTTTAATTAATTCACCACTTACCTTGTAAAAAGCAGGCCTTGTGCCTGCTTTTTACATGTCTAACTTCTGGAGACTTACCCTCCCGGGAAAACCTGCAAACAAAACCTAAGTTCGATGTGCACGTGCAGCCTCTCCCGCGCACGCATACGACCTCTTAACCCCTGCTTTCAGGGGAACAGAATTGCCAGTTTCCCGCGCAGTGCATGCACGAAACCGGCACTTCCATTGGGTCTACGGGTGAGTACCCCGTGCGTACTCACCTGTGGAGACTCGACTTTCTGGGCCATAAAAAGCAGGCGTAAGGCCTGCTTTTTACAAGGTAAGTGGTGAATTAATTAAAATTAAAACATTTTTTCCACAGGTTTATTATTTTTAAATACTTTAAAGCAAGGTAAGTTTATTTTTAGCCCCGTTAGAAAATAAAATTATTTGTTTCAAAAATTTAAATTATTGTTTAAAATAGTTATTTCATGTAATTTATAGTTTATTTAAAAAATGTGATTTAAAAAAAAATTATTTGAAGATTTAGTGATGTTATGGGGCCCGTAGTATTTCTAAGTTTTGACAGGCCTTCCTGTCAGACTTATGAATGGAGCATTCCCTGCTCCGATTGGCTCCCCATGGCCCACGTGATCCTAGGGGACGCATCGAACGAACTGCGCCCCTGGGATACGCAAGCACTGCGCGCCGGCAGCTGGACCAGGCCCCGGATCGGAATTCCATGGGGGCCCACAGCTCAACAGCCGGCGCGCAAGGTAAGTGCAGGTCGGGGGCTTGCACCCGCGGGAAGCCCCCAACCCGAATTTCTGGGCCAATGTTATTTTATGAAATAACAAACAAGTAAGTGATAGTCATATTATATGCTTACATATTTTCCATGCATTGAGTAGATCAATAAGCTGTTTCTTAGAAATTCAAAGTGACCAGTGACTTCCCTGAGATTTTCAAATTGATTCGCCCACTTTGATAGCTCAAAAAATATTTCATGAGACTTCCAGAGGTTAAATAGCCCGGCACTCAAATTTAAAAGATTACTGCTCGTGGCAGCACGGTGGCATAGTGGTTAGCACTGTTGCCTCACAGCGCCAGGGACCCGGGTTCGAATCCGGCCTCGGGTGACTGTCTGTGTGGAGTTTGCACATTCTCCCCGTGTTTGCGTGGGTTTCCTCTGGGTGCTCCGGTTTCCTCCTACAGTCCAAAGATGTGCGGGTTAGGTTGATTGGCTATGATAAATTGACCCTTAGTGTTAGGGGGATTAAATACGTGGGGTTACGGGGATAGGGTGGGATATGTGTTGGTGTAGGGGTTACGGGGATCGGGTGGGATATGTGTCGGTGCAGGCTCGATGGGCCGAAATGGCCTCTATCTGCACTGTGGGGTTTCTGTGATTCTGTGATTCTGTGATGCACTCTCCTCAACATCGGGGAGACCAAATGGAGATTGGGTGACCACATTGCGGAATACCTCCGTTCAGTCCGTAAGCGTGACCCCGAGCTTCCGGTCGCCTGTCACTTTAATTCACTGCTCCACTCCCACTCAGACCTTGGCCTCCTACACTGTTCCAATGAAGTTCAACGTAAGCTCGAGGAACAGCACCTCTTCTTTCGATTGGCACTTTACAGCCTTCTGGACTCAACATCGAGTTCAACAATTTCAGACCATAACCTCTGCCCCCATTTTCTAACATGGCAGCTGTTGATGATTCTGCCATTCCCATTTGCACCTCTTCTAGCCCATCTTTTGTTTCTTTACTTGTCCCATTACCATCTCCTTTTGCTTTTTACTATCATACCCTTTGTCATTGAATCACTCCTGCCTTCCACTCTATCACAGACCTTCCCTTTTGTTCTTTCCTCCCCTCCCCCCCTTCCCCTGCCTCCTGCACTTGCTTAAAATCTTATCTTCTACACCTTGCGATGCTTTCCACACGATCAAAATGAAGATGACTACTTAAATTATTGTCAACTTTTTTTATTCACTCAGACTGATAGAATGAAAAATGAACAGTCGGTGTCTGTACTTTACCCAGTAGAAGTTAACACAGCACCTTTGAGAGTCCTGTTGCATGTTTCATCTGCTCCCCACCAACTGAAGCAGTCTGCCCACGGCAGGGGGGATTGGAAGGAAGCAAACAAGTAGAACAGGCTGTAGCCGATGATACAGTTGTAGTAAATGGTCACAAATGTTGACACAAGGACCATGGTGAAACCCACACCTTTAAATGGATCGAGAAAGAGACATTTAAATTAGAACCTATTCATTTGAAATAATTGTTTTTCACGTATTCAGCTGGTCGGATAAACCAATTTGTTTCTTTGCGGTCATGCAGCTTAGTCAGTTCGCATTGTCATTTGTGTGTCCATAATTCTCTAGAACTGAGGGAGGAGAAGGAGAGTAACACTTTAAATAGAGGATGGGGAAGAGTGCCAGGATGAACTGAGAGAGCTGGAGGAGAGTGCCTCCATGAAAGAGTGCGGAGTTGGATGGTGTCTGGTGTCTCTGTGAATTGGGGGGAGGGAGTTGGATGGCATATGGAGTCTCTGTGAAAGAGTGGGGAGTTGGATGGTGTCTGGTGTCTCTGTGAAAGAGTGGGGAGTTGGATGGTGTCTGGTGTCTCTGTGAAAGAGTGGGGAGTTGGATGGTGTGTGGAGTCTCTGTGAATTGGGGGGAGGGAGTTGGATGGTGTCTGGAGCCTCTGTGAAAGAGTGGGGAGTTGGATGATGTATGGAGACTCTGTGAAAGAGAGGGGAGTTGGAAGGTGTCTGGAGCCTTTGTGAAAGAGTGGGGAGTTGGATGATGTCTGGTGCCTATGTGAAAGAGAGGGGAGTTGGAAGGTGTCTGGAGCCTTTGTGAAAGAGTGGGGAGTTGGATGATGTCTGGTGTCTCTGTGAAAGAGAGGGGAGTTGGATGGTGTATGGAGTCTCTGTGAAAGAGTGGGGAGTTGGATGGTGTGTGGAGTCTCTGTGAATTGGGGGGAGGGAGTTGGATGGTGTCTGGAGCCTCTGTGAAAGAGTGGGGAGTTGGATGGTGTATGGAGTCTCTGTGAAAGAGTGGGGAGTTGGATGATGTATGGAGACTCTGTGAAAGAGAGGGGAGTTGGAAGGTGTCTGGAGCCTTTGTGAAAGAGTGGGGAGTTGGATGATGTCTGGTGCCTATGTGAAAGAGAGGGGAGTTGGAAGGTGTCTGGAGCCTTTATGAAAGAGTGGGGAGTTGGATGATGTCTGGTGTCTCTGTGAAAGAGAGGGGAGTTGGATGGTGTATGGAGTCTCTGTGAAAGAGTGGGGAGTTGGATGGTGTATGGAGTCTCTGTGAAAGAGTGGGGAGTTGGATGGTGTATGGAGTCTCTGTGAAAGAGTGGGGAGTTGGATGGTGTACGGAGTCTCTGTGCATTGGGGGGAGGGAGTTGGATGGTGCATGGAGTCTCTGTGAAAGAGTGGGGAGTTGGATGGTATATGGAGCCGTTGTGAAAGAGTGGGGAGTTGGATGGTGTATGGAGTCTCTGTGAATTGGGGGGAGGGAGCGAGCCCTGAAGGACGTCGCTTTTAACCGGGTCCATACCCAGACTCCAAGAGGACCCCCCCCCGACCACCAGAGATCAGCGGGGTACATATCAGGAACACTACAAGGACCACCAACACACCAACCGAGACCAGAGAGGATCCCCATGCAAAACAACAATATCAGACCTGCACCACTCCTGTCCCACAGGGGAATAGGACTGCTCCCAGCCAGACAGAGGGAGAGATGCACAGGACGTACGCAATACCTCAGACAGAAACAATCCATTAAGAGACAATAAGCAGATGTGCAGCAGCATCTACTTCCGCCTTATGGATCAAGGACTAATTAATAGAAAGAACTGTAACCAAATTGTATTAACTTTTGTAGACAACTGATGTGATCTTTTTTTTCCCACACTTAGACACGACAAACACGTACCACTCTTTAACCTATCATAGTAAAAGATCAAACTTAACATGAAATCCTTATATATTTCGACCTGGAATATCCAAGGTCTACGCTCTTCACTGCGAGAAGTGAAAAGTAGGACCCCAGAGTTCATAGATGAAACTAAAGACCTAGATATTATCATTTTACAGGAAACTTGGTATAAAGGAAAAGGACACACTGGCTGTCCCCAAGGGTACACTGAGCTGGTGGTCCCCTCCAATAAATTACCAAGTGTAACCCAAGGCAGAGACTCCGGAGGCATACTGATCTGGTTTAAAACAGAACTTAAGAATTACATCAAATTTATAAAAAAGGGCGAAAACCATATGTGGCTCAAACTTGAGAGGGAGATTATCTCAAACACCCAAGATGTTTACATTTGCGCACTTTATATCCCTCCAATCGATTCCCCGTACTTTAAAGAGGACACCTTCTCCAACATGGAGGGGGAAATTATCCAATACCAGGCCCAGGAGAACGTGTTGATCTGTGGGGACCTCAATTCAAGAACGGGCGAAGAACCAGACTTCACCAATAATCAGGGAAACAATTACATTTTCGGGAATAACCACTTTGACATCCCTTCCCTTCCATACAGGCATAACTGCGACAAGCAGTCAAATACCAACGGAAAACAGCTACTACAGCTCTGTCGAAACCTGGGTCTGTACATTGTCAATGGTAGGTTCATAGGAGACCTCCTAGGAAGATCGACCTATTGCTCACCTCTTGGCTGCAGCACAGTAGACTATATGATTACAGACTTACACCCATCCTCTTTCAGAGCATTCACAGTCAAACCACAAACAACACTGTCAGATCACAGTCAAATTACTATGTTCCTCAAAAAGACAGAAACAAACAACATAGAAACACAACCCAGTAAACTGTACAACACCAAAAAATCGTACAGATGGGCCAAAAACGACATGGAAAAATACCAGAAAACAATTAGCAATGCATCAACTCAAGCTCTCTTAGACACCTTTCTGGATAACATATACACTCACAATAAAGAAGGCGTAAACCGGGCAGTTAGTAAACTAAACAATATTTTTGATAATTTGGCAACAAATGCAAACTTGAAAGCTCGCAAGAACAAACCCAAAACAAAAAACTATGAAAAATGGTTTGACCGAGATTGCCATAACATGAGGAAAAAACTTAGAAAAATATCAAACCAAAAACACAGACATCCAGAAAACGAGGAACTACGCCTTACTTATTGTCAGACACTAACACAATACAGAAACACACTCAGAACCAAAAAAGAGCAATATATTAAGAATACACTCAGCTCCATGGAGGAATCCATTGATTCCAATTGTTTCTGGGAAAACTTGAAAACACTACACAAAAAACAACACGACGATTTGGCCATTCAAAATGGGGACACATGGGTAAACCACTTTGAAAAATTATACCAGAAAAACACACTAGGACCAGAGCAACACCAAATATGCAAAAAACTGGAAAAGCTAGAAATGGCCATAAAAGATAACCAAAACCCGCTGGACGCCATAATAACAGAAAAAGAACTTCTTGAAAAACTCAAGGACCTGCGACCAGGAAAAGCCTGCGGGACAGACGGCATACTAAACGAGATGATTAAACACACAGACAACAAAATGAAACTGGCTATCCTAAAACTCTTCAACTTGGTTCTGAGTGTCGGTTATTTCCCTGATATCTGGAACAAAGGACTCATAACGCCCATATACAAAAGTGGGGACAAAATCGACCCAAACAACTATCGAGGCATCTGTGTAAACAGTAACCTGGGGAAGGTATTCTGTAGCATCATAAACAAAAGACTTATAAACTTCCTTGAGGAGCACAATGTCTTGAGTAAAAGCCAAATTGGATTCCTGCCAAACTATAGAACATCCGATCATATCTTCACCCTACAGACCCTAATTGACAAACACGTTCACCATAACAAAAGCAAAATCTACGCATGCTTTGTAGATTTCCAGAAGGCTTTCGACTCCATCTGGCATGACGGTTTATTCCTGAAACTTATCGAAAGTGGGGTAGGAGGGAAAACATATGATGTAATTAAATCAATGTATACAAACAACAAATGTGCAGTTAAAATTGGAGACAAACAAACAAAATACTTCCCACAGGGGCGGGGGGTGACGCAGGGCTCGCCAATCTCACCGACACTCTTTAATATTTACATAAATGGATTGGCAAAACTACTCGAACAATCTACAGCACCCGGCCTCACCCTATATGAATCCAAGGTTAAATTCCTCCTCTATGCAGACGACCTGGTTCTGCTGTCACCTACTAAAGAGGGGCTACAGCAAAACCTGGACCTGCTGGAGTCGTACTGCCAGACTTGGGCCCTGACAATAAATCCCCAAAAAACCAAAGTCCTTGTGTTCCAGCAAAGATCCAAACATCAGGGACCCAAAATAAATTTCACAGTAGGAACAACCAAAATTGAACAAACCACTAACTACACATACTTGGGCTTAAAAATCAGTTCTACGGGAAACTTCAAACTGGCTGTGAATGAACTGAAAGAGAAAGCAAGAAGGGCTTTCTATGCCATCAAAAAATCAATTCAAATAGAAATCCCAATTAGCATTTGGCTCAAAATTTTCAAATCAGTAATTGAACCAATTGCACTCTATGGCAGTGAGGTATGGGGACCGCTAACTCAACAAGAATTTGCAAAATGGGACAAACACCCAATTGAGATCCTACATGCAGAATTCTGTAAAAGTATCCTCCGGACTCAAAGGAAAACAGTAAACAATGCATGCAGGGCGGAACTAGGCCAATATCCATTAATAATCACTATCCAAAAAAGAGCCACCAAATTTTGGAATCACCTACAAATGAGCAATCCCCAATGCTATCACTACGACGCCCTGAAATGCCAAGAGCTGACCATAAAGAAGAATACCCTCAGTCAACTAGTCCTGGGACTCAGTGAAGTAACTACTAACAATACTAACAATAACCAGCCCCAGGACAGTGACAGGGTAACAGAAAGAATTCGACCCAACACAATCGTCGCTAAGCAAAAGGAAAAATATCTGACATATTGGGCAGAAACAACAAAAACCCAAAGCAAACTCAATTGCTACTTGGCCCTAAACAGACAATACAACATAGCTGATTACCTGACCATGGTAAAGGATAACAAACTGAGAAGAACCTTGACAAGGTACAGACTTAGCGAACATAGCCTAGCGATCGAAAAAGGCAGACATAGGCAGACCAGGCTGCCAAGAGAGGACAGGATATGCTCTCACTGCAGTCAGGGAGTGGTGGAGACAGAGATGCACTTCCTCACAGCTTGTGGAAAATATCAGGGCATCAGGGAGAATATCTACCAAAAATTCTCACAAATATGCCCTGATTTCAGAAATCTGAATGACAACCAAAAACTCCCATTCCTACTGGGAGAGGAGAGAAGCTGTATAACACTGGCGGCACACTATGTTACAGCTTGCCATGAACAGAGGGACAACCAGTAAACTAAGAAAAGAATATATATAAACAATGCGAATGTATATTTATACACTCAGGGATATACCTGTTTATACACTGTATGAATAGAACTGCGTTTATGTGCTAAACCATAAATGTATTTTGATGCTTTGGCAACATAAGATGTAACTTATCATGCCAATAAAGCGATTTGAATTGTGAATTGTGAATTGTGAGTTGGATGGTGTATGGAGTCTCTGTGAATTGGGGGCAGGGAGTTGGATGGTGTATGGAGTCTCTGTGTATTGGGGCAGGGAGTTGGATGGTGTATGGAGTCTCTGTGAATTGGGGGCAGGGAGTTGGATGGTGTATGGAGTCTCTGTGAATTGGGGGCAGGGAGTTGGATGGTGTATGGAGACTCTGTGTATTGGGGGCAGGGAGTTGGATGGTGTATGGAGTCTCTGTGAATTGGGGGCAGGGAGTTGGATGGTGTATGGAGTCTCTGTGTATTGTGGGCAGGGAGTTGGATGGTGTGTGAAGTCTCTGTGAAAGAGTGGGGAGTTGGTTGGTGTATGGAGTCTCTGTGAATTGGGGACAGGAGGTTGTATGGTGTATGGAGTCTCTGTGAATTGGGGGGAGGGAGTTGGATGGTGTATGGAGTCTCTGTGTATTGGGGCAGGGAGTTGGATGGTGTATGGAGTCTCTGTGTATTGGGGGCAGGGAGTTGGATGGTGTATGGAGTCTCTGTGTATTGGCGGCAGGGAGTTGGATGGTGTGTGAAATCTCTGTGAATTGGGGCAGGGAGTTGGATGGTTTGAGAAGTCTCTGTGTATTGGAGGCAGGGAGTTGGATGGTGTATGGAGTCTCTGTGAATTGGGGGGAGGGAGTTGGATGGTGTGCGAAGTCTCTGTATTGGGGCAGGGAGTTGGATGGTGTATGGAGTCTCTGTGAATTGGGGGCAGGGAGTTGGATGGTGTGCGAAGTCTCTGTGTATTGGGGGCAGGGAGTTGGATGGTGTATGGAGTCTCTGTGAATTGGGGCAGGGAGTTGGATGGTGTATGGAGTCTCTGAATTGTGGGGAGGGAGTTGGATGGTGTGCGAAGTCTCTGTGTATTGGGGGCAGGGAGTTGAATGGTGTATGGAGTCTCTGTGAATTGGGGGCAGGGAGTTGGATGGTGTATGGAGTCTCTGTGAATTGTGGGGAGGGAGTTGGATGGTGTGTGAAGTCTCTGTGTATTGGGGGCAGGGAGTTGGATGGTGTATGGAGTCTCTGTGTATTGGGGGCAGGGAGTTGGATGGTGTGCGAAGTCTCTGTGTATTGGTGGCAGGGAGTTGGATGGTGTATGGAGTCTCTGTGAATTGTGGGGAGGGAGTTGGATGGTGTATGGAGTCTCTGTGTATTGGGGGCAGGGAGTTGGATGGTGTGTGGAGTCTCTGTGAATTGTGGGGAGGGAGTTGGATGGCGTGTGAAGTCTCTGTGAATTGTGGGCAGGGAGTTGGATGGTGTATGGAGTCTCTGTGAATTGGGGGCAGCGAGTTGGATGGTGTATGGAGTCTCTGTGAATTGGGGGCAGCGAGTTGGATGGTGTATGGAGTCTCTGTGAATTGGGGGCAGCGAGTTGGATGGTGTATGGAGTCTCTGTGTATTGGGGCAGGGAGTTGGATGGTGTATGGAGTCTCTGTGTATTGGGGGCAGGTAGTTAGATGGTGTATGGAGACTCTGTGTATTGGGGACAGGGAGTTGGATGGTGTATGGAGTCTCTGTGTATTGGGGGCAGGGAGTTGGATGCTGTATGGAGTCTCTGTGAATTGGGGGCAGGGAATTGGATGGTGTGTGAAGTCTCTGTGTATTGGGGCAGGGAGTTGGATGGTGTATGGGGTCTCTGTGAATTGTGGGCAGGGAGTTGGATGGTGTATGGAGTCTCTGTGTATTTGGGGCAGGGAGTTGGATGGTGTATGGAGTATCTGTGTATTGGGGCAGGGAGTTGGATGGTTTATGGAGTCTCTGTGAATTGGGGGCAGCGAGTTGGATGGTGTATGGAGTCTCTGTGTATTGGGGCAGGGAGTTGGGTGGTGTGTGAAGTCTCTGTGAATTGGGGGGAGGGAGTTGGATGGTGTGTGAAGTCTCTGTGAATTTGGGGCACGGAGTTGGATGGCGTATGGAGTCTCTGTGTATTGGGGGCAGGGAGTTGGATGGTGTATGGAGTCTCTGTGTATTGGGGGCAGGGAGTTGGATGGTGTATGGAGGCTCATTCCTACTGGGAGAGGAGAGAAGCTGTGTAACACTGGCGGCACACTATGTTACAGCTTGCCATGAACAGCGGGACAACCAGTAAACTAAGAAAAGAATATATATAAACAATGCAAATGTATATTTATACACTCAGGGATATACCTATTTATACACTGTATGAATAGAACTGCGTTTATGTGCTCAACCATAAATGTATTTTGATGCTTTGGCAACATAAGATGTAACTTATCATGCCAATAAAGCGATTTGAATTGTGAATTGTGAATTGAGTTGAATGGTGGTGAAGTCTCTGTGAATTGTGGGCAGGGAGTTGGATGGTGTGTGAAGTCTCTGTGTATTGGGGCAGGGAGTTGGATGGTGTATGGAGTCTCTGTGTATTGGGGCAGGGAGTTGGATGGTGTATGGAGTCTCTGTGTTTTGGGGGCAGGGAGATGGATGGTGTGTGAAGTCTCTGTGAATTGTGGGCAGGGAGTTGGATGGCGTGTGAAGTCTCTGTGTATTGGGGCAGGGAGTTGGATGGTGTATGGAGTCTCTTTGAATTGGGGGGAGGGAGTTGGATGGTGTGCGAAGTCTCTGTGTATTGGGGGCAGGGAGTTGGATGGTGTATGGAGTCTCTGTGAATTGGGGGCAGGGAGTTGGATGGTGTATGGAGTCTCTGTGAATTGTGGGGAGGGAGTTGGATGGTGTGCGAAGTCTCTGTGTATTGGGGGCAGGGAGTTGGATGGTGTGTGAAGTCTTTGTGTATTGGAGGCAGGGAGTTGGATGGTGTATGGAGTCTCTGTGAATTGTGGGGAGGGAGTTGGATGGTGTGTGAAGTCTCTGTGTATTGGGGGCAGGGAGTTGGATGGTGTGTGAAGTCTCTGTGAATTGTGGGGAGGGAGTTGGATGGTGTGTGAAGTCTCTGTGTATTGGGGCAGGGAGTTGGATGGTGTATGGAGTCTCTCTGAATTGTGGGCAGGGAGTTGATGGTGTATGGAGTCTCTGTGTATTGGGGCAGGGAGTTGGATGGTGTATGGAGTCTCTGTGTAATGGGGGGAGGGAGTAGGATGGTGTATGGAGTCTCTGTGTATTGGGGCAGGGAGTTGGATGGTGTATGGAATCTCTGTGAATTGGGGGCAGGAAGTTGGATGGTGTGTGAAGTCTCTGTGAATTGGAGGTAGGGAGTTGGATGGTGTATGGTGTCTCTGTGAATTGGGGGCAGGGAGTTGGATGGTGTATGGAGTCTCTGTGAATTGGGGGCAGGGAGTTGGATGGTTTATGGAGTCTGTGAATCGTGGGCAGGGATTTGGATGGTGTATGGAGTCTCTGTGAATTGGGGGCAGGGAGTTGGATGGTGTATCGAGTCTCAGTGTATTGTGGGCAGGGAGTTGGATGGTGTATGGAGTCTCTGTGAATTGGGGGCAGGGAGTTGGATGGAGTATGGAGTCTCTGTGTATTCGGGGGAGGGAGTTGGATGGAATGTGAAGTCTCTGTGAATTGGGGGGAGGGAGTTGGATGGAATGTGAAGTCTCTGTGAATTGGGGGCAGGGAGTTGGATGGTGTATGGAGTCTCTGTGAATCGTGCGCAGGGATTTTGATGGTGTATGGAGTCTCTGTGAATCGTGCGCAGGGATTTTGATGGTGTATGGAGTCTCTGTGAATTGGGGGCAGGGAGTTGGATGGCGTATGGAGTTTCTGTGAATTGGGGGCAGGGAGTTGAATGGAGTATGGAGTCTCTGTGTATTGGGGCAGCGAGTTGGATGGTGTGTGAAGTCTCTGTGAATTGCGGGGAGGGAGTTGGATGGAATGTGAAGTCTCTGTGAATTGGGGGCAGGGAGTTGGATGGTGTATGGAGTCTCTGTGAATTGGGGGCAGGGAGTTGGATGGTGTATGGAGTCTCTGTGTATTGGGGCAGGGAGTTCGATGGTGTATGGAGCCTCTGTGTATTGGGGCAGGGAGTTGGATGGTGTATGGAGTCTCTGTTTATTGTGGGCAGGGAGTTGGATGGTGTATGGAGTCTCTGTGAATTGTGGGCAGGGAGTTGGATGGTGTATGGTGTCTCTGTGTATTGGGGGCAGGGAGTTGGATGGTGTATGGAGTCTCTGTGAATTGTGGGCAGGGAGTTGGATGGTGTATGGAGTCTCTGTGAATTGTGGGCAGGGAGTTGATGGTGTATGGAGTCTCTGTGAATTGTGGGCAGGGAGTTGATGGTGCATGGAGTCTCTGTGAATTGGGGCAGGGAGTTGGATGGTGTATGGAGTCTCTGTGTATTGGGGGCAGGGTGTTGGATGGTGTATGGAGTCTCTGTGAATTGGGGGGGGGAGTTGGATGGTGTATGGAGTCTCTGTGTATTGGGGCAGGGAGTTGGATGGTGCATGGAGTCTCTGTGTATTGGGGGCAGTGAGTTGGATGGTGTATGGAGTATCTGTGTATTGGGGCAGGGAGTTGGATGGTTTATGGAGTCTCTGTGAATTGGGGGCAGCGAGTTGGATGGTGTATGGACTCTCTGTGTATTGGGGGCAGGGAGTTGGATGGTGTATGGAGTCTCTGTGTATTGGGGGCAGGGAGTTGGATGGTGTATGGAGGCTCATTCCTACTGGGAGAGGAGAGAAGCTGTGTAACACTGGCAGCACACTATGTTACAGCTTGCCATGAACAGAGGGACAACCAGTAAACTAAGAAAAGAATATATATAAACAATGCGAATGTATATTTATACACTCAGGGATATATCTGTTTATACACTGTATGAATAGAACTGCGTTTATGTGCTCAACCATAAATGTATTTTGATGCTTTGGCAACATAAGATGTAACTTATCATGCCAATAAAGCGATTTGAATTGTGAATTGTGAATTGAGTTGGATGGTGGGTGAAGTCTCTGTGTATTGGGGGCAGGGAGTTGGATGGTGTATGGAGTCTCTGTGAATTGTGGGGAGGGAGTTGGATGGTGTGTGAAGTCTCTGTGTATTGGGGCAGGGAGTTGGATGGTGTGTGAAGTCTCTGTGAATTGGAGGCAGGGAGTTGGTTGGTGTGCGAAGTCTCTGTTTATTGGGGGCAGGGCGTTGGATGGTGTATGGAGTCTCTGTGAATTGGGGGCAGGGAGTTGGATGGTGTATGGAGTCTCTGTGAATTGTGGGGAGGGAGTTGGATGGTGTGCGAAGTCTCTGTGTAATAGGGGCAGGGAGTTGGATGGTGTATGGAGTCTCTGTGAATTGGGGGCAGGGAGTTGGATGGTGTATGGAGTCTCTGTGAATTGTGGGCAGGGAGTTGGATGGTGTGTGAAGTCTCTGTGTATTGTGGGGTGGGAGTTGGATTGTGTGTGAAGTCTCTGTGTATTGGGGGCAGGGACTTGGATGGTGTATGGAGTCTCTGTGAATTGGGGGCAGGGAATTGGATGGTGTGTGAAGTCTCTGTTTATTGGGGGCAGGGAGTTGGATGGTGTATGGAGTCTCTGTGTATTGGGGCAGGGAGTTGGATGGTGTGTGGAGTCTCTGTGTATTGGGGCAGGGAGTTGGATGGTGTATGGAGTCTCTGCGAATTGGGGGGAGGGAGTAGGATGGTGTATGGAGTCTCTGTGTATTGGGGCAGGGAGTTGGATGGTGTATGGAGTCTCTGCGAATTGGGGGGAGGGAGTAGGATGGTGTATGGAGTCTCTGTGTATTGGGGCAGGGAGTTGGATGGTGTATGGAGTCTCTGCGAATTGGGGGGAGGGAGTAGGATGGTGTATGGAGTCTCTGTGTATTGGGGGCAGCGAGTTGGACGGTGTATGGAGTCTCTGTGTATTGGGGGCAGGGAGTTGGATGGTGTATGGAGTCTCTGTGTATTGGGGGCAGGGAGTTGGATGGTGTATGGAGTCTCTGTGTATTGGGGGCAGGGAGTTGGATGGTGTATGGAGTCTCTGTGTATTGGGGGCAGGGAGTTGGATGGTGTGTGATGTCTCTGTGTATTGGGGGCCGGGAGTTGGATGGTGTATTGAGTCTCTGTGTATTGTGGGCAGGGAGTTGGATGTTGTGTGAAGTATCTGTGAATTGGGGGCAGGGAGTTGGATGGTGTATGGAGTCTCTGTGTATTGTGGGCAGGGAGTTGGATGGTGTATTGAGTCTCTGTGTATTGGGGGCAGGGAGTTGGATGGTGTATTGAGTCTCTGTGTATTGGGGGCAGGGAGTTGGATGGTGTATGGAGTCTCTGTGTATTGTGGGCAGGGAGTTGGATGTTGTGTGAAGTATCTGTGAATTGGGGGCAGGGAGTTGGATGGTGTATGGAGTCTCTGTGTATTGAGGGCAGGGAGTTGGTTGGTGTATGGAGTCACTGTGTATTGGGGGCAGGGAGTTGGATGGTGTATGGAGTCTCTGTGAATTGTGGGCAGGGAGTTGGATGGTTTGCGAAGTCTCTGTGTATTGGGGGCAGGGAGTTGGATGGTTTATGGAGTCTCTGTGTATTGGGGGCTGGGAGTTGGATGGTGTGTGATGTCTCTGTGTATTGGGGGCAGGGAGTTGGATGGTGTATTGAGTCTCTGTGTATTGGGGGCAGGGAGTTGGATGGTGTGTGAAGTCTCTGTGTATTGGGGGCAGGGAGTTGGATGGTGTATGGAGTCTCTGTGAATTGGGGGGAGGGAGTTGGATGGTGTATGGAGTCTCTGTGAATTGGGGGCAGGGAGTTGGATGGTGTATGGAGTCTCTGTGATTTGGGGGCAGGGAGTTGGATGGTGTGCGAAGTCTTTGTGTATTGCGGGCAGGGAGTTGGATGGTGTATGGAGTCTCTGTGAATTGTGGGGAGGGAGTTGGATGGTGTGCGAAGTCTCTGTGTATTGGGGGCACGGAGTTGGATGGTGTATGGAGTCTCTGTGAATTGTGGGGAGGGAGTTGGATGGTGTGTGAAGTCTCTGTGTATTGGGGGCAGGGAGTTGGATGGTGTATGGAGTCTCTGTGTATTGGGGGCACGGAGTTGGATGGTGTATGGAGTCTCTGTGTATTGGGGGCAGGGAGTTGGATGGTGTATGGAGTCTCTGTGTATTGGGGGCAGGGAGTTGGATGGTGTGTGAAGTCTCTGTGTATTGGGGGCAGGGAGTTGGATGGTGTGTGAAGTCTCTGTGTATTGGGGGCAGGGAGTTGGATGGTGTGTGAAGTCTCTGTGAATTGTGGGGAGGGAGTTGGATGGTGTATGGAGTCTCTGTGAATTGGGGGCAGGGAGTTGGATGGTGTGTGAAGTCTCTGTGAATTGGGGGCAGGGAGTTGGATGGGGTGTGAAGTCTCTGTGAATTGCGGGGAGGGAGTTGGATGGTGTATGGAGTCTCTGTGTATTGGGGGCAGGGAGTTGGATGGTGTATGGCGTCTCTGTGAATTGGGGGCAGGGAGTTGGATGGTGTATGGAGTCTCTGTGAATCATGGGCAGGGATTTGGATGGTGTATGGAGTCTCTGTGTGTTGGGGGCAGGGAGTTGGATGGTGTATGGAGTCTCTGTGTATTGGGGGCAGGGAGTTGGATGGTGTATGGAGTCTCTGTGTATTGTGGGCAGGGAGTTGGATGGTGTGTGAAGTCTCTGTGAACTGGGGGCAGGGAGTTGGATGGTGTATGGAGTCTGTGTGTATTGGGGGCAGGGAGTTGGATGGGGTATGGAGTCTCTGTGTATTGGCGGCAGGGAGTTGGATGGTGTATGAAGTCTCTGTGTATTGGGGGCAGGGAGTTGGATGATGTATGGAGTCTCTGTGTATTGGGGGCAGGGAGTTGGATGGGGTGTGAAGTCTCTGTGAATTGGGGGCAGGGAGTTGGATGATGTATGGAGTCTCTGTGTATTGTGGGCAGGGAGTTGGATGGTGTGTGAAGTCTCTGTGTATTGGCGGCAGGGAGTTGGATGCTGTATGGAGTCTCTGTGTATTGGGGGCAGGGAGTTGGATGGGGTGTGAAGTCTCTGTGTATTGGGGGCAGGGAGTTGGATGATGTATGGAGTCTTTGTGTATTGGGGGCAGGGAGTTGGATGGGGTGTGAAGTCTCTGTGAATTGTGGGCAGGGAGTTGGATGGTGTGTGAAGTCTCTGTGTATTGGGGGCAGGGAGTTGGATGGTTTATGGAGTCTCTGTGTATTGGGGGCAGGGAATTGGATGGTGTGTGAAGTCTCTGTGAATTGTGGGCAGGGAGTTGGATGGTGTGTGAAGTCTCTGTGAATTGGGGGGAGGGAGTTGGATGGTGTATGGAGTCTCTGTGAATTGGGGGCAGGGAGTTGGATGGTGTGTGAAGTCTCTGTGAATTGGGGGGAGGGAGTTGGATGGAATGTGAAGTCTCTGTGAATTGGGGGCAGGGAGTTGGATGGCGTATGGAGTCTCTGTGAATTGGGGGCAGGGAGTTGGATGGTGTGTGATGTCTCTGTGAATTGGGGGCAGGGAGTTGGATGGCGTATGGAGTCTCTGTGAATTGGGGGCAGGGAGTTGGATGGTGTATGGAGTCTCTGTGAATCGTGCGCAGGGATTTTGATGGTGTATGGAGTCTCTGTGAATTGGGGGCAGGGAGTTGGATGGCTTATGGAGTCTCTGTTTATTGGGGCAGGGAGTTGGATGGTGTATGGAGTCTCTGTGTATTGGGGGCAGGGATTTGGATGGTGTATGGAGTCTCTGTGTATTGGGGCAGGGAGTTGGATTGAGTATGGAGTCTCTGTGTATTGGGGCAGCGAGTTGGATGGTGTATTGGGTCTCTGTGTATTGGGGCAGGGATTTGGATGGTGTATGGAGTCTCTGTGAATTGGGGGAGGGAGTTGGATGGTGTATGGAGTCTCTGTGTATTGGGGGCAGGGAGTTGGATGGTGTATGGAGTCTCTGTGTATTGTGGGCAGGGAGTTGGATGGTGTGTGAAGTCTCTGTGAACTGGGGGAACCAGAGGCGAACCAATATCCTTGCGGGGAGGTTTGCTAGCACTGCTGGGGGGGGTTTAAACTAACTTGGCAGGGGGATGGGGTACAGAGTGGAGCTATAGTAGGGGGTGATTTGCAGCCAAATACAGAGGGAAAAACAAGTCAGCTGGGAAGGCAAAGCAAATATGTGAAGGCAAAAGAGAATATGGCAGGGCTGGAAGGCATTTATTTTAATGCAAGGAGTCTTGCAAATAAGGTGGATGAACTGAAGTTGTTGTTGAACACATGGGAGTACGATATTGTTGCTATCACGGAGACATGGTTGAGGGAGGGTCAGGACTGGCAGCTCAATATTCCGGGGTATAGAATCTTCAGGCGAGACAGAGGGGGGTGTAAAAGGGGAGGGGGTGTTGCAATATTAATTAAGGAGTCAATTACTGCTGTAAGGAGGGATGATATATTAGCGGGTTCCTCTAATGAGGCCATATGGGTAGAACTTAAAAACAAAAAGGGGGCAAGCACTTTGCTGGGAGTGTACTATAGACCCCCAAACAGTCAGGGGGAGATAGAGGAACAGATATGTAGGCAAATCTCAGAAAAGTGCGAAAATAATAGGGTAATAATAGTGGGGGATTTCAACTTCCCCAATATAAATTGGGATAGTCAGAGTGTGAAAGGCTTAGAGGGTGCAGAATTCTTAAAGTGCATCCAGGAGAGCTTTTTGAGCCAACATGTAGAAAGTCCTTCAAGAGAGGGGGCGGTACTGGACCTAATTCTGGGGAATGTAGCCGGGCAAGTGGTGGAAGTGTCAGTAGGAGAGCATTTTGGCGACAGTGACCACAATTCGGTGAGATTTAAGGTGGTCATGGAAAAAGACAAAGACGGCCCGGAAATAAGGGTTCTAAATTGGGGGAAGTCCGATTTTAATATGATAAGGCAGGATCTGGCCAAATTGGACTGGGAGCAGCTACTTATAGGAAAATCCGCATCAAAACAGTGGGAGACTTTCAGAACGGAAATAGAGAGAGTACAACGCCAACATGTTCCTGTAAAGGTCAAGGGTGGGACCAACAAGCAAAGGGAACCTTGGATGACAAGGGATATACAAAAATGCATTAGAAATAAAAGGGGGGCTTTTGGCAGTTACAAAAGACTAAAGACGGAAGAAGCCCTAGAGGAGTATAAAAAATGCAGGGGCATACTTAAAAAAGAAATTAGGAGGGCGAGGAGGGGCCATGAAATAACACTGGCGAGCAAAATAAAGGAAAATCCTAAGATGTTTTATAAGTATATTAAGGGCAAGAGGATAACCAGGGAAAGGGTAGGGCCCATTAGGGACCAAAGTGGCAATCTGTGTGTAGAGCCAGATGATGTAGGCGGGGTTTTAAATGAATTTTTTGCATCTGTGTTCACTATTGAGAAAGACGATGCAGACATAGAAATCGGGCAAGGGGGCTGTGACATACTTGAACATATTAGCATCGAGAGGGAGGAGGTGCTAGCGGTTTTAGCAGGCCAAAAAGTGGATAAATCCCCAGGCCCAGACGAGATGTATCCCAGGCTGCTGTGGGAGGCAAAGGAGGAGATTGCAGGGGCTCTGACACAAATTTTCAGAACCTCTCTGGCCACAGGGGATGTACCAGAGGACTGGAGAACAGCTAACGTAGTACCATTATTCAAGAAGGGTAGCAGGGATAAACCAGGGAATTACAGGCCAGTGAGCCTAACATCTGTGGTAGGGAAATTATTGGAAAAAATTCTGAGGGACAAAATTAGTCTCCACTTGGAGAGGCAAGGATTAATCGGGGATAGTCAGCATGGCTTTGTCAAGGGTAAATCATGTCTGACAAATCTGATTGAATTTTTCGAGGGGGTGACTAGGGGGGTGGATGAGGGAAATGCTGTGGATGTGGTTTACATGGACTTCAGTAAAGCTTTTGACAAAGTCCCGCATAGGAGACTGGTCAAGAAGGTAAGAGCCCATGGGATCCAGGGTGCCTTGGCGCGTTGGATCATAAACTGGCTGAGTGGCAGGAGGCAGAGGTTGATGGTCGAAGGTTGCTTTTGTGACTGGAAGCCTGTGTCCAGTGGGGTACCTCAGGGATCGGTGCTGGGTCCCTTGTTGTTTGTGATCTACATAAATGATTTGGATGAGAATGTAAAAGGTATGATCAGTAAGTTCGCAGATGACACGAAAATTGGTGGGGTGGTAAATTGTGAGGAGGAAAGCCTCAGGCTACAGGACGATATAAACGGGTTGGTCAGATGGGCGGAAAAGTGGCAAATGGAATTTAACCCTGAAAAGTGCGAGGTGATGCATTTTGGACGGACAAATAAGGCAAGGGAATACACAATGAGTGGTAGGACCCTAGGAAGTACAGAGGGTCAGAGGGACCTTGGTGTACATGTACATAGATCGCTGAAGGCAGCGGAACAGGTAGATAAGGTGGTTAAAAAGGCATATGGGATACTTGCCTTCATTAGCCGAGGCATAGAATATAAGAGCAGGGAGGTTATGATGGAGCTGTACAAAACGCTGGTGAGGCCACAGCTGGAGTACTGTGTGCAGTTCTGGTCGCCTCACTATAGGAAGGATGTGATTGCTTTGGAGAGGGTGCAGAGAAGATTCACCAGGATGTTACCTGGGATGGAGCGCCTCAGCTATGAAGAGAGGCTGGACAGGCTGGGGTTGTTTTCCTTGGAGCAAAGAAGGCTGAGGGGGGACCTGATTGAGGTGTACAAAATGATGAGGGGCATAGATAGGGTAGACAAAGAGGAACTTTTCCCCTTAGTAGGGGGGTCAATAACAAGGGGGCATAGATTCAGGGTAAGGGGCAGGAGATTTAGAGGGGATTTGAGGAGGAACTTTTTCACCCAGAGGGTGGTTGGAATGTGGAACTCAATGCCTGAAAGGGTGGTAGAGGCAGGAACCCTCACAACATTCAAGAAGCATTTGGATGAGCACTTGAAATGCCATTGCATACAAGGCTATGGACCAAATGCTGGAAAATGGGATTAGACTGGACAGGGATGGATGGGCGGCGCAGACACGATGGGCCGAAGGGCCTCTTTCTGTGCTGTAAAACTCTATGACTCTATGACTCTATGGGGGCAGGGAGTTGGATGGTGTATGGAGTCTGTGTGTATTGGGGGCAGGGAGTTGGATGGGGTATGGAGTCTCTGTGTATTGGCGGCAGGGAGTTGGATGGTGTATGAAGTCTCTGTGTATTGGGGGCAGGGAGTTGGATGATGTATGGAGTCTCTGTGTATTGGGGGCAGGGAGTTGGATGGGGTGTGAAGTCTCTGTGAATTGGGGGCAGGGAGTTGGATGATGTATGGAGTCTCTGTGTATTGTGGGCAGGGAGTTGGATGGTGTGTGAAGTCTCTGTGTATTGGCGGCAGGGAGTTGGATGGTGTATGGAGTCTCTGTGTATTGGGGCAGGGAGTTGGATGGGGTGTGAAGTCTCTGTGTATTGGCGGCAGGGAGTTGGATGGTGTATGGAGTCTCTGTGTATTGGGGGCAGGGAGTTGGATGATGTATGGAGTCTCTGTGTATTGGGGGCAGGGAGTTGGATGGGGTGTGAAGTCTCTGTGAATTGTGAGCAGGGAGTTGGATGGTGTGTGAAGTCTCTGTGTATTGGGGGCAGGGAGTTGGATGGTTTATGGAGTCTCTGTGTATTGGGGGCAGGGAATTGGATGGTGTGTGAAGTCTCTGTGAATTGGGGGGAGGGAGTTGGATGGTGTGTGAAGTCTCTGTGAATTGGGGGGAGGGAGTTGGATGGAATGTGAAGTCTCTGTGAATTGGGGGCAGGGAGTTGGATGGTGTATGGAGTCTGTTTGAATCGTGCGCAGGGATTTTGATGGTGTATGGAGTCTCTGTGAATTGGGGGCAGGGAGTTGGATGGCGTATGGAGTCTCTGTGAATTGGGGGCAGGGATTTGGATGGTGTGTGCAGTCTCTGTGAATTGGGGGCAGGGAGTTGGATGGTGTATGGAGTCTCTGTGAATCGTGCGCAGGGATTTTGATGGTGTATGGAGTCTCTGTGAATTGGGGGCAGGGAGTTGGATGGCTTATGGAGTCTCTGTTTATTGGGGCAGGGAGTTGGATGGTGTATGGAGTCTCTGTGTATTGGAGGCAGGGATTTGGATGGTGTATGGAGTCTCTGTGCATTGGGGCAGGGAGTTGGATGGAGTATGGAGTCTCTGTGTATTGGGGCAGCGAGTTGGATGGTGTATTGGGTCTCTGTGTATTGGGGCAGGGATTTGGATGGTGTATGGAGTCTCTGTGAATTGGGGGCAGGGAGTTGGATGGTGTGTGAAGTCTCTGTGAATTGGGGGGAGGGAGTTGGATGGAATGTGAAGTCTCTGTGAATTGGGGGCAGGGAGTTGGATGGTGTATGGAGTCTCTGTGAATTGGGGGCAGGGAGTTGGATGGCGTATGGAGTCTCTGTGAATCATGCGCAGGGATTTTGATGGTGTATGGAGTCTCTGTGAATTGGGGGCAGGGAGTTGGATGGTGTATGGAGTCTCTGTGTATTGGGGGCAGGGAGTTGGATGGTGTATGGACTCTCTGTGTATTGGGGCAGGGAGTTCGATGGTGTATGGAGCCTCTGTGTATTGGGGGCAGGGAGTTGGATGGTGTATGGAGTCTCTGTGTATTGTGGGCAGGGAGTTGGATGGTGTGTGAAGTCTCTGTGAATTAGGGGCAGGGAGTTGGATGGTGTCTGGAGTCTGTGTGTATTGGGGGCAGGGAGTTGGATGGTGTATGGAGTCTCTGTGTATTGGGGCAGGGAGTTGGATGGTGTATGGAGTCTCTGTGTATTGGGGGCAGGGAGTTGGATGGTGTATGGAGTCTCTGTGTATTGAGGGCAGGGAGTTGGATGGTGTATGAAGTCTCCGTGAATTGTGGGCAGGGAGTTGGATGGTGTGTGAAGTCTCTGTGTATTGGGGGCGGGGAGTTGGATGGTGTATGGAGTCTCTGTGAATTGGGGGCAGGGAGTTGGATGGTGTGTGATGTCTCTGTGTATTGGGGCAGGGAGTTGGATGGTGTGTGAAGTCTCTGTGTATTGGGGGCGGGGAGTTGGATGGTGTATGGAGTCTCTGTGAATTGGGGGCAGGGAGTTGGATGGTGTGTGATGTCTCTGTGTATTGGGGGCAGGGAGTTGGATGGTGTGTGAAGTCTCTGTGTATTGGGGACAGGAAGTTGGATGGTGTATTGAGTCTCTGTGTATTAGGGGCAGGGAGTTGGATGGTGTGTGAAGTCTCTGTGTATTGGGGGCAGGGAGTTGGATGGTGTATGGAGTCTCTGTGTATTGGGGGCAGGGAGTTGGATGGTGTATGGAGTCTCTGTGAATTGTGGGGAGGGAGTTGGATGGTGTGCGAAGTCTCTGTGAATTGGGGGCAGGGAGTTGGATGGTGTGCGAAGTCTCTGTGTATTGGGGGCTGGGAGTTGGATGGTGTATGGTGTCTTTGTGAATTGGGGCGGGGAGTTGGATGGTGTATGGAGTCTCTGTGAATTGTGGGGAGGGAGTTGGATGGTGTGCGAAGTCTCTGTGTATTGGGGGCAGGGAGTTGGATGGTGTATGGAGTCTCTGTGAATTGGGGGCAGGGAGTTGGACGGTGTGTGAAGTCTCTGTGTATTGGGGGCAGGGAGTTGGATGGTGTATGGAGTCTCTGTGTATTGGGGGCAGGGAGTTGGATGGTGTATGGAGTCTCTGTGAATTGTGGGGAGGGAGTTGGATGGTGTGCGAAGTCTCTGTGAATTGGGGGCAGGGAGTTGGATGGTGTGCGAAGTCTCTGTGTATTGGGGGCTGGGAGTTGGATGGTGTATGGTGTCTTTGTGAATTGGGGGCGGGGAGTTGGATGGTGTATGGAGTCTCTGTGAATTGTGGGGAGGGAGTTGGATGGTGTGCGAAGTCTCTGTGTATTGGGGGCAGGGAGTTGGATGGTGTATGGAGTCTCTGTGTATTGTGGGGAGGGAGTTGGATGGTGTGTGAAGTCTCTGTGTATTGGGGGCAGGGAGTTGGATGGTGTTTGAAGTCTCTGTGTAATGGGGGCAGGGAGCTGGATGGTGTGTGATGTCTCTGTGTAATGGTGGCAGGGAGTTGGATGGTGTATGGAGTCTCTGTGTATTGGGGGCAGGGAGTTGGATGGTGTATGGAGTCTCTGTGAATTGGGGCAGGGAGTTGGATGGTGTATGGAGTCTCTGTGAATTGGGGGCAGGGAGTTGGATGGTGTATGGAGTCTCTGTGAATTGGGGGCAGGGAGTTGGATGGTGTATGGAGTCTCTGTGTATTAGGGGCAGGGAGTTGGATGGTGTATGAAGTCTCTCTGTATTAGCGGCAGGGTGTTGGATGGTGTATGGAGTCTCTGTGTATTGGGGGCAGGGAGTTGGATGGTGTTTGAAGTCTCTGTGTAATGGGGGCAGGGAGCTGGATGGTGTGTGAAGTCTCTGTGTAATGGGGGCAGGGAGTTGGATGGTGTATGGAGTCTCTGTGTATTGGGGGCAGGGAGTTGGATGGTGTATGGAGTCTCTGTGAATTGGGGGCAGGGAGTTGGATGGTGTATGGAGTCTCTGTGAATTGGGGGCAGGGAGTTGGATGGTGTAAGGAGTCTCTGTGTATTGGGGCAGGGAGTTGGATGGTGTATGGAGTCTCTGTGTATTGGGGGCAGGGAGTTGGATGATGTATGGAGTCTCTGTGTATTGGCGGCAGGGAGTTGGATGGTGTATGGAGTCTCTGTGTATTGGGGGCAGGGAGTTGGATGATGTATGGAGTCTCTGTGTATTGGGGGCAGGGAGTTGGATGGTGTATGGAGTCTCTGTGTATTGGGGGCAGGGAGTTGGATGACGTATGGAGTCTCTGTGAATTGTGGGGAGGGAGTTGGATGGTGTATGGAGTCTCTGTGTATTGGAGGCAGGGATTTGGATGATGTATGGAGTCTCTGTGAATTGTGGGGAGGGAGTTGGATGGTGTGTGATGTCTCTGTGTATTGGGGGCAGGGAGTTGGATGGTGTGTGAAGTCTCTGTGAATTGTGGGCAGGGAGTTGGATGGTGTGTGAAGTCTCTGTGAATTGGGGGCAGGGATTTGGATGATGTATGGAGTCTCTGTGAATTGGGGGCAGCGATTTGGATGGTGTATGGAGTCTCTGTGTATTGGGGCAGGGAGTTGGATGGTGTATGGAGTCTCTGTGAATTGGGGGCAGGGAGTTGGATGGTGTATGGAGTCTCTGTGAATTGTGGGCAGGGAGTTGATGGTGTATGGAGTCTCTGTGTATTGGGGCAGGGAGTTGGATGGTTTATGGAGTCTCTGTGAATTGGGGGCAGCGAGTTGGATGGTGTATGGAATCTCTGTGTATTGGGGCAGGGAGTTGGATGGTGTATGGAGTCTCTGTGTATTGGGGCAGGGAGTTGAATGGTGTATGGAGTCTCTGTGAATTGGGGGCAGGGAGTTGGATGGTGTGTGAAGTCTCTGTGAATTGTGGGGAGGGAGTTGGATGGCGTATGGAGTCTCTGTGAATTGTGGGCAGGGAGTTGGATGGTGTATGGAGTCTCTGTGAATTGGGGGCAGGGAGTTGGATGGTGTGTGAAGTCTCTGTGAATTGTGGGGAGGGAGTTGGATGGCGTATGGAGTCTCTGTGAATTGGGGGCAGGGAATTGGATGGTGTATGGAGTCTCTGTGTAATGGGGCAGGGAGTTGGATGGTGTATGGAGTCTCTCTGAATTGTGGGCAGGGAGTTGGATGGTGTATGGAGTCTCAGCGAATTGCGGGGAGGGAGTTGGATGGTGTATGGAGTCTCTGTGTATTGGGGGCAGCGAGTTGGATGGTGTATGGATTCTCTGTGTATTGGTGGCAGGGAGTTGGATGGTGTATGGAGTCTCTGTGTATTGTGTGCAGGGATTTGGATGGTGTATGGAGTCTCTGTGAATTGGGGGCAGGGAGTTGGATGGTGTATGGAGTCTCTCTGTATTGGAGGCAGGGAGTTGGATGGTGTATGGAGTCTCTGTGAATTGGGGGCAGGGAGTTGGATGGCGTATGGATTCTCTGTGTATTCGGGGCAGGGAGTTGGATGGTCAAAAATTCTCACAAATATGCCCTGAATTCAGAAATCTGACTGACAACCAAAAACTCCCATTCCTACTGGGGGAGGAGAGAAGCTGTGTAACACTGGCGGCACACTATGTTACAGCTTGCCATGAACAGAGGGACAACCAGTAAACTAAGACAAGAGTATATATAAACAAGGCGAAAATATATTTATAAACTCAGGGATATACCTGTTTATACACTGTATGAATGGAACCGCGTTTATGTGTTCAACCATAAATGTATTTTGATGCTTTGGCAACATAAGATGTACCTTATCATGCCAATAAAGCGATTTGTATTGTATTGTATTGTATTGTGTGGAGTCTCTGTGTATTGGGGCAGCGAGTTGGATGGTGTATGGAGTCTCTGTGTATTGGGGCAGGGATTTGGATGGTGTATGGAGCCTCTGTGTATTGGGGGCAGGGAGCTGGATGGTGTGCGAAGTCTCTATGTATTGGGGGCAGGGAGTTGGATGGTGTAAGGAGTCTCTGTGTATTTGGCAGGGAGTTGGATGGTGTGTCAAGTCTCTGTGTATTGGGGGCAGGGAGTTGGATGGTGTGTGAAGTCTCTGTGTATTGGAGGCAGGGAGTTGGATGGTGTGTGAAGTCTCTGTGAATTGTGGGGATGGAGTTGGATGGCGTATGGAGTCTCTGTGAATTGTGGGGAGGGAGTTGGATGGTGTATGGAGTCTCTGTGAATTGGGGGGAGGAAGCTGGATGGCGTATGGAGTCTCTGTGTATTGGGGGCAGGGAGTTGGATGGTGTATGGCGTCTCTGTGTATTGGGGGCAGGGAGTTGGATGGTGTCTGGAGTCTCTGTATATTGGGGAGGGAGTTGGATGGTGTATGGAATCTCTGTGAATTGGGGGCAGGGAGTTGGATGGTGTATGGCGTCTCTGTGTATTGGGGGCAGGGAGTTGGATGGTGTATGGCGTCTCTGTGTATTGGGGGCAGGGAGTTGGATGGTGTCTGGAGTCTCTGTGTATTGAGGCAGCGAGTTGGATGGTGTATGGAGTCTCTGTGTATTGGGGCAGGGATTTGGATGGTGTATGGAGTCTCTGCGAATTGGGGGCAGGGAGTTGGATGGTGTGTGAAGTCTCTGTATATAGGGGCAGGGAGTTGGATGGTTTGCAAAGTCTCTGTGTATTGGGGGCAGGGAGTTGGATGGTGTATGGAGTCTCTTTGAATTGGGGGGAGGGAGTTGCATGGTGTATGGAGTCTCTGTGAATTGGGGGCAGGGAGTTGGATGGTGTATGGAGTCTCTGTGAATTGTGGGGAGGGAGTTGGATGGTGTGTGAAGTCTCTGTGTATTGGGGGCAGGGAGTTGGATGCTGTATGGAGTCTCTGTGAATTGTGGGGAGGGAGTTGGATGGTGTGTGAAGTCTCTGTGTATTGGGGCAGGGAGTTGGATGGTGTATGGAGTCTCTGTGTATTGGGGGCAGGGAGTTGGATGGTGTGCGAAGTCTCTGTGTATTGGGGGCAGGGAGTTGGATGGTGTAAGGAATCTCTGTGAATTGGGGGCAGGGAGTTGGATGGTGTATGGTGTCTCTGTGTATTGGGGCAGGGAGTTGGATGGTGTGAGGAGTCTCTGTGAATTGTGCGGAGGGAGTTGGATGGTGTGTGAAGTCTCTGTGTATTGGAGGCAGGGAGTTGGATGGTGTATGGAGTCTCTGTGAATTGGGGGCAGGGAGTTGGATGGTGTGTGAAGTCTCTGTGTATTGGGGCAGGGAGTTGGATGGTTTGCGAAGTCTCTGTGTATTGGGGGCAGGGAGTTGGATGGTGTATGGAGTCTCTTTGAATTGGGGGGAGGGAGTTGCATGGTGTATGGAGTCTCTGTGAATTGGGGGCAGGGAGTTGGATGGTGTATGGAGTCTCTGTGAATTGTGGGGAGGGAGTTGGATGGTGTGTGAAGTCTCTGTGTATTGGGGGCAGGGAGTTGGATGGTGTATGGAGTCTCTGTGAATTGTGGGGAGGGAGTTGGATGGTGTGTGAAGTCTCTGTGTATTGGGGGCAGGGAGTTGGATGGTGTGTGGAGTCTCTGTGTATTGGGGGCAGGGAGTTGGATGGTGTGCGAAGTCTCTGTGTATTGGGGGCAGGGAGTTGGATGGTGTAAGGGGTCTCTGTGAATTGGGGGCAGGGAGTTGGATGGTGTATGGTGTCTCTGTGTATTGGGGCAGGGAGTTGGATGGTGTGAGGAGTCTCTGTGAATTGTGGGGAGGGAGTTGGATGGTGTGTGAAGTCTCTGTGTATTGGAGGCAGGGAGTTGGATGGTGTGTGGAGTCTCTGTGAATTGGGGGCAGGGAGTTGGATGGTGTGTGAAGTCTCTGTGAATTGTGGGAATGAGTTGGATGGCGTATGGAGTCTCTGTGAATTTTGGGCAGGGAGTTGGATGGTGTATGGAGTCTCTGTGAATTGCGGGGAGGGAGTTGGATGCTGTATGGAGTCTCAGCGAATTGGGGGGAGGGAGTTGGATGGTGTATGGAGTTTCTGTGTATTGGGGGCAGCGAGTTGGATGGTGTATGGATTCTCTGTGTATTGGGGGCAGGGAGTTGGATGGTGTATGGAGTCTCTGTGTAATGGGGCACGGAGTTGGATGGTGTATGGAGTCTCTCTGAATTGTGGGCAGGGAGTTGGATGGTGTATGGAGTCTCTGCGAATTGGGGGGAGGGAGTTGGATGGTGTATGGAGTCTCTGTGTATTGGGGGCAGCGAGTTGGATGGTGTATGGATTTTCTGTGTATTGGGGGCAGGGAGTTGGATGGTGTATGGAGTCTCTGTGTATTGTGTGCAGGGATTTGGATGGTGTATGGAGTCTCTGTGTATTGTGTGCAGGGAGTTGGATGGTGTATGGAGTCTCTGTGTATTGGAGGCAGGGAGTTGGATGGTGTATGGATTCTCTGTGTATTGGGGGCAGGGAGTTGGATGGTGTGTGGAGTCTCTGTTTATTGGGGCAGGGAGTTGGATGGTGTGTGAAGTCTCTGTGAATTGGGGGGAGGGAGTTGGATGGTGTGTGAAGTCTCTGTGAATTGGAGGCAGGGAGTTGGATGGTGTATGGAGTCTCTGTGAATCGTGCGCAGGGATTTGGATGGTGTATGGAGTCTCTGTGAATTGGGGGCAGGGAGTTGGATGGCGTATGGAGTCTCTGTGTATTGGGGCAGGGAGTTGGATGGTGTATGGAGTCTCTGTGTATTGGGGCAGGGAGTTGGATGGTGTATGGAGCCTCTGTGTATTGGGGGCAGGGAGTTGGATGGTGTATGGAGTCTCTGTGTGTTGGGGGCAGGGAGTTGGATGGTGTGTGAAGTCTCTGTGTATTGGGGGCAGGGAGTTGGATGGTGTATGGCGTCTCTGTGTATTGGGGGCAGGGAGTTGGATGGTGTATGGAGTCTCTGTGTATTGGGGGCAGGGAGTTGGATGGTGTATGGAGTCTCTGTGTATTAGGGGCAGGGAGTTGGATGGTGTATGAAGTCTCTCTGTATTAGCGGCAGGGTGTTGGATGGTGTATGGAGTCTCTGTGTATTGGGGGCAGGGAGTTGGATGGTGTCTGGAGTCTCTGTGAATTGTGAGCAGGGAGTTGGATGGTGTGTGAAGTCTCTGTGTATTGGGTGCAGGGAGTTGGATGGTGTATGGAGTCTCTGTGTATTGGGGGCAGGGAGTTGGATGGTGTGTGAAGTCTCTGTCAATTGTGGGCAGGGAGTTGGATGGTGTGTGATGTCTCTGTGTATTGGGGGCAGAGAGTTGGATGGTGTATGGAGTCTCTGTGAATTGGGGGGAGGGAGTTGGATGGTGTGTGATGTCTCTGTGTATTGGGGGCAGGGAGTTGGATGGTGTATGGAGTCTCTGTGAATTGGGGGCAGGGAGTTGGATGGTGTATGGAGCCTCTGTGAATTGTGGGGAGGGAGTTGGATGGTGTGCGAAGTCTCTGTATTGGGGCAGGGAGTTGGATGGTGTATGGAGTCTCTGTGAATTGGGGGCAGGAAGTTGGATGGTGTGTGAAGTCTCTGTGTATTGGGGGCAGGGAGTTGGATGGTGTATGGAGCCTCTGTGTATTGGGGGCAGGGAGCTGGATGGTGTGCGAAGTCTCTAAGTATTGGGGGCAGGGAGTTGGATGGTGTAAGGAGTCTCTGTGTATTTGGCAGGGAGTTGGATGGTGTGTAAAGTCTCTGTGTATTGGGGGCAGGGAGTTGGATGGTGTGTCAAGTCTCTGTGTATTGGAGGCAGGGAGTTGGATGGTGTGTGAAGTCTCTGTGAATTGTGGGGAGGGAGTTGGATGGCGTATGGAGTCTCTGTGAATTGTGGGGAGGGAGTTGGATGGTGTATGGAGTCTCTGTGTATTGGGGCAGGGAGTTGGATGGTGTATGGAGTCTCTGTGAATTGGGGGCAGGGAGTTGAATGGCGTATGGAGTCTCTGTGTATTGGGGCAGGGAGTTGGATGGTGTATGGCGTCTCTGTGTATTGGGGGCAGGGAGTTGGATGGTGTCTGGAGTCTCTCTGTATTGGGGCAGGGAGTTGGATGGTATATGGAGTCTCTGTGTATTGTGGACAGGGATTTGGATGGTGTATGGAGTCTCTGTGTATTGGGGCAGGGAGTTGGATGGTGTATGGAGTCTCTGTGTATTGGGGCAGGGATTTGGATGGTGTATGGAGTCTCTGTGAATTGGGGGCAGGGAGTTGGATGGTGTGTGAAGTCTCTGTGAATTGTGCGGGGGGAGTTGGATGGTGTGTGAAGTCTCTGTGAATTGGGGGCAGGGAGTTGGATGGTGTATGGAGTCTCTGTGAATCGTGCGCAGGGATTTGGATGGTGTATGGAGTCTCTGTGAATTGGGGGCAGGGAGTTGGATGGTGTATGGAGTCTCTGTGTATTGGGGCAGGGAGTTGGATGGTGTATGGAGTCTCTGTGTATTGGGGCAGGGAGTTGGATGGTGTTTGGAGTCTGTGTGTATTGGGGGCAGGGAGTTGGATGGTGTGTGAAGTCTCTGTGTATTGGGGCAGGGAGTTGGATGGTGTTTGGAGTCTGTGTGTATTGGGGGCTGGGAGTTGGATGGTGTGTGAAGTCTCTGTGAATTGGGGGCAGGGAGTTGGATGGTGTTTGGAGTCTGTGTGTATTGGGGGCAAGGAGTTGGATAGTGTGCGAAGTCTCTGTTTATTGGGGCAGGGAGTTGGATGGTGTATGAAGTTTCTGTGAATTGTGGGCAGGGAGTTGGATGGTGTATGGAGTCTCTGTGTCTTGGGGGCAGGGAGTTGGATGGTATGTGATGTCTCTGTGTATTGGGGGCAGGGACCTTTCTGGATAACATATACACTCACAATAAAGAAGGCGTAAACCGGGCAGTTAGTAAACTAAACAATATTTTTGATAATTTGGCAACAAATGCAAACTTGAAAGCTCGCAAGAACAAACCCAAAACAAAAAACTATGAAAAATGGTTTGACCGAGATTGCCATAACATGAGGAAAAAACTTAGAAAAATATCAAACCAAAAACACAGACATCCAGAAAACGAGGAACTACGCCTTACTTATTGTCAGACACTAACACAATACAGAAACACACTCAGAACCAAAAAAGAGCAATATATTAAGAATACACTCAGCTCCATGGAGGAATCCATTGATTCCAATTGTTTCTGGGAAAACTTGAAAACACTGCACAAAAAACAACAGGACGATTTGGCCATTCAAAATGGGGACACATGGGTAAACCACTTTGAAAAATTATACCAGAAAAACACACTAAGACCAGAGCAACACCAAATATGCAAAAAACTGGAAAAGCTAGAAATGGCCATAAAAGATAACCAAAACCCGCTGGACGCCATAATAACAGAAAAAGAACTTCTTGAAAAACTCAAGGACCTGCGACCAGGAAAAGCCTGCGGGACAGACGGCATACTAAACGAGATGATTAAACACACAGACAACAAAATGAAACTGGCTATCCTAAAACTCTTCAACTTGGTTCTGAGTGTCGGTTATTTCCCTGATATCTGGAACAAAGGACTCATAACGCCCATATACAAAAGTGGGGACAAAATCGACCCAAACAACTATCGAGGCATCTGTGTAAACAGTAACCTGGGGAAGGTATTCTGTAGCATCATAAACAAAAGACTTATAAACTTCCTTGAGGAGCACAATGTCTTGAGTAAAAGCCAAATTGGATTCCTGCCAAACTATAGAACATCCGATCATATCTTCACCCTACAGACCCTAATTGACAAACACGTTCACCATAACAAAAGCAAAATCTACGCATGCTTTGTAGATTTCCAGAAGGCTTTCGACTCCATCTGGCATGACGGTTTATTCCTGAAACTTATCGAAAGTGGGGTAGGAGGGAAAACATATGATGTAATTAAATCAATGTATACAAACAACAAATGTGCAGTTAAAATTGGAGACAAAGAAACAAAATACTTCCCACAGGGGCGGGGCGTGACGCAGGGCTCGCCAATCTCACCAACACTCTTTAATATTTACATAAATGGATTGGCAAAACTACTTGAACAATCTACAGCACCCGGCCTCACCCTATATGAATCCAAGGTTAAATTCCTCCTCTATGCAGACGACCTGGTTCTGCTGTCACCTACTAAAGAGGGGCTACAGCAAAACCTGGACCTGCTGGAGTCGTACTGCCAGACTTGGGCCCTGACAATAAATCCCCAAAAAACCAAAGTCCTTGTGTTCCAGCAAAGATCCAAACATCAGGGACCCAAAATAAATTTCACAGTAGGAACAACCAAAATTGAACAAACCACTAACTACACATACTTGGGCTTAAAAATCAGTTCTACGGGAAACTTCAAACTGGCTGTGAATGAACTGAAAGAGAAAGCAAGAAGGGCTTTCTATGCCATCAAAAAATCAATCCAAATAGAAATCCCAATTAGCATTTGGCTCAAAATTTTCAAATCAGTAATTGAACCAATTGCACTCTATGGCAGTGAGGTATGGGGACCGCTAACTCAACAAGAATTTGCAAAATGGGACAAACACCCAATTGAGATCCTACATGCAGAATTCTGTAAAAGTATCCTCCGGACTCAAAGGAAAACAGTAAACAATGCATGCAGGGCGGAACTAGGCCAATATCCATTAATAATCACTATCCAAAAAAGAGCCACCAAATTTTGGAATCACCTACAAATGAGCAATCCCCAATGCTATCACTACGACGCCCTGAAATGCCAAGAGCTGACCATAAAGAAGAATACCCTCAGTCAACTAGTCCTGGGTCTCAGTGAAGTAACTACTAACAATACTAACAATAACCAGCCCCAGGACAGTGACAGGGTAACACAAAGAATTCGACCCAACACAATCGTCGCTAAGCAAAAGGAAAAATATCTGACATATTGGGCAGAAACAACAAAAACCCAAAGCAAACTCAATTGCTACTTGGCCCTAAACAGACAATACAACATAGCTGATTACCTGACCATGGTAAAGGATAACAAACTGAGAAGAACCTTGACAAGGTACAGACTTAGCGAACATAGCCGAGCGATCGAAAAAGGCAGACACAGGCAGACCAGGCTGCCAAGAGAGGACAGGATATGCTCTCACTGCAGTCAGGGAGTGGTGGAGACAGAGATGCACTTCCTCACAGCTTGCGGAAAATATCAGGGCATCAAGGAGAATTTCTACCAAAAATTCTCACAAATATGCCCTGATTTCAGAAATCTGAATGACAACCAAAAACTCCCATTCCTACTGGGAGAGGAGAGAAGCTGTATAACACTGGCGGCGCACTATGTTACAGCTTGCCATGAACAGAGGGACAACCAGTAAACAAAGAAAAAAAAATATATATAAACAATGCGAATGTATATTTATACACTCAGGGATATACCTGTTTATACACTGTATGAATAGAACTGCGTTTATGTGCTAAACCATAAATGTATTTTGATGCTTTGGCAACATAAGATGTAACTTATCATGCCAATAAAGCGATTTAAATTGAAATTGAAATTGAAATTGAGTTGGATGGTGTATGGAGTCTCTGTGAATAGGGGGGAGGGAGTTGGATGGTGTGCGAAGTCTGTGTATTGGGGCCGGGATTTGGATGGTGTATGGAGTCTCTGTGAATTGGGGGCAGGGAGTTGGATGCCGTGCAAAATCTCTGTGAATTGGGGGCGGGGAGTTGGATGGTGTATGGAGTCTCTGTGAATTGTGGGGAGGGAGTTGGATGGTGTGCGAAGTCTCTGTGTATTGGGGCAGGGAGTTGGATGGTGTATGGAGTCTCTGTGAATTGTGGGGAGGGAGTTGGATGGTGTGTAAAGTCTCTGTGTATTGGGGGCAGGGAGTTGGATGGTGTGTGAAGTCTCTGTGAATTGTGGGGAGGTAGTTGGATGGTGTATGGAGTCTCTGTGTATTGGGGGCAGGGAGTTGGATGGTGTATGGAGTCTCTGTGTATTGGGGCAGGGAGTTGGTTGGTGTGTGAAGTCTCTGTGAATTGGGGGCAGGGAGTTGGATGGTGTATGGAGTCTCTGTGTATTGGGGGCAGGGAGTTGGATGGTGTATGGAGTCTCTGTGTATTGGGGGCAGGGAGTTGGATGGTGTATCGTGTCTCAGTGTATTGTGGGCAGGGAGTTGGATGGTGTGTGAAGTCTCTGTGAACTGGGGGCAGGGAGATGGATGGTGTGTGAAGTCTGTGTATTGTGGGCAGGGAGTTGGATGGTGTATGGAGTCTCTGTGTATTGGGGGCAGGGAGTTGGATGGTGTGTGAAGTCTCTGTGAATTGTGGGCAGGGAGTTGGATGGTGTGTGAAGTCTCTGTGTATTGTGGGCAGGGAGTTGGATGGTGTAAGGAGTCTCTGTGTATTGGGGCAGGGAATTGGATGGTGTATGGAGTCTCTGTGAATTGGGGGCAGGGAGTTGGATGGTGTATGGAGTCTCTGTGAATTGTGGGGAGGGAGTTGGATGGTGTGTGAATTCTCTGTGTATTGTGGGCAGGGAGTTGGATGGTGTGTGAAGTCTCTGTGTATTGGGGGCAGGGAGTTGAATGGTGTATGGAGTCTCTGTGAATTGGGGGCAGGGAGTTGGATGGTGTATGGAGTCTCTGTGAATTGGGGGCAGGAAGTTGGATGGTGTATGGAGTCTCTGTGAATTGTGGGGAGGGAGTTGGATGGTGTGTGAAGTCTCTGTGTATTGGGGGCAGGGAGTTGAATGGTGTATGGAGTCTCTGTGAATTGGGGGCAGGGAGTTGGATGGTGTATGGAGTCTCTGTGAATTGGGGGCAGGGAGTTGGATGGTGTATGCAGTCTCTGTGAATTGTGGGGAGGGAGTTGGATGGTGTGTGAAGTCTCTGTGTATTGGGGGCAGGGAGTTGGATGGTGTGTGAAGTCTCTGTGAATTGTGGGGAGGGAGTTGGATGGTGTGTGAAGTCTCTGTGTATTGGGGGCAGGGAGTTGGATGGTGTATGGAGCCTCTGTGAATTGGGGGCAGGGAATTGGATGGTGTGTGAAGTCTCTGTGTATTGGGGCAGGGAGTTGGATGGTGTATGGAGCCTCTGTGTATTGGGACAGGGAGTTGGATGGTGTATGGATTCTCTGTGTATTGGGACAGGGAGTTGGATGGTGTATGGAGCCTCTGTGAATTGGGGGCAGGGAATTGGATGGTGTGTGAAGTCTCTGTGTATTGGGGGCAGGGAGTTGGATGGTGTATGGAGTCTCTGTGAATTGGGGGCAGCGAGTTGGATGGTGTATGGAGTCTCTGTGAATTGGGGGCAGCGAGTTGGATGGTGTATGGAGTCTCTGTTTATTGGGGCAGGGATTTGGATGGTGTATGGAGTCTCTGTGAATTGTGGGCAGGGAGTTGGATGGTGTATGGAGTCTCTGTGTATTGAGGGCAGGGAGTTGGATGGTGTATGGAGTCTCTGCGTATTGGGGGCAGGGGGTTGGATGGTGTATGGAGTCTCTGTGTAATGGGGCAGGGAGTTGGTTGGTGTATGGAGTCTCTGTGAATTGTGGGCAGGGAGTTGGATGGTGTATGGAGTCTCTGTGAATTGGGGGCAGGGAGTTGGATGGTGTATGGAGTGTCTGTGTAATGGGGCAGGGGGTTGGTTGGTGTATGGAGTCTCTGTGAATTGTGGGCAGGGAGTTGGATGGTGTATGGAGTCTCTGTGAATTGTGGGCAGGGAGTTGATGGTGTATGGAGTCTCTGTGTAATCGGGCAGGGAGTTGGATGGTGTATGGAGTTTTTGTGAATTGTGGGCAGGGATTTGGATGGTGTATGGAGTCTCTATGAATTGGGGGCAGGGAAATGGATGGTGTATGGAGTCTCTGTGAATCGTGGGCAGGGATTTGGCTGGTGTATGGAGTCTGTGTGAATTGGGGGCAGGGAGTTGGATGGTGTATGGAGTCTCTGTGTATTGGGGGCAGGGAGTTGGATGGTGTGTGAAGTCTCTGTGAATTGGGGGCAGGGAGTTGGATGGTGTATGGAGTCTCTGTGTATTGGGGGCAGGGAGTTGGATGGTGTGCGAAGTCTCCTTGTATTGGGTGCAGGGAGTTGGATGGTGTGTGAAGTCTCTGTGAATTGCGGGGAGGGAGTTGGATGGTGTATGGAGTCTCTGTGTATTGGGGGCAGGGAGTTGGATGGTGTATGGAGTCTCTGTGTATTGGGGGCAGGGAGTTGGATGGTGTATCGTGTCTCAGTGTATTGTGGGCAGGGAGTTGGATGGTGTGTGAAGTCTCTGTGTATTGTGGGCAGGGAGTTGGATGGTGTAAGGAGTCTCTGTGTATTGGGGCAGGGAATTGGATGGTGTATGGAGTCTCTGTGAATTGGGGGCAGGGAGTTGGATGGTGTATGGAGTCTCTGTGAATTGTGGGGAGGGAGTTGGATGCTGTGTGAATTCTCTGTGTATTGTGGGCAGGGAGTTGGATGGTGTGTGAAGTCTCTGTGTATTGGGGGCAGGGAGTTGAATGGTGTATGGAGTCTCTGGGAATTGGGGGCAGGGAGTTGGATGGTGTATGGAGTCTCTGTGAATTGGGGGCAGGAAGTTGGATGGTGTATGGAGTCTCTGTGAATTGTGGGGAGGGAGTTGGATGGTGTGTGAAGTCTCTGTGTATTGGGGGCAGGGAGTTGAATGGTGTATGGAGTCTCTGTGAATTGGGGGCAGGGAGTTGGATGGTGTATGGAGTCTCTGTGAATTGGGGGCAGGGAGTTGGATGGTGTATGCAGTCTCTGTGAATTGTGGGGAGGGAGTTGGATGGTGTGTGAAGTCTCTGTGTATTGGGGGCAGGGAGTTGGATGGTGTGTGAAGTCTCTGTGAATTGTGGGGAGGGAGTTGGATGGTGTGTGAAGTCTCTGTGTATTGGGGGCAGGGAGTTGGATGGTGTATGGAGCCTCTGTGAATTGGGGGCAGGGAATTGGATGGTGTGTGAAGTCTCTGTGTATTGGGGCAGGGAGTTGGATGGTGTATGGAGCCTCTGTGTATTGGGACAGGGAGTTGGATGGTGTATGGATTCTCTGTGTATTGGGACAGGGAGTTGGATGGTGTATGGAGCCTCTGTGAATTGGGGGCAGGGAATTGGATGGTGTGTGAAGTCTCTGTGTATTGGGGGCAGGGAGTTGGATGGTGTATGGAGTCTCTGTGAATTGGGGGCAGTGAGTTGGATGGTGTATGGAGTCTCTGTGAATTGGGGGCAGCGAGTTGGATGGTGTATGGAGTCTCTGTTTATTGGGGCAGGGATTTGGATGGTGTATGGAGTCTCTGTGAATTGTGGGCAGGGAGTTGGATGGTGTATGGAGTCTCTGTGTATTGAGGGCAGGGAGTTGGATGGTGTATGGAGTCTCTGCGTATTGGGGGCAGGGGGTTGGATGGTGTATGGAGTCTCTGTGTAATGGGGCAGGGAGTTGGTTGGTGTATGGAGTCTCTGTGAATTGTGGGCAGGGAGTTGGATGGTGTATGGAGTCTCTGTGAATTGGGGGCAGGGAGTTGGATGGTGTATGGAGTGTCTGTGTAATGGGGCAGGGGGTTGGTTGGTGTATGGAGTCTCTGTGAATTGTGGGCAGGGAGTTGGATGGTGTATGGAGTCTCTGTGAATTGTGGGCAGGGAGTTGATGGTGTATGGAGTCTCTGTGTAATCGGGCAGGGAGTTGGATGGTGTATGGAGTTTTTGTGAATTGTGGGCAGGGATTTGGATGGTGTATGGAGTCTCTATGAATTGGGGGCAGGGAAATGGATGGTGTATGGAGTCTCTGTGAATCGTGGGCAGGGATTTGGCTGGTGTATGGAGTCTCTGTGAATTGGGGGCAGGGAGTTGGATGGTGTATGGAGTCTCTGTGTATTGGGGGCAGGGAGTTGGATGGTGTGTGAAGTCTCTGTGAATTGGGGGCAGGGAGTTGGATGGTGTATGGAGTCTCTGTGTATTGGGGGCAGGGAGTTGGATGGTGTGCGAAGTCTCCTTGTATTGGGTGCAGGGAGTTGGATGGTGTGTGAAGTCTCTGTGAATTGCGGGGAGGGAGTTGGATGGTGTATGGAGTCTCTGTGTATTGGGGGCAGGGAGTTGGATGGTGTGTGAAGTCTCTGTGTATTGGGGGCAGGGAGTTGGATGGTGTATGGAGTCTCTGTGTATTGTGGGCAGGGAGTTGGATGGTGTATGGAGTCTCTGTGAATTGGGGGCAGGGAGTTGGATGGTGTATGGAGTCTCTGTGTATTGGGGGCAGGGAGTTGGATGGTGTGCGAAGTCTCTTTTTATTGGGGGCAGGGAGTTGGATGGTGGGTGAAGTCTCTGTGTATTGGGGGCAGGGAGTTGGATGGTGTGTGAAGTCTCTGTGAATTGGGAGCAGGGAGTTGGATGGTGTATGGAGTCTCTGTGAATTGGGGGCAGGGAGTTGGATGGTGTATGGAGTCTGTGTGTATTGGGGGCAGGGAGTTGGATGGTGTATGGAGTCTCTGTGAATTGGGGTCAGGGAGTTGGATGGTGTATGGAGTCTCTGTGTTTTGGGGGCAGGGAGTTGGATGGTGTATGGAGTCTCTGTGTATTGGGGGCAGGGAGTTGGATGGTGTATGGAGTCTCTGTGTATTGGGGGCAGGGAGTTGGATGGTGTATGGAGTATCTGTGAATTGGGGGCAGGGAGTTGGATGGTGTATGGAGTCTCTGTGTATTGGGGGCAGGGAGTTGGATGGTGTATGGAGTCTCTGTGAATTGGGGGCAGGGAGTTGGATGGTGTATGGAGTATCTGTGAATTGGGGGCAGGGAGTTGGATGGTGTATGGAGTCTCTGTGTATTGGGGGCAGGGAGTTGGATGGTGTATGGAGTCTCTGTGAATTGGGGGCAGGGAGTTGGATGGTATGCAGTCCTTTTGCTGTGTTTTTGTGTTTACATCATTCTGTAGAATTATCTCATAGCTGTAATTAATTGCAAAGCAGGTTAATGCAAATGCTTTTAATTTTAGCTGTGGCCCAGTTGGCAGCACTCTCGCCTCTGAGTCAGAAGGTTGTTGGTTCAAGTTCCCCTCCAGAGACTTGAACACAAAAATCTAGTGCAGTACTGAGTGAGTGCTGCATTATTGGAGGTGCCGTCTTTCGGATGAAATGATAAATTGAGGCCCCGTCTGCTCTCTCAGGTGGACGTAAAAGGTCCCATGGCACTGTTTTGAAGAAGAGCAGGGGAGTTATACCCGGCGTCCTGGCCAATATTTATCACTCAATCAACTTCACTATAAAAAACAGATTATCTGGTCATTATTACATTACTATTTGTGTGGGAGCTTTCTATGCACAAATTGGCTGCTGCGTTTCCAACATTACAACAGTGACTACACTTCAAAAGTACTTAATTGGCTGTAAATCTCTTTGGGATGTCCTGAGGTTGTGAAAGATGCTATATAAATCTTTCTTTTTCTATAAATAAAATCCATTTCGTTTTAGATGTCGCATTTTGTTACAAATTCAAAACAATTCAAACAAATATTACGTATAAAAAATAAGCGGAAGAGGGACAGTCACTCCTGCCGATTTTCTGACCTTGGAGAGGAGCCAAAGATTTACAAGGAGCAGTCAATATAAATAGAAACAGTGATCCTGTAATTGACCCCAGGATGTGCCTATTTACTGCACTTAGACCTTGATTGTAGCAGCAGAATAATACATTGTGTGTTGCATAGTGTAATGTCTCTGTCCTTATAAAACAACAACCACTTGAATTTATATAGCACCTTTAATGTAGTAAAACATCCCAAGGTATTACACAGGAGCAATTATCTAATAAAAGTTGGCACCGAGACACATAAGGAGAGATTAGGACAGGTGATCAAAAGCTTGGTGAAAGAAATAGGTTTTAAGGAGCGTCTTAAAGGAGAAGAGAGAAGTAGAATGGCAGAGAGGTTTATGGAGGCACTTCCAGAGCTTAGGGCCTCGGCAGCTGAAAGCACGGCCGCCAATGGTGGAGTGAAGAAAATTGGGGATGCTCAATTGGCCAGAATTGGAGGAGAGCAGAGATCTCAGAGGGTTATATGGCTGGACAAGGTTACAGTAAAATGGAGGGGTGAGACCATGGAGAGATTTAAACACAAGGATGAGAATTTTAAAATCGAGTTGTTGTGGGACCAGGAGCCAAATTAGGTTAGCAAGCACAGGGATGATGGGTGAATGGGCTTGGTGCAAGTTAGGATAAAGGCAACAGGTGGCTGTGAATAGGGTTTCAGATGAAAAGATAGATTAAGGGAGGATAGGAGGGCTGTGAACTCAGAGGAAAGAGGGCATGATGAGTTGAGATGGAGAGTGAAATCACTATGGATGAGAAGTTGCTTGGTGCAGAGGCTAAAGGAGGAAAGCAGTGAAAATATGTTGGTGAGAAACTTGGGGGGAAAAATTCGGTGGCACCCCTTTGGGGCGCTAACGTCGCCCTAGAAAGTTAGTGCCATTGTGCCGTAAATTCAGTAGTAGCACCCCAAGCAAGAGGCAGGGCATTACTGGAAGTGCTCCCCCTCCTTCTTGGGGCGCTACCAGTGAATTTCGCGGTGCTATGTGCAACAGTGGCACGCGCGTCGACATATAGCGCCGCATCATTGCAGACCTCCAACCCCTGATTAAAGGGGAGGGGCCTAGCGCTGCACGCACCAGGGCCCTGCTGGACCACCGAGGAGCAGGGTGCCGGGAACACAGTCCGGCACACAAGAAGTTGAGTGCCTGGCTGAGCAATCGTGGCCGGTGTAAAGTCTGTGGGTTGTTTAGTTAATTAATACACAGACTCCAAGAGTAACTTAAAACAGGACTTTACTATTCGAAGGTCGGGGCGAATCTGCCCAATAACTCCTGGCACAACACTTATATACTGGTGTGGTCACCGTCGGTATTACCGTATACAGAAGCCAAACAAAGTAGTGCCACACCTAAAATAGTTCTCTTAAAGGTGAACGGTTACATAAAATAGTTCTCTTAAAGGTAGACGGGTACATACACTACAGCCGGCACCCTGAAGAACAAAGGGGAAGGGGGCAGGTGCTGGCAGTCGGCGAAAGAAAAATAGCCGCCCGACACCTGCCCTTTAAGTAGCACCGCCGCGGTTGCAAAACCGCCAACCTGACCCTGTTGGACGATACCCACCAGCTAAGTTTCCAACATGCCCATGATGTTGCAAACATTTACAATAAGCCCATTGACAGTTGATCATTTGACACTGCGAACAATGACAAGAGATCGGCTAGTAATTTCAAATGAAAATAATTAAATACTTAAAATGTAAAACTGCTTTCCATATCATTTGTAATTCTGGAATTACATTTTTTTTTAAAACCCTGTATTAGCAAAATTATACAAGTTTGGTGTCAACTCCTCCCCCATCACCTGAAGGTCCAAGTCATTCTGGGGTTTGGTCCCGCAGGTGCTGCTCACCCTCTGCTCCTGTCCATGTGGATATGCTACACACCCAAGAACCTAAGCAATGAACATCATTAACTATTAACTGGGAGGGGCATCCCAGCTGGGCCCAGTCCTGTCCTCACCCAATGTTCATAACCCACACGTGTACATTTTAGCAGGAGTTGGCAATCAGTGACAGGCTCCTTGGCTGTTGTTTTCCTCCTCAGTCTAAGAAGGAAAGAAAGACCTACATTTATATAGCGCCTTTCACAACCTCCGGATGTCCCAAACTGCTTTATAGCCAATGAAGTACTTTTAACGTATTGTCACCAATGTTCCCCCTAAGGTGCACGGCCACATGGCCGCGCAGAATCGCGAGGTCCCATGCAGGCCGCTCACCAGATGCTGCCACTGGAAGAGATACCAGGCAGCAAATTTGAAGGGCCCACACAAGAAAACATTGATTGTCACTGTTGTAATGTGGGAAACGCAGCAGCCAATTTGCGCACAGCAAGCTCCCACAAACAGCAATGTGATAATGGCCAAGTAATCTGTTTTAGTGATGTTGATTGAGGGGTAAATATTGTCCAGCACACAGGGAGAATTCCCCTGCTCTTCTTCGAAATAGAGCCAGGGGATCTTTTACATTCTCCTGAGAGAGCAGATGGGGCCTCGGTTTAATGTCTCATCAGAAAGATGGATACAGGGAACAACTCTAGAGCCTTCACTGTTGCCCGGGACTAGCTACACTATTGAGCTACTCGTGATTCAGTTTTTATTTAATTCTAAGCAGCACACCATCTCCCGTTCTTTCTCTCAAAACTCTCTTAATTTGTTTTCATTTTTCATCAAGCTTTTCATTCCAGAGACACACGACTGCACTCGCAGAGACTGAATTTCCTCCGCTTTATATCACTGGAAAATATTTATCCAAATCCTTCAATCCCATTCAATGACCTGTAGAACCCCAGTTTCTGCATCTAAATGGAATGATTGAAACTAACGCAATCTCAACTAATCAAAAACTCTTTTAGAAAAATGAAACATGAAACTAACATCAGCGTTAGTAATTGAATGACAGATAGAATGTTTTCCAGGTATTGGCTCTAATATCTGACTAAATTTGGAACGAGGAAAGCAAACGCTTTACTCGCTGTGCCTGTCTCTTCACTGTCTGTATCTGTCTTTGTAAAAGTGTACAACAGATCAGATTGTAAACAATACTTCAGCAAGGCTTGTTTAAACCACCACCTGATAAGGAATACATAACCAGTATATTAATATGAGAATTAAACTATATTTATATGAATTAAACACTATTCCTCATTTAAAATGTTGCTAAGCTTGTGTTGCTAAATAAACATTAACCTTGTAAGATTGGTACGGCTTTCCACACTGCAACAGGTCCGAGGCTGGCAAACTGCCCTAAAGAGCATTCCAAGAAAAACAGGGGCATCCCAGCAAGTGCCAACATGACTACGTAGGGAATAAGAAATACACCTGGAAAACATAGTAAAGGAAAGTTGAAAAGGATTGTATGGATGTTAGAGTCACCAGGTTTATTTATGCAGTTTTGGAGTGACTGCTAAACAACTAAACAGTCCATTTCATATTAACACAGGAACTAAATGTTGTCATTGACAGAACAGTTTGACTGCAGATTGTAAGTTTACTCAGCGTCTGAATACCAAACAAAAACAGCCGCAATGAACATTCAGACTCTTATCCTATTGCATTGCTCCCAACACCCCACTTCCTTGCAATTGAGTGTCTCAAATGGCAACGGGCACAAAGCCAATGCACTATTTCAGCACAGTCAAGTAGTTTACAGGGAATTCATTATGGGGTCAGTGCTGGAGGAGGTGAAAATACAATCTGTGCTCCCAGCAGAAACTTCTTGCATTGATTCTTCACCAAGAAATGGAGAATCTATAATTACTACTGAAACTGCAGAATATGAAAGTACGTAAAGAGATTATTATTATTACATCAAAATGCACCACTACTTCAGGTAACCAGTCAAGCAAGTTCAAATCTCCAGGTAGTTTGAATAACAGCATGGTAAAAAGAAAAAATATGACTACAATTTGGCAATACTTAGTGGAAAATTAAACCTTTACTAGATCAGGTTCTTTTTTCCCTTTGGATGTTATTAAGAAAGACTGGAATGCTACAGGCACTAACCTCCCTGGAGTTGTAACTGACCTTTAAGATGCATTACCTTGATGTGGCTTCCTTTATTATTCTTGGATACACTTCAGTTGGCATGTGTGCCAGTAACCACAATAAACAACTTTCAGCTTCTCCCAAGGCAGCTAATCATACTATCTATGAAATCAATTTATACATTTTGCTGTTTCTCTACAGTTTTAATAGGACTACCACGTGTGTTGTGTATGTACCTTTAAGAGAAAAACTGATTCTATACTGCAGTACCGGCAGTGACCACCCCTGTATATAACGCCATAGCAGGCTTCTGTACTTCAGTCTTAATTTACCCTCTGTTCAGTAAATACCTGTTATTATTGTTCTCCTGCAGTCCGTGTATTATTGATACTTGGACACTACACTGGCGACGAACAGGTTCGAACTCACCTGCAGTACTGCATCACCTCACGGGGATCTTTCCCTGAGAAGAAGCTTCTTTGAGGTCGAAGTCAGAGCAACGGGCGTCGACCGCGGGCAACCGCCCAAGGACCCATCGGAGTTCGGAGAGTTGCAGGAGAGGCTGTGGAGAGCTGGGCTTGGCTCCCCAGTCAAGGTGTTCCAGAAAATCGTGCTGGTAGCAGGTAGTGCGCTGAACCTTCCGGACTGCGGCGGGCTCGAGCTCGATCGAGCGGCTCTGCAAAGGGGCCGTGCAGCGTCGTCAGGAGGAAAAGAGAGAGAGAGGGTGGAGCGCACAGGGCGCGGTCGGTGCTCAAGAACTGGGCAGCGTAGCGAAAATAAACGAGGGGAAGGAAAAGTGAGACGCGCCGAAGCCGCGGGTCGCCGCCATTACCCTGTAGAATGCTAGGAGCAGCGTGGCAGCAAGGGGAAGAAGGAAAAGCGTGGGAGGCGCCATTTTATTCCATTGGGGAAGAAGGAAAAGCGCGGGAGGCGCCATTTTAATCCATTGGGGAAGAAGAAAAAGCACAGGAGGCGCCATTTTAAATCACCCAAGATGCCGAAAAGTGGCAGTATCACTGCTTTTGACAACGAGGTAGAAGACTGGACCACGCATGTGGAAAGAATTGAAGTGTACTGCAAGGCAAATGAGGTGGCCGATGGAAAGAAGGCGTCGGTATTATTAAATTTGATGGGCGCGAGAACGTACGGCCTATTGAGGAATTTAATTACCCCAGCTAAACCAATGGAGAAAAGTTTTGAAGAGATTGTCAATATCTTACAGGAACATCTAAACCCTACACCGCTGCTGATAGCAGAAAGATTCAAGTTCCATAAAAGAAACCAGCACAAAGATGAGAGCAATGCTGACTATCTTACGGAACTATGCAAGTTATCGAAGCACTGCCAGTTCGGAGCAGGACTGGCAGACACCTTACGGGATAAGTTTGTCTGCGGGCTCCAGAGTGAAGGAACCCAGAAACGACTACTTTCGGAAAAGGACCTGATGCTAGAACAGGCTTTCAGCGTGGCAGTATCCTATGAAGCAGCAGCACGGGGAGCTGCGGAAATACAACAGAAACCACAAGAATACAGCGCTAACGAAATGGCGTATGGAGCAGAAACGTGCTATCGCTGCAGCAGAACAACCCATGATCAGAAGGACTGCTGGTTTAAGGACAAAGTATGCAGGCAATGTGGGAAAATGGGACACATAGCAAGAGTCTGCAGGTCGGGAAAGAAAACCAACACTACAAGAACTACTAAGGAAAAGTACAAGAAAGTAAAGAAATTGACAGACAGTAGTTCGGAAGATTAGGAGAGTGATAATGGCTCCAGGAGCAGGAGACTAAGTTGTCTAAAGTTACACAACATGATCGCAAAGGAGGATCACCGAACCATTTGGGTCACCCTCATGATAGCAGGGTCCCCAGTAAAGATGGAATTGGACACAGGATCAGTCCTAACTGTCATGAATCGACGAGACTATGAGCGGCTATTCTCACACATACCCTTGAAGGACACGTCCATTGTATTGAAGACATACACGGGGCAAAAAGTCTACCCCAGAGGAAAAATAAGGGTGCCAGCTAAATACAGCGGCAAGGAAACACAGAAACTGTATCTATATATACTACAAGATGGAGGACCACCATTATTGGGACGTGAATGGATCCGAAAAATACAATTGGATTGGCATTCCATTCAGGCGCCAACTGTGACTGACAAAAAGGATGATAACGTCACACCTGGACGACTGTCAAAAATTCTAACTGACGCGAAAGAGGTGTCCCAACAAGGACTTGGGACGCTAAAAGGAATAACAGCAATGATAAAAATTGAAGATAACGCAAACCCAAAATTTTTTAAGGCCAGACCGGTACCTTACGCGATCCGCCCAGCTGTTGAAGCAGAGCTGGAGAGTCTGGAGCATTCGGGTGTGCTGTCCAAGGTGGACTGGAGTGAGTGGGCCACACCCATCATTCCTGTAATGAAGAAATCATTGAGCAGCACGCCTGGGGAGCCGAAGAAGGTTCGCATCTGTGGGGACTTCAAGGTAACTGTGAACCCAGTCCTGCACACAGTACAATATCCACTTCCACGGATAGAAGATATTTTCGCCTCACTATCTGGAGGGAAACGCTTTACAAAGATTGATTTGGCCCAAGCGTATCTACAAATGGAGGTGGAAGAAGCATCTGGGAAATACCTCACGATAAACACTCACAAAGGCCTTTACCAGTACAATCGACTGGTATTCAGGGTAGCATCAGCCCCGGCTATTTGGCAGAGGGCGATGGAACAAGTCCTGCAAGGGATCCCGGGGACCCAGTGTTATTTGGACGACATCCTGGTTACGGGCGAAAATGACAGTGAACACCTTGCCAACCTGGAGCAGGTACTCACTAGATTACAGGAATATGGGCTACGAGCTGTAAGGGGGGTTATCTTACACCCAGGTAGTCCTGGGTACCTCAGGCTGATGTACAGTCCCTGAGGAGTTTGGGGCTTTTGACTGTTTATAGCAAATCACAGTCCTCAGAGAATTTCTCTGAGTAAGTGCTTCTTGGTTGTTTATACCAGATACAACCCCAGGCAGAGTTTCAGCCTGTCCCACTTAATCTAACTGCTCATTCCCAATTGCAGCTCATCCCCCAAATTACTGGCGTGAGGTTTTGAATCCCACTTCCCCCACTACTGTTCTACAACGCGAATTACAGCTTGGACATTTGTGACAGATTCAAATTGCAGTAACCAGAAGCAGACACCGGATAAAAGATACAACTCACTTTATTTGGACACGTGAAACACAAGCAAGGCAATAATCTCAGTACCGAACTCCACACAGCACTTCCCACTGAAAGTTCCTTGATGTCTTTAAACCTGAACAAGTTCTTAAAACAGCACCTTAAACATAGAGCTTTAAACTTAACCAATCGTTCTGGGAAGGGAAAACATAGGGTGAAACCGAACTAAAATGACCTTAAACCCTATTCCTATTACCACAAGCCTCCCATCCTCCTATCACTAAGTGGGGTGATCCTCATTGAGGAAAGCTCATACTCACAGTCCCCTTTCGTACGGTTTTGAAAACGCTTTCAGTCCAGAACAGCGTGCTTTTCTCCCCCCTCGCTCTCCGGTCTCTGGTTCCGATGCCTCCGTGGTCCGCGGGCTTCTTCTTCCTTCCTTCTCGTCAGGCGTTCCTTCGACTCTGCCTCCACACGCACATGCTGTCTGTGAGATTCTCACCCCAGTTATACTGTATCTGGGCTTGAGAGTCCTTTGTCTTTAGATACCAATAATGGTCCGGTGATGGCTGTCCCTTTGTGTCCGGTCCGGTGCTCAAAGTGTGAGTAGGTGCGAAGTGTAGACTAGATTGTCCGTTAATCCTTTTCCTTTGTCTTGTTTGGCTTTGGAAGCTCCTGGCTCTGACCAGTCTGTTCCCTCTTTGTGAGGTTTGTTTTGGGTTGAGCTCTTGCCCTGTAGAGGTGTTGCATCTGGTGTTTTGGGTTGGGGTGACCAGGGCCTTTAGATGCTAATGGCCCCCAGTTCACCCTTCCTTCTGGAATGTTCTGTCGGTTGAGAATGATGTGTTGCCTTTTTAAAGAAAATGTTTTTCATGGGATCCAAAAATTCCTCCTTTTCCGGGGACCCCTTCCAACTCTGGGTAGAGGTTCTCGTATGGCCTCTCCCCAACTGGGAGACCCCCACCTTCCCCTCAGCTTAAACTAGAAATTACCACGCACACACATTTCAAAAGCACACAGTTTAAACAGGTTTCTGGGGAAATGCCCCCTTCTTAGCCCGGGCAATCCGCAGCTTTCTGGGACCCTGCTGTGTCCTTGGGATCCTTGTGACCCTTACAGGCCCCCGTTTGACACTCTACAATATAGAGTGTCACCAAGCGAGGGAGTAAGGATCCTGGTTTCCTTACAAAGTAAACGGACATTTTGTTAACACTCTAATTACAAATGTACATATCTAGGGTACACACACAATATCCAAATAACATTTCCCAATACATCAAATCACTCCACACATTATTTCCATTATACACTGCTCCATATACGACTTTTCTCTGCTTTGCGTCACAGTCCTATTTGGCCCCTAATCCCTCCATCGCGTGTACATAGCGGGCCTGGCGGTTTGCTCTTCTCATCTTACAGGTGATGAATATTAAATAAAACATTACTACTAGCTGACCAATCACCAGGGCATGAGATGCGATGCGTTCCCAGGGGGTGGTCTCTACGTCGAGCCCTATGTCCCACCATGGTCTAGCCGCAATTTCCTCGATCTCTGCCCCTAACTCTATCGTTTTTTGTAGTAAGGTATAAAAATGTTTCTGTGATAATGCAACTGCTTTCAATAATGTGGTTAAGTGTTCAGGCAGGAAGGGAATAGGGTATCCAAAATGTGCAGCATAATCCTGCAAGTTAGAGGTGTTGTGTTTTATAGTGAGGTGAACCGTGGAGGGGTCCGGGATCGGAGTAATTTGTTCCTGGGCCACTTGAACCTCAGCCTGTGGCTTGAAGCAGAAACTGCTGTCACTGACCGGACATGACACGTTCTGTCCGTACCGGTAGTGCTTCACGCTGGTGGTAACACAATAGGTCCCACCCCCTACATATGCCACCTGGGGTGGTACATGGTCCACGGCCATCAGCTCCATGGTGCAATTTATAGGTGCGGAGTTGGCAGCCTTGAACCCACACTGGGGTCTAGCAAAACTGTTCAAGTGCTGGGGACACAGAGCCAACCACCCCAAATGCGAGTTCTTCAGGAGACAAATCTCGTATTGTGGCCACATGATTGATGAGGAAGGGTTGCATAAGTCGCCGGACAAGATTAAGGCTGTAGTCAAGGCTCCAGCACCGGAAAATGTGTTGAAACTGAGGTCGTTCCTCGGGTTGGTGAACTACTACCATAAGTTCTTGCCGAATCTATCTACAATTCTGCACCCACTGAACGCCCTGCTGCAAACTGGAGTAACATGGAAATGGAGTGATGAGTGTAAGCGTGCCTTTCAGAAATGTAAATGCCTAATCACTTCAAAAGAAGTATTGGCCCACTACAATCCAACACTACCGATTTGGTTAGCATGTGATGCGTCTCCCTACGGCATCGGAGCGGTGCTGTCACACAAATTCCTTGATGGTTCAGAGAGGCCACTAGCCTTTACATCGCGCTCGTTAACCTCAGCCGAGCGTAACTACGCCCAGATTGGCAGGGAGGCCCTCAGCCTGGTGTGGGGGGTGAAGAAGTTCAATCACTATCTGCACGGGCAGAAATTCACCCTACTGACTGATCATCAGCCCCTGGTCTCCATTTTTAACCCAAAGAAGGGCGTTCCGGTGATGACGGCGCAACGGCTGCAAAGATGGTCACATTTTCTAGGGGCACATCAGTACGACATAGAGTACAAGGGTACGAAACAGCATGGAAATGCTGATGGGCTGTCGCGCCTACCGTTGCCTATGGTAGAGGAAGCGCCTGCAGTGGACCCTGTTGAGATATTCCATGCGACCATAGTCGAATGTCTACCTGTTACAAACTCAAGTATAGAGAAGGAAACCCGAAATGACCCGACACTCTCTCGGGTCTATGATTTGACGGTGAAGGGATGGCCAGCACATGGCGACTCAATGTTGCCAGCATTCTCGCCAAGGAGAGAACAGCTGTCAGTGTGCCGGGGGACCTTGATGTGTGGATCCCGAGTGGTAATTCCACCCAAGTTGAGAAATAGAGTGCTCAATGAGCTTCATGAGGGTCATCTGGGAGGGGTAAAAATGAAGAGCCTAGCCAGGGCGTTTGTGTGGTGGCCGGGAATCGATAAAGAAATCGAGGATATGACCAAGAGAGGCACAGGATATCAGAAGGTCCAAAATGCTCCACCACAGGCCCCGCTACATCCATGGGAGTGGCCCTCATCTCCATGGCAACGGGTACACATTGATTTTGCTGGTCCATTTATGGACTCCATCTTCCTAATCGCCGTGGACGCCCATTCGAAATGGCCAGATTTTATCAAAATGTCCTCCATCACCACGGAGAAAACTATTGCAGTCCTACGGACCATCTTCACCAGGAATGGCTTGCCAGAACAGATTTACTCCGATAATGGGCCACAGTTTGTGTCCGAGGATTTCCGGAGGTTTCTGAGGAATAATGGGGTGAAACATTACACATCTGCCCCATATCATCCAGCCACAAATGGATTGGCTGAGAGGATTGTTCAGACCTTTAAAAAGGCAATGAAGGTGATGTATAATGACGACATACCACTACAACACAAGATGGATAATTTCTTGTTTGCTTACCGGAATGCGACACATGCAGTCACCAACCAAGCTCCAGCCATAATGTTCTTCAACCGAAGGCTAAGATGTCGCCTGGATTGGCTCAAACCAAACATAAGACGAGATGTTGAGGATAAGCAATTCCAGCACATAAATGAGAAGCCAACCAGGAGCTTCAAGATAGGGCAACCAGTCTTGGCCCGCGACTACCGAACAGAAAAATGGCAGCCAGGAACGATATGCACACAGCAGGGACCACTAATGTACACAGTGGACGTTGGAGAGATCATCGTGAGACACCATGCTGACCAGATTCTAGAGTCACAGGAACAAGCCAAACCTATACCATGAGCAGGTGCACCTGATAATAAACCCGAAGGACAGATTGCGTCTGCCTCAGAAGCAGTGGTATTGGAAGCTGATGAACCAACCAATGACAATGAGCCAGAATCAACTCCGCCGCAAGATCAGGATACTCGAGAAAGGCACTATCCAGTCAGGATCAGGAAGCCTCCTCAAAGACTGAACTTATAAATGATTATTTCAGTTGATGTATATAGTACAGCGAAAATTGTAATTGTAATTAGTTATTATTTAGTTGTTAAATGAATGTTATGTACTATTTATCTAAAAGGGGAGGAATTGTTGTGTATGTACCTTTAAGAGAAGAACTGATTCTATACTGCAGTACTGGCAGTGACCACCCCTGCATATAAAGCCATAGCAGGCTTCTGTACTTCAGTCTTAAGTTACCCTCTGTTCAGTAAACACAGCATTGCTGGCTGTGCAGCTGCAAGCACGAGCAGAGGGAGCAGCCAGACTTGAAGAGTGGTCTAAAGTGGTGGTCCCCTGACCAGGCAGAGGAGGAGAACGCTGGACCACCACCACCTCCACCTCCACCATCATCATATCAACTGAGGTGCCTGGAGGGAGAGGACAGAGGAGGAGAAGGAGAAGCTAGGCCAGCAACAACACCAACCAGGGGAGAGGCCTTTCCCATTACTGCCTCCCCAAATTGGCCTCCACTTCAGGAGAAGGAGAGAGGGGAGAGAAACCAGTATCAACCAACACCAACTGTTCGGAAGGAGGGAGGAATATCACCTTTCAAAATACAGGTGGGTGTTATTTGGGGCACTCTCCCAAAGACTTTGTATTTTAGGTGGGGGGAGAAAAGAAGAAAACAAGGCTGGAACATCAAGGGGTGGCTGTGTGTGTGTGTGTGGTTCTTGTTAAAAACTAGGCCACACACACCACTAATTAAGCAGCCCTTCTATTGCCTGACCTGGGCCAGCTGGAGCTGCCTAGGTTAAGTGGTTAATTCCATTAATTACATCGTTAAGACCTGGTGCAGGACTGAGCCTGGGCATCTCCAGCTTTCCCAGGTGAAGACATCTTCTCCCCCTGCCAGAAGACCACCACCATCAAAGGCTTTTAAATCCCATCGGAGAGTGCACCCCTGCCAACACCCACCCACCATCCTGAGTGGCAACACTGTCCTTGCCACCTCCCTCCTTCCCACCCCCCCTGTCTCTCTCTCTCTTTGTCTTTCTCTGCCTTTCTCTCTGAGGCACCTCATTTCATCTTTAATTATTAATTGCCTATTGAGCAGAGGGGAGAAGGCCCCTCTCCCAATTTCAACCAATAAGGGGAGAGGTGTGTCTTCATTTTAAACAGCTCCCTCTGCTCAATAGAGGAACAAAAAATACCTGAGGCCATTAACACCTTCAGGCCTGTGACTTGGGGTGAGTGTAGCCCTTATAAAAACAGCCCATAATGGCGACTGCATCTTCGCCGGTGGCGGGGCCAGCTAGGACTTATGCGGGAGTGGCAGCCACAGCCACAGCTGCTCCCGTTGCTTCTGCTGCCCCGTCACCCTTTAAACTTATAACAAAAAAGCTTGGGGTGAAGAGCTACACTCACCCCACTATGACCATTGAGGCCTGCGTTAAAGCCATGGCTGGGGTTGTCGGCCCCTCAGCCACCGTCGCGGCCTCAAAAATGTATGGGAAGGCTGTGTTCTTCCTGGGGTCGGAGTGGGCGGTGTCCCTGGCCGTCACCAAGGGGCTCACCGTGGGCGGGACCTTCCTGCCGGTGGATCCTCTCGAGGCCACTGCGCAGAGAATCGTCCTTTCCAACGTCCCGCCCTATGTTCCTGGTGAGCTCCACCTTCCCCATTTACGTCAACTTGGGGAGGTGAGGTCAGGGATTACACCCATCCCGCTCGGCTTCCGGGAAGCCAGCCTTCGCCACGTCTTCTCCTTCCGGCGCCAGCTGTTCATCCAGCTGGCGCAGGAGGAGGACACCGACGGGGCTTTCGTCGTCCTCCATGAGGGGACCGCCTATCGCGTCTTCTGGACGTCGGACGGTGTGCGGTGCCACGCCTGCAAGGAGGTGGGGCACATCAGAAAAAACTGCCCCGCCTCCAAGGCCGCCAGATCGTTTGGCGTGGCCGAGGCTGGCGCCGCCACCGCTCCTCCCCCTGGTTCCGTCCGCGCGTCGGGAGCCACTGATGCGCGCTCGGAGGCCGATGCCATCAGGGCCTCCGGCGGGGGGGAGGGAGCGCGTCCGGGCGGAAAGAAGGCGCGGCGAAAATCGAAAAACCTCAGGGCGGGTCCCCCCGTGGATGGCCAGCCCCTAAACTTAGAGCCTCTGACACCCGCGCTCCTCGCGGAGTTGGTCGGGGCAGGCGCGAGCGGGAGGGGCCTTGTGCCCGAGCCTGTGGCCGCAACCGCCATAGCGGAAACGCCATTACCTGCGGCCGGGCTCGGGCCAGAGAAGCCCGACAAACCTGCTCTGCCGGAGGGAGCTGAGGAGGAGGCCTTTGCAGACATGGAGGTCTCCCTCGCTCCCTCCGTGCTAAAAAGAAGGCGCGACCCCCTGGAAGAGGAGGAGGACCGGCAGGAGGAAGGTCCCTCCGAGCAGGGGGAGTCATCGCCCGCCGCGGGTACTGCGCCCCCCCCCCCGCTGTCACCATCACCAGCGATTGGCAGGGGTCGCCTGTCCCTCGGGACGCTGAGGCAGATGTGTCTGTCCAGCACGTGCCTCCCGGGGACGGGGACGAGACCCTACCCGTGGGGGGGGTTGCGGAACAACCCGCGGCGGAAATAGATGTTCTATCGGTGCCGTTACCCCTCGCCAGGTCGGGCAGCCTGGGGTCTGGGTCGGGCTAGCTCGAGGATAATGAACTCGCCCAATGCGACCCGGACATCTCCCAGGGGCTGCTCGACCTGGTAGAGGTTTTTATTCAAAACACCCCATCTGCTGGGTCGGAGGTTGGTGGCGGGGAGGGGGATGGCCCCCTGGCTGCGTCTCTGGTGCCGGATGTACTGGAGGAGCTGGGAATTGTTCTCTCCCCGGTTTCTCCGGTCGTTCCGGCATCTGGGGCGGAGGGGAGCTCTGAACCGCCGTCGTCTTCTGGCCCAGCACCCCTGGAGGAGCCCAGAGAGAAATCCTCTGCCGTCGATCCTGGGGGTGGGATCCGGGTGGAGGCGGGGCTGGTTGGTGCGTCCGAGCCGTTCGCTTCGCACTGCGCGGCGGACGGCTCGGCCGCTGCTGACGACCCCCTGGAGGAGGATGGGGACTCGGTGATGGGCACGGAGTACGATTTGGATTCCAGCGCCGACGAGGCAATGGATGACCTCGTGCACCTTGCCGAGTCTCCCCTCATTCCCGTAAGGGAACTCCGGGATTTTATGGCTATGTGCCTGGGTCAGCGCAATAAGGTCCGGCTGGCCCTCGACAGGTGGTCGGAGCTGGTGCTGCTCATCATATCCGTCCGCGCCGCCGTTAAGATCATGGGCGCGGACGAGGGTGTGAACCCGTTTGAGCTGCGTCGGCTCAGAACGTTTCTCACTGGGCTGCTGAGGAAGTGGCGGCTGACCAGCGGCTGCGCTTCCTCCCCCCGTTAGGTGTAGGTAGAGGTTGCACTATGCTTCTGACATGAAGATAACCACAGCCAGCCTCAATATCAACGGCAGCAGGGAGGCGCGCCGCAGATTCAATAACTTCTCGGTCCTTCGGGACGGGAAGTATGCGGTGTGCTTCCTGCAAGAAACCCACACCGTTCCGGGGGACGAAGCCACGTGGCTCCTGGAGTGGCAAGGAGGGGTCAGCATGAGTCACCTCTCCAACAATTCCATCGGGGTGGCTATCTTGCTGGCCCCGCATTTTCAGCCGGAGATCTTGGGGGTCAAGGAGCACGTGCCGGGCCGCTTGCTCCAGGTCACTGTTCACCTGGGGGGCGTGCCGCTCCATCTAGTGAACGTGTACGCCCCTCAGACCGGTGCGCAGCAAGTGCGCTTCTTCGAAGAAGTGTCCGCTCTTTTGGGCTCCGTCGACGTGGGCGAGTGCGTCATCCTCGGGGGGGATTTTAACTGCACCCTCGAGGCGAGGGACCGTTCGTGTCCCCCGCGAAACCCGGCGGCGATGGTGAAGTTGAGGGACCTGGTTGGGTCCTTCGACTTGGTGGACGTCTGGCGAAATCTCCACCCCGACTCCAGCGCCTTCACTAGCGTGAGGTCTGGGAGAGGAAGGTCCAGAATCGAACGCCTTTACATTTCCCGGGCGTACGTCTTCTGCGTTCCGGCGGCTTCCATGCGGCCGGTGCCGTGCACGGACCACCACCTGGTATGGGCGGAGCTCGCTCCGCTGCGCGCGCGGGGGGGTGGGTCTGCGTACTGGCATTTTAACAACCTGCTGCTGGAGGATGCACGGTTCCGGGATTCGTTTCGTCGATTCTGGGCCGACTGGAGAAGGAAGCAGGGGGGCTTCCCCTCCTTGAGGCTATGGTGGGATGTGGGCAAGGCTCACATCTGTCTCTTCTGTCAGGAGTACGTGAAGGGGTCGACCAAGAGGCGGGAGGCCCGGGTCGGGCGGTTGGACAAGGAGGTGCTCGACCTGGAGTCCTGTCTCGGTCAGGTCGTCGAGGACCCGGCCCTGTGGAAGGTGTGCGAAGAAAAGAAGGGCGCGCTGAAGGACCTGCAGCTCGTCGGGTCCCGAGGCGCGTACGTGAGGTCGTGGATCCAGCTCCTGCGGGACCTGGACCGCGGCTCCCCCTTCTTCTACTCGCCGGAAAAAAGACGGGGGGTCCGTAAGCAGCTCTTGGGGCGGCTGGCCGACGACGGATCTCTGGTCTCGGATCCGGAGGGAATCAGCGCGGAGACCCGTGCCTACTACAGGGCTCTGTTCTCTCCGGATCTGTCCAGCGAGGATGCGCGCAGAGTTTTGTGGGAGGACCTGCTGAAGGTCAGCCCGGAGGGCGCCGAAAAATTGGACGCTCCGCTAAGCCTGGCGGAGCTGACCGGCGCCCTCCGCCAGCTCTCTAGGGGAAAGTCCCCAGGGCTGGACGGTCTGACTGTGGAGTTCCTCAGGGCGTTCTGGGACGTCTTGGGGGGCGACTACGCACGGGTCCTGGGGGAAAGTTTGGCGACCGGGGAGGTGCCCCTCTCTTGGCGCAGGGCGGTCATTGTCCTGCTGACTAAGAAGGGTGATCTCCGCCTCCTTAAGAACTGGCGCCCGGTCTCCCTCCTCAGCACGGACTATAAAATCTTTGCCAGGGCCATGTCTGCTCGCCTTGGCACCGTGCTGGCCCACATGATCCACCCCGACCAGTCCTACACGGTCCCGGGCCGGACCATCCACGATAACATCCATCCGGTCCGGGACCTGGTCCACCACTCCCAGAAGGGTGGTCTGTCGGTCGCCTTCCTTTCCCTGGATCAGGAGAAGGCGTTCGACAGGGTGGATCACGAGTATCTCTTCGGGACTCTGCGCGCATTCGGGTTCGGGACGCATTTCGTCACCCGGATCCGACTTCTGTACGCCGCCGCGGAGTGTCTGATTAAAGTTAACGGGTCCTTGACGGCGCCCCTTCGCTTCGGGAGGGGGGTGCGTCAGGGATGCCCCATGTCCGGTCAGTTATATGCCATTTGCGTGGAGCCTTTCCTGCGCCTCTTGCGGAAGAGGTTGACGGGACTGGCTCTGCAAGGGCCGGGCGTGGAGGTGGTCCTCTCGGCTTACGCCGATGACGTGCTCCTCACGGTCACGGATCCCGCTGACTTGCGGAGGATGCGGGAATGCTAGCAGATTTACTTGCACGCATCCTCCGCCAAGATCAACTGGGAGAAATGTTCCGGACTCCTGGTGGGTCAGTGGCGGGTGGACTCCCTGCCGGAGGAGTTCAGGCCTTTCGCCTGGAGCACCACGCACCTCCTCCAACTGGCAAGAGCTGGAGGCCAAAGTCACCGCTCGCCTAGGACGCTGGACAGGACTGCTCCGAGTGTTGTCCTACAGGGGTCGAGCACTGGTCATAAACCAGCTGGTGGCCACCATGTTGTGGTACTGGTTGGTCACTTTGATCCCTCCCCCTGCGTTTGTCGCCAAGATGCAGAAGAAGCTCATCAACTTCTTCTGGGACAAAAGGAAGCACTGGGTCTCTGCTGCGGTTCTGTGTCTCCCGCTTAGGGAGGGCGGTCAGGCACTGGTGTGCCTTCGCACCCAGGCTGCGACTTTCCGTCTTCAGACGCTGCAGAGATACCTGTACGTCGAGAATCCTCTGAGATGGTGTGCGCTGGCGATGTTTTTCTTCCGCCAGCTGCACGGCCTTAATTACGACACGCAGCTCCTGTTTGCGAAAGTGGGCAGCAGGCGTGCCGGCCTGCGGGAGCTGCCTGTCTTCTACCAGGAACTACTATGGGTTTGGAATTATGTCGTTTCCAGGCGGAGCTCACCCCCGTCAGGAGCGACAGCTCTCCTTCGGGAGCCGCTGCTCAGGGATCCACAACTCCACGAACACGGGTTCGGGCGGCTGGCGGAGGGTAGGGCTGTGGCTGGCAAGGTGACCAGAGTCGGGGACCTGCTCGATGGCGGAGGAGCGGGCTGGATGGCGCCGGAGGAGTTGGTGCGGCGCCTGTCCTGGGCCAACGTCCGGCTCGCGGTCGAAGCCATCGAATCGGTGAAAGCGGCACTGGGCCCCGACTCCACTAGATGTATCGAGGCGGCTCAAGCACGTGGGGCGATCCCGTCCGAGCTTACCCCTGTTCGGACGGAATTCCTCATCGGCGCCCAGCCCCGAAACTCCCCTCGGGAACCGGCGCCTCACAACTTGAGCCGTCTCGAGGAAATACCCTCCGTGCCTTTTCATTCCGCGCGGAGGGGTTTCCTGTATGGGCTGCTCCTGCACACTCTCCATTTTACCATCTTCGTCTACCGTCCGGACACGCCTTGGCGTGGCGTCTTGCCGACTGGCGGTGGCGGAGGTCCCCAATGGAGGGCTCTCTACGCGGGAGTCCTCCCTTGTTCCATCGGGGACTTGGCCTGGAGGGTGTTGCATAGAGCGGTCCCGTGCAATAAGGTTTTAAGTAGGTTCACGGACTCCCAGGCCGCCTGCATTTTTTGCGGCCTGGAGGAGTCCGTGTTTCATGTTTATATGGAGTGTGAGAGGTTGCAGCCCCTCTTTCACTACTTGAAGGGGCTGCTCCTCAATTTTTGGTTGCACTTCAGACCCACGCTCTTGATCTATGGTCACCCGGTGCGGAGGGGTGCGGACAGGTTGGAGGACCTCCTTGTGGGCCTGCTCCTGGGCCTGGCTAAAAGAGCCATCAATTGGTCCAGGCAGCGGGCGGTTGAGGGGGTCATCCAGCCGGATTGCCTGCCTCTCTTCCGCGGCCATGTTCGCGCCCGGGTGGCCCTGGAGTTGGAGCACGCGGTGTCCGCCGGTGCGCTTGAGTAATTCCGCGACCGGTGGGCACCGCGGGGACTGGAGTGCATCATGAACCCGGATAACCAAATTTTAATTTGTTTGTTAAGTTTTAGTTGAACTTTTGTTTACAGTCAATTTGGGTTTTTTTTGGGTACGAACAAAAAGGGTACCCTCTGTTCAGTAAACACAGCATTGCTGGCTGTGCAGCTGCAAGCACGAGCAGAGGGAGCAGCCAGACTTGGAGAGTGGACTAAAGTGGTGGTCCCCTGACCAGGCAGAGGAGGAGAACGCTGGACCACCACCACCTCCACCTACACAGCAACTGAGGTGCCTGGAGGGAGAGGAGAGAGGAGGAGAAGGAGAAGGGAGGCCAGCAACAACACCAACCAGGGGAGAGGCCTTTCCCATTACTGCCTCCCCAAATTGGCCTCCACTTCAGGAGAAGGGAGGAGGGGAGAGAAACCAGTATCAACCAACACCAACTGTTCGGAAGGAGGGAGGAATATCATCTTCAAAATATCTACAGGTGGGTGTTATTTGTGGCACTCTCCCAAAGACTTCTTATTTTAGGTGGGGGAAGAAAAGAAGAAACAAGGCCGGAACATCAAGGGAAGGCTGTGTGTGTGTGTGGATCTTGCCAAAACTAGGCCACACACACCAATAATAAGCATCCCTTCTATTGCCTGACCTGCGCCAGCTGGAGCTGCCTAGGTGAAGTGGTTAATTCCATTAATTACATCGTTAAGACCTGGTGCAGGACTGAGCCTGGGCAGCTCCAGCTTTCCCAGGTGTAGACATCTTCTCCCCCTGCCAGAAGAACACCACTGTCAGAGACTTTAAATTTCCATCAGGAGAGTGCACCCCTGCCAACACCCACCCACCCGCCATCCTGAGTGGCGACCCTGCCTTTGCGGCCTCCCTCCTTCCCACCCCACCTCTCTCTCTCTCTTTGTCTCTCTCTGCCTCTTTCTCTAAGGCACCTCAGTTTACTTTATTAATGAATTGCCTATTGAGCAGAGGGGAGAAGGCCCCTCTCCCAATCTCAGTCAATAAGGGGAGAGGTGTGCCTTCATTTTAAACAGCTCCCTCTGCTCAATAAAGGACCAAAAAAATACCTGAGGCCATTTCCATTTTCAGGCCTGTGACTTGGGGTGAGTGTCGCCCTTTATAATACCACCCCAGAATGGCGACTGCGTCTTCGCCGGTGACAGGGCCAGACAAGACGTATGCGGGAGTGGCAGCCACAGCCACAGCTGCTCCCGCTGCTTCTGCTGCCCCGTCACCATTCAGGCTGATGACAAAAAAGCTTGGGGTGAAGAGCTACACTCACCCCACTATGACCATTGAGGCCTGCGTTAAAGCCATGGCTGGGGTTGTCGGCCCCTCAGCCATCGTCGCGGCCTCAAAAATGTATGGGAAGGCTGTGTTCTTCCTGGGGTCGGAGCGGGCGGTGTCCCTGGCCGTCGCAAAGGGGCACACCGTGGGCGGGACCTTCCTGCCAGTGGACCCCTTCAAGGCCACCGCGCAGAGGTTGGTTATTTCGAACGTCCCGCCCTGTGTTCCTGGTGAGCTCCTCCTTCCCCATCTACGTCAACTTGGGGAGGTGAGGTCGGGGATCACACCCATCCCGCTCGGCTTCCGGGAGGCCAGCCTTCGCCACCTCTTCTCCTTCCGGCGCCAGCTGTTTATCCAGCTGACGCGGGAGGAGGACACTGACGGGGCATTCGTCGTCCACCACGAGGGGACCGCCTATCGCTTCTTCTGGACGTCAGATGGTGTGCGGTGCCACGGCTGCAAGGAGGTGGGGCACATCCGGAAAAACTGCCCGCCTCCAAGGCCGCCGGATCATCTCGTGCGGCCGAGGCTGGCGCCGCCGCCGCACCTCCACCCGGATCTGCCCTCGCGTCAGGAACGTCTGATGCGTGGTCGACGTCGGGGGCCGTTGCCACCAAGGCCTCCGTTGGGGGGGAGGGAGCGTGTCCGGCTGGAAAGAAGGCGCGGCGAAAAAATAAACACCTTAGGGCGGGTCCCCCCGTGGATGGCCAGACTTTGCCCCTTGAGCCCCTTACACCTGCGCTCCTCGCGGAGTTAATCGGGGCAGACGCCAGCGGGAGGGGCCTCGTGCCCAAGCCTGTGGCCGCAACCGCCGCAGCGGTAACGCCGATACCTGTCTCCAGGCTCGGGCCTGAGGAACCCGACCAACATGCTCCGCCGAAGGGAGCTGAGGAGGAGGCCTCTGCAGAAATGGAGGCCTCCCTCGCTCCGTCCGTGCTAAAAAGAAGGCGCGACCCCCTGGAAGAGGAGGAGGACCGGGAGGAGGAAGGTCCCTCCGAGCAGGGGGAGTCGTCGCCCGCCGCGGGTACTGCGCCCCCCACCCCGCTGTCACCAATACCAGCGATTGGCAGGGGTCGCCTGTCCCTCGGGAGGCTGAGGCAGATGAGTCTGTCCAGCACGTGCCTCCCGGGGATGAGGACGAGACCCTGCCCGTGGGGGGGGTCGCGGAAGAACCCGCGGTGGAAATAGATATTCTATTGGTGCCGTTACCCCTCGCTGGGTCGGGCGGCCTGGGGTCTGGGTCGGGCGAGCTCGAGGATAATGAGCTCGCCCAATGCGACCCGGACATCTCCCAGGGGCTGCTCGACCTGGTAAAGGTTTTAACTCAAAACACCCCATCCACTGGGTTGGAGGTTGGTGGCGGGGAGGAGGATGTCCCCCTGGCTGCGTCTCTGGTGCCGGACGTACTGGAGGAGCTGGGATTTGTTCTCTGCCCGGTTTCTCCAGTCGTTCCGGCATCTGGGGTGGAGGGGAGCTCTGAACCGCCGCCGTCTTCTGGCCCAGCACCCCTAGAGGAGCCCAGGGAGGAATCATCTGCCGCTGATCCTGGGGGTGGGATCCGGGCGGAGGCGGGGCTGGCTGGTGTGGCCGAGCCATTCGCTGCGCACTGCGCGGCGGACGGGTCGGCCGCTGGTGACGACCCCCTGGAGGAGGATGGGGGCTCGGTGATGGGCACGGAGGACGATTCGGACTCCAGCGCCGATGAGGCGATGGATGACGTCGTGCCCCTTGCCGAGTCTCCCCTCATTCCCGTAAGGGAACTCCGGGATTTTATGGCCACGTGCCTGGGTCGGCGCAATAAGGTCTGGCTGGCCCACGACAGGTGGTCGGAGCTGGCGCTGCTCATCATATCCGTCCGCGCCGCCGTTAAGATCATGGGCGCGGACGAGGGTGTGAACCCGGTCGAGCTGCGTCGGCTCAGAACGTTTCTCACTGGGCTGATGAGGAAGTGGCGGCTGACCAGCGGCTGTGCTTCCTCCCCCCATTAGTTGTAGGTAGAGGTTGCACTATGCTTCTGACATGAAGATATCCATAGCCAGCCTCAACATCAACGGCAGCAGGGAGGCGTGCCGCAGATTCAATAACTTCTCGGTCCTTCGGGACGGGAAGTATGCAGTGTGCTTCCTGCAAGAAACCCACACCGTTCCAGGAGACGAAGCCACGTGGCTCCTGGAGTGGCAAGGAGGGGTCAGCATGAGTCACCTCTCCAACAATTCCATCGGGGTGGCTATCTTGCTGGCCCCGCATTTTCAGCCGGAGATCTTGGGGGTCAAGGAGCACGTGCCGGGCCGCTTGCTCCAGGTCACTGTTCACCTGGGGGGCGTGCCGCTCCATCTAATGAAAGTGTATGCCCCTCAGACCGGTGTGCAGCAAGTGCGCTTCTTCGAAGAACTGTCCGCTCTTTTGGGCTTCGTCGATGTGGGCGAGTGCATCATCCTCGGGGGGGATTTTAACTGCACCCTTGAGGCGAGGGATCGTTCGGGTCCCCCGCGAAGCCCGGCGGCGGTGGAGAAGCTGAGGGGCCTGGTTGGGTCCTTCGACTTGATGGACGTCTGGTGAAATCTCCACCCCGACTCCAGCGCCTTCACTAGCATGAGGTCTGGGGGAGGAAGGTCCAGAATCGACCGCCTCTACATTTCCCGGGCATACGTCTCCTGCGTTCCGGCGGCTTCCATGCGGCCGGTGCCGTGCACGGACCACCACCTGGTGTGGGCGGAGCTCGCTCCGCTGTGCGCGCGGGGGGGGTCCGCGTACTGGCATTTTAACAACCTGCTGCTGGAGGACGCACGGTTCCGGGATTCATTTCGTCGATTCTGGGCCGACTGGAGAAGGAAGCGGGGGGGCTTCCCCTCCTTGAGGCTATGGTGGGATGTGGTCAAGGCTCACTTCCATCTCTTCTGTCAGGTGTACGCGAAGGGTTCGACCAAGAGGCGGGAGGCCCGGGTTGGGCGGTTGGAGAAGGAGGTGCTCGATCTCGAGTCCCGTCTCGGTCAGGTTGTCGAGGACCCGGCCCTGCGGAAGATGTACGAAGAGAAGAAGGGCGCGCTGAAGGACCTGCAGCTCGTCGGGTCCCGAGGCGCGTACGTGAGGTCACGGAACCAGCTCCTGCGGGTCCTGGACCGCGACTCCCCATTCTTCTACTCGCTGGAAAAAAGGCGGGGGGTCCGTAAGCAGCTCTTGGGGCTGCTGGCCAACGACGGATCTCTGGTCTCGGATCTGGAGGGAATCAATGCGGGGACCCGCGCCTACTACGGGGCTATGTTCTCTCCGGATCCATCCAGCGAGGATGCGCGCAGAGTTTTGTGGGAGGACCTGCCGAAGGTCAGCCCGGAGGGCGCCAAAAAATTGGACACTCCGCTAAGCCTGGCGGAGCTGACCGGCGCCCTCCGCCAGCTCTCTAGGGGAGAGTCCCCGGGGCTGGACGGGCTGACCGTGGAGTTCCACAGGGCATTCTGGGACGTCTTGGGGGGTGACTACGTGCGGGTCCTGGGGGAATGTTTGGCGACCGGGGAGATGCCCCTCTCTTGGCGCAGGGCGGTCATTGTCCTGCTGCCTAAGAAGGGCGATCTCCGCCTCCTTAAGATCTGGCGCCCGGTCTCCCTCCTCAGCACGGACTATAAAATCTTTGCCAGGGCCATGTCTGCTCGCCTTGGCACCGTGCTGGCCCACATGATCCACCCCGACCAGTCCTACACGGTCCCGGACCGGAACATCCACGATAACATCCATCTGGTCCGGGACCTGGTCCACCACTCCCAGAGGGCTGGTCTGTTGGTCGCCTTCCTTTCCCTGGATCAGGAGAAGGCGTTCGACAGGGTGGATCACGAGTATCTCTTCGGGACTCTGCGCGCATTCGGGTTCGGGACGCATTTCGTCTCCCGGATCCGACTTCTGTACGCCGCCGCGGAGTGTCTGATTAAAGTTAACGGGTCCTTGAGGGCGCCCCTTCGCTTCGGGAGGGGGGTGCCTCATGGATGCCCCATATCCGGTCAGTTATACGCCGTTTGCGTAGAGCCACTCCTGCGCCTCTTGCGGAAGAGGTTGACGGGACTGGCTCTGCAAGGGCCGGGCGTGGAGGTGGTCCTCTCGGCTTACGCCAATGACGTGCTCCTCACGGTCACGGATCCCGCTGACTTGCGGAGGATGCGCGAATGCCAGCAGATTCACTCGGACTCATCCTGCGCCAAGATCAACTGGGAGAAATGTTCCGGACTCCTGGTGGGTCAGTGGCAGGTGGACTCCCTGCCGGAGGAGTTCAGGCCTCTCGCCTGGAGCACCACGCACCTCCTCTATTTGGGAGTCTACCTTAGCCCTGCCGAGGACGCCTGGCCGGCGAACTGGCAAGAGCTGGAGGCCAAAGTCACCGCTCGCCTAGGACGCTGGATAGGACTGCTCCGAGTGCTGTCCTACAGGGGTCGAGCGCTGGTCATAAACCAGCTGGTGGCTGCCATGTTGTGGTACCGGTTGGTCACTTTGATCCCTCCCCCTGCGTTTGTCGCCAAGATGCAGAAGAAGCTCATCGACTTCTTCTGGGACAAAAGGAAGCACTGGGTCTCTGCCGCGGTTCTGTGTCTCCCGCTTAGGGAGGGCGGTCAGGCGCTGGTGTGCCTTCGCACCCAGGCTGCGACTTTCCGTCTTCAGATGATGCAGAGATACCTGTACGTCGAGAATCCTCCGAGATGGTGTGCGCTGGCGACGTTTTACTTCCGCCAGCTGCACGGCCTCAATTACGACACGCAGCTCCTGTTTGCGAAAGTGGGCGGCAGGCGCGCCGGCCTGCGGGAGCTGCCTGTCTTCTACCAGGAACTACTATGGGTTTGGAACTACGTCGCTTCCAGGCGGAGCTCTCCCCCGTCAGGAGCGGCGGCTCTCCTTCGGGAGCCGCTGCTCAGGAATCCGCACCTCCACGAATGCGGGTTCGGAGGGCAGGGCTGTGCCTGGCAAGGTGACCAGAGTCGGGGACCTGCTCGATGGTGGAGGAGCGGGCTGGATGGCGCCGGAGAAGCTGACGTGGCGCCTGTCCTGGGCCAACGTCCGGCTCGCGGTCGAAGCCATCGATTCGGTGAAAGTGGCACTGAGCCCCGACTCCACTAGGTGTATCGAGGTGGCTCAAGCACGTGGGGCGATTCCGTCCGAGCTTACCCCCGTTCGGACAGAATTCCTCATTGGCGCCTGGCCCAGAAACTCCCCTCGGGAACCGGCGCATCACAACTTGAGCCGTCTCGAGGAAATACCCTCCGTGCCTTTTCATTCCGCGTGGAGGGGTTTCCTGTACGGGCTGCTCCTACACACTCTCCACTTTGCCATCTTCGTCTACCGTCCGGACACGCCTTGGCGTGGCGTCTTGCCGACTGGCAGTGGCGGAGGTCCCCAATGGAGGGCTCTCTACGTGGGAGTCCTCCCTTGTTCCATCGGGGACTTGGCCTGGAGGGTGTTGCACGGAACGGTCCCGTGCAATAAGGTTTTAGTTGGTTCACGGACTCCCAGGCCGCCTGCATTTTTTGCGGCCTGGAGGAGTCCGTGTTTCACGTTTATATGGAGTGTGAGAGGTTGCAGCCCCTCTTTCACTACTTGAAGGGGCTGCTCCTCAATTTTTGGTTGCACTTCAGTCCCACGCTCTTGATCTACGGTCACCTGGTGCGGAGGGGAGCGGACAGGTTGGAGGACCTCCTTGTGGGCCTGCTCCTGGGCCTGGCTAAAAGAGCCATCAATTGGTCCAGGCAGCGGGCGGTCGAGGGGGTCGTCCAGCCGGATTGCCTGCCTCTCTTCCGCGGCCATGTTTGCGCCCGGGTGGCCCTGGAGATGGAGCACGTGGTGTCCGCCGGTGTGCTTGAGTATTTCCGTGACTGGTGGGCGCCGCGGGGACTGGAGTGCATCATCAACCCGGAAAACCAAATTTTAATTTGATTTGTTACGTTTTAGTTGAACTTTTGTTTACAGTCAATTTGGGTTCTTTTTGGTACAAACAAAAAGAGTACCCTCTGTTCCTCATTCACAGCATTGCTGGCTGTGCAGCTGCAAGCACAAGCAGAGAGAGCAGCCAGACTAGGAGAGTGGACTAAAGTGGTGGTCCCCTGACCAGGCAGAGGAGGAGAACGCTGGACCACTACCACCTCCACCTCCACCATCATCACAGCAACTGAGGTGCCTGGAGGGAGAGGACAGAGGAGGAGAAGGAGAAGGGAGGCCAGCAACAACACCAACCAGGGGAGAGGCCTTTCCCATTACTGCCTCCCCAAATTGACCTCCACTTCAGGAGAAGGAGAGAGGGGAGAGAAACCACTATCAACCAACACCAACTGTTTGGAAGGAGGGAGGAATATCATCTTTCAAAATATCTACAGGTGGGTGTTATTTGGGGCACTCTCCCAAAGACTTTGTATTTTAGGTGGGGGGAGAAAAGAAGAAACAAAGCCGGAACATCAAGTGGTGGCTGTGTGTGTGTGTGTGGCTCTTGCCAAAACTAGGCCACACGCACCACAAATAAGCATCCCTTCTATTGCCTGACCTGGGCCAGCTGGAGCTGCCTAGGTGAAGTGGTTAATTCCATTAATTACATCGTTAAGACCTGGTGCAGGACTGAGCCTGGGCATCTCCAGCTTTCCCAGGTGAAGACATCTTCTCCCCCTGCCAGAAGACCACCACTATCAGAGACTTTAAATTTCCATCAGGAGAGGGCACCCCTGCCAACACCCACCCACCCGCCATCCTGAGTGGCGACCCTGCCTTTGCGGCCTCCCTCCTTCCCACCCCACCTCTCTCTCTCTCTTTGTCTCTCTCTGCCTCTTTCTCTAAGGCACCTCAATTGACTCTATTAATTAATTGCCTATTGAGCAGAGGAGAGAAGGCCCCTCCCCCAATCTCAGTCAATAGCGGGAGAGGTGTGCCTTCATTTTAAACAGCTCCCTCTGCTCAATAGAGGTCCAAAAAATACCTGAGGCCATTTCCACCTTCAGGCCTGTGACTTGGGGTGAGTGTAGCCCTCTATAATACCACCCCAGAATGGCGACTGCATCTTTGCCGGTGACGGGGCCAGCCAAGACGTATGCGGGAGTTGCAGCCACAGCCACAGCTGCTCCCGCTGCTTCTGCTGCCCCGTCACCATTCAGACTGATGACAAAAAAGCTTGGGGTGAAGAGCTACACTCACCCCACTATGACCATTGAGGCCTGCGTTAAAGCCATGGCTGGGGTTGTCGGCCCCTCAGCCATCGTCGCGGCCTCAAAAATGTATGGGAAGGCTGTGTTCTTCCTGGGGTCGGAGCGGGCGGTGTCACTGGCCTTCGCCAAGGGGCTCACTGTGGGTGGGACCTTCCTGCCGGTGGATTATCTTGAGGCCACCGCGCAGATGATCGTCATTTCCAGCGTCCCGCCCTATGTTCCTGGTGAGCTCCTCCTTCCCCATTTACGCCAACTTGGGGAGGTGAGGTCAGGGATCACGCCCATCCCGCTCGGCTTCCGGGAGGCCAGTCTTCGCCACGTCTTCTCCTTCCGGTGCCAGCTGTTCATCCAGCTGGCGCGGGAGGAGGACACTGACGGGGCATTCGTCGTCCACCACAAGGGGACCGCCTATCGCGTCTTCTGGACGTCGGACGGTGTGCGGTGCCACGCCTGCAAGGAGGTGGGGCACATCCGGAAAAACTGCTCCGCCTCCAAGGCCGCCGGATCATCTCGTGCGGCCGAGGCTGGCGCCGCCAACACTCCTCCCCCCGGATCTGCCCGCGCGTCGGGAACGTCTGATGCGCGGTCGACATCGGGGGCCGATGCCACCAAGGCCTCCGGCGGGGGGGAGGGAGCGTGGCCGGCCAGAAAGAAGGCGCGGCGAAAAAATAAACACCTTAGGGCGGGTCCCACCGTGGATGGCCAGCCCTTGCCCCTTGAGCTCCTTACACCCGCGCTCCTCGCGGATTTATTCGGGGCAGACGTGAGCAGGAGGGGCCTCGTGCCCGAGCCTGTGGCCGCAACCGCCGCAGCGGTAACGCCGATACCTGCGGCCGGGCTCGGGCCCGAGGAACCCGACAAACCTGCTCCGCCGGAGGGAGCTGAGGAGGAGGCCTCAGCAGGCATGGAGGGCTCCCTCGCTCCCTCCGTGCTAAAAAGAAGGCGCGACCCCCTGGAAGAGGAGGAGGACCGGGAAGAGGAAGGTCCCTCCGAGCAGGGGGAGTCATCGCCTGCCGCGGGTACGGCGCCCCCCACCCCGCTCTCACCATCATCAGCGATCGGCGGGGGTCGCCTGTCCCTCGGGAGGCTGAGGCAGATGTGTCTGTCCAGCACATGCCTCCAGGGGACGGGGACGAGACCCTGCCCGTGGCGGGGGGTCGCGGAACAACCCGCGGTGGAAATAGATATTCTATCGGTGCCGTTACCCCTCGCCGGGTCGGGCGGCCTGGGGTCTGGGTCGGGCGAGCTCGAGGATAATGAGCTCGCCCAATGCGACCTGGACATCTCCCAGGGGCTGCTTGACCTGGTAGAGCTTTTAAATACCCCATCCGCTGGGTCGGAGGTTTGTGGCGGGGAGGAGGATGGCCCCCTGGCTGTGTCTCTGGTGCCGGACGTACTGGAGGAGCTGGGAATTGTTCTCTCGCTGGTTTCTCCGGTTGTTCCGGCGTCTGAGGCGGAGGGGTCTCTGAATCGCCACCGTCTCCTGGCCCAGCACCCCTAGAGGAGCCCAGGGAGAAATCCTCTGCCGCCGATCCTGGGGGTGGGATCCGGGCGGAGGCGGGGCTGGCCGGTGCGGACGAGCCGTTTGCTTCGCACTGTGCGGCGGACGGGTTGGCCGCTGGTGACGACCCCCTGGAGGAGGATGGGGACTCGGTGATGGGCACGGAGGACGATTCGGACTCCAGCGCCGACGAGGCGATGGATGACCTCGTGCCCCATGCCGAGTCTCCCCTCATTCCCGTAAGGGAACTCCGGGATTTTATGGCCACGTGCCTGGGTCAGCGCAATAAGGTCCGGCTGGCCCTCGACAGGTGGTTGGAGCTGGCGCTGCTCATCGTATCCGTCCGCGCCGCCGTTAAGATCATGGGCGCGGACGAGGGTGTGAACCCGCTCGAGCTGCGTCGGCTCACAACGTTTCTCACTGGGCTGCTGAGGAAGTGGCGGCTGACCAGCGGCTGCGCTTCCTCCCCCCATTAGGTGTAGGTAGAGGTTGCACTATGCTTCTGACATGAAGATAACCATAGCCAGCCTCAACATCAATGGCAGCAGGGAGGCGCGCCGCAGATTCAATAACTTCTCTGTCCTTCGGGACGGGAAGTATGCGGTGTGCTTCCTGCAAGAAACCCACACCGTTCCGGGAGATGAAGCCACGTGGCTCCTGGAGTGGCAAGGAGGGGTCAGCATGAGTCACCTCTCCAACAATTCCAGCGGGGCGGCTATCTTGCTGGCCTCGCATTTTCAGCCGGAGATCTTGGGGGTCAAGGAGCATGTGCCGGGCCGCTTGCTCCAGGTCGCTGTTCGCCTGGGGGGCGTGCCGCTCCATCTAGTGAACGTGTACGCCCCTCAGACCGGTGCGCAGCAAATGCGCTTCTTCAAAGAAGTGTCAGCTCTGTTGGGCTCCGTCGACGTGGGCGAGTGCGTCATCCTCGGGGGGGATTTTAACTGCAGCCTCGAGGCGAGGGACCGTTCGGGTCCCCCGCGAAGTCCGGCGGCGATGGAGAATTTGAGGGACCTGGTTGGGTCCTTCGACTTGGTGGACGTCTGGCGAAATCTCCACCCTGACTCCAGCGCCTTCACTAGCGTGAGGTCTGGGGGAGGAAGGTCCAGAATCGACCGCCTTTACATTCCCCGGGCGTAAGTCTCCTGCGTTCCGGCGGCTTCCATGCGGCCGGTGCCGTGCATGGACCACCACCTGGTGTGGGCGGAGCTCACTCCGCTGCGCACGCGGGGGTGGTCCGCGTACTGGCATTTTAACAACCTGCTGCTGGAGGACGTGCGGTTCCGGGATTCGTTTCGTCTGTTCTGGGCCGACTGGAGAAAGAAGCGGGGGGGCTTCCCCTCCTTGAGGCTATGGTGGGATGTGGGCAAGGCTCACATCCGTCTCTTCTGTCAGGAGTACGCGAAGGGGTCGACCAAGAGGCGGGAGGCCCGGGTCGTGCGGTTGGAGAAGGAGGTGCTCGACCTGGAGTCCCGTCTCGGTCAGGTCGTCGAGGACCCGGCCCTGCGGAAGGTGTACGAAGAGAAGAAGGGCGCGCTGAAGGACCTGCAGCTTGTTGGGTCCCGAGACGCGTACGTGAGGTCGCGGATCCAGCTCCTGCGGGACCTGGACCGCGGCTCCCCCTTCCTCTACTCGCTGGAAAAAAGACGGGGGGTCCGTAAGCAGCTCTTCGTGCTGCTGGCCGACGACGGATCTCTGGTCTCGGGTCCGGAGGGAATCAGCACAGAGACCCGCGCCTACTACGGGGCTCTGTTCTCTCCGGATCCGTCCAGTGAGGATGCGCGAAGAGTTTTGTGGGAGGACCTGCCGAAGGTCAGCCCGGAGGGCGCCGAAAAATTGGACGCTCCACTAAGCCTGGCGGAGCTGACCGGCGCCCTCCGCCAGCTCTCTAGGTGAAAGTCCCTGGGTCTGGACGGGCTGACCGTGGAGTTCCACAGGGCGTTCTGGGATGTCTTGGGGGGCGACTACGCGCGGGTCCTGGGGGAAAGTTTGGTGACTGGGGAGATGCCCCTCTCTTGGAACAGGGCGGTCATTGTCCTGCTGCCTAAGAAGGGTGATCTCCGCCTCCTTCAGAACTGGCGCCCGGTCTCCCTCCTCCGCGCGGACTATAAAATCTTTGCCAGGGCCATGTCTGCTCGCCTTGGCACCGTGCTGGCCCACATGATCCACCCTGACCAGTCCTACACGGTCCCGGGCCGGACCATCCACGATAACATCCATCTGGTCTGGGACCTGGTCCACCACTCCCAGAGGGCTGGTCTGTCGGTCGCCTTCCTTTCCCTGGATCAGGAGAAGGCGTTCGACAGGGTGGATCACGAGTATCTCTTCGGGACTCTGCGCGCATTCGGGTTCGGGACGCACTTTGTCGCCCGGATCCGACTTCTGTACGCCGCCGCGGAGTGTTTGATTAAAGTTAACGGGTCCTTGACAGCGCCCCTTCGCTTCGGGAGGGGGGTGCGTCAGGGATGCCCCATGTCCGGTCAGTTATACGCCGTTTGCGTGGAGCCATTCCTGCGCCTCTTCCGGAAGAGGTTGACGGGACTGGCTCTGCAAGGGCCGGGCGTGGAGGTTGTCCTCTCGGCTTACGCCGATGACGTGCTCCTCACGGTCACGGATCCCGCTGACTTGCGGAGGATGCGGGAACGCCAGCAGATTTACTCGGACGTATCCTCCGCCAAGATCAACTGGGAGAAATGTTCCGGACTCCTGGTGGGTCAGTGGCGGGTGGACTCCCTGCCGGAGGAGTTCAGGCCTTTCGCCTGGAGCACCGCGCACCTCATCTATTTGGGAGTCTACCTTAGCCCTGCCGAGGACGCCTGGCCGGCGAATTGGCAATAGCTGGAGGCCAAAGTCACCGCTCGCCTAGGACGCTGGACAGGACAGCTCCGAGTGTTGTCCTACAGGGGTCGAGCGCTGGTCATAAACCAGCTGGTGGCCGCCATGTTGTGGTACCGGTTGGTCACTTTGATCCCTCCCCCTGCGTTTGTCGCCAAGATGCAGAAGAAGCTCATCGACTTCTTCTGGGACAAAAGGAAGCGCTGGGTCTCTGCCGCGGTTCTGTGTCTCCCGCTTAGGGAGGGCGGTCAGGCGCTGGTGTGCCTTCGCACCCAGGCTGTGACTTTCCGTCTTCAGACACTGCAGAGATACCTGTACGTCGAGAATCCTCCGAGATGGTGTGCGCTGGCGACGTTTTTCTTCCGCCAGCTGCACGGCCTCAATTACGACACGCAGCTCCTGTTTGCGAAAGTGGGCGGCAGGCGTGCCGGCCTGCAGGAGCTGCCTGTCTTCTACCAGGAACTACTATGGGTTTGGAACTACGTCACTTCCAGGCGGAGCTCTCCCCCGTCAGGAGCGACGGCTCTCCTTCGGGAGCCGCTGCTCAGGAATCCGCACCTCAACGAACGCGGGTTCGGGCGGCTGGCGGGGGGCAGGGCTGTGGCTGGCAAGGTGACCAGAGTCGGGGACCTGCTCGATGGCGGAGGAGCGGGCTGGATGGCGCCAGAGGAGCTGGCGCGGCGCCTGTCCTGGGCCAACGTCCGGCTCGCGGTCGAAGCCATCGAATCGGTGAAAGCGGCACTGGGCCCCGACTCCACTACGTGTATCGAGGCGGCTCAAGCACGTGGTGTGATCCCATCCGAGCTTACCCCCATTTGGACGGAATTCCTCATCGGCGCCCGGCCCCGAAACTCCCCTCGGGAACAGACGCCTCACAACTTGAGCCGTCTCGAGGCAATACCCTCCGTGCCTTTTCATTCCGCGCGGCGGGGTTTCCTGTACGGGCTGCTCCTGCACACTCTCCACTTTGCCATCTTCGTCTACCATCCGGACACGCCTTGGCGTGGTGTCTTGCCGACTGGCGGTGGCGGTGGTCCCCAATGGAGGGCTCTCTACGCGGGAGTCCCCCCTTGTTCCATCGGGGACTTGTCCTGGAGGGTGTTGCACGGAGCGGTCCCGTGCAATAAGGTTTTAAGTAGGTTCACGGAGTCCCAGGCCGCCTGCATTTTTTGCGGCCTGGAGGAGTCCGTGTTTCACGTTTATATGGAATGTGAGAGGTTGCAGCCCCGCTTTCACTACTTGACGGGGCTGCGCCTCGATTTTTGGCTGCACTTCAGTCCCACGCTCTTGATCTACGGTCACCCGGTGCGGAGGGGAGTGGGCAGGTTGGAGGACCTACTTGTGGGCCTGCTCCTGGGTCTGGCTAAATGAGCCATGAATTGGTCCAGGCAGCGGGCGGTCGAGGGGGTCGTCCAGCCGGATTGCCTCCCTCTCTTCTGCGGCCAAGTTCGCGCCCGGGTTGCCCTGGAGATGGAGCACGCGGTGTCTGCCGGTGCGCTTGAGTATTTCCGCGACCGGTGGGCGCCGCGGGGACTGGAGTGCATCATCAACCCGGAAAATCAAATTTTAATTTGATTTGTTAAGTTTTCGTTGAACTTTTGTTTACAGTCCAATTTGGTTTTTTTTGGGTACAAACAAAAGAGTTACCCTCTGTTCAGTAAATACCTGTTATTATTGTTCTCCTGCAGTCCGTGTATTATTGATACTCGGACACTACAACGTGAAATGTGGAAGTGAAATTCTAGCATTGTAAAGTAGGGGATATTGTGGCGGAGCCACCAAAGGACTCAGATCGTTTGTACATAACATGAAAAGCACGGTGGCATAGTGGTTAGCACTGTTGCCTCACAGCGCCAGGGACCCGGGTTCAAATCTAGCCTCGGGCGACTGTCTGTGTGGAGTTTGCACATTCTCCGTGGGTTTCCTCCGGGTGCTCCGGTTTCCTCCCACAATCCAAAGATGTGCAGGTTAGGTTGATTTGGCTATGATGAATTGACCCTTAGCGTTAGGGGATTAAATACGTGGGGTTATGGGGATCGGGTGGGATATGTGTCAGTGCAGGCTCGATGGGCTGAAATGGCCTCTATCTGCACTGTAGATTCTGTGATAACTCCTTTAACAACATGTTAGCTACAGTCTGAGTCTGTACCTTTTTTATGCTGTTTAACTGTACAGAGTGTGGTTGCTTTAACAGCGCGGCTAAAACGTGATGACGTCACGCTGTTCATCACGTGATCCCCCACTGGCGGGAAAACGTGATGACGTCATGACGTCAGCCACAGGACTGCAGGGGCAGTCCTCGTGGAGCCTCCAGAGAGAGCAGACCTACATTCGATGTTATCCTGCAGTTTCTTTTTAAAGCCTGTTTGTTTCATTAAAGTTCGTTTTGTTTGATCGTCTGAGTAGAACTCAGTCTTTTAGTTAGGAACCCACCTTCCTACAATATAATACATTAGGGATTTTTTACTCTGTTAATTTGAGTGGCAAAGTAGATATGAGTAAAATGTACTTTGCACACATCTGATTTTTCACTTAAATCAGCAAACAGAAGAATATATACCCCTGCATGCTTTTATGTAGTACAACCCAATCTGATGTCAAACATTAGTCAGGCACTAAATGCTGTGATTTATGTTGCTGGGAGGTTTCCTTGTAACCTGAAGTATGTGTATTGTGTGGGAAGGGGAGCTTGCGAAAATGATTTTCAAACTAACTTACAGGAACCTTCCCATCATCTCAGGTCTTCCGTGAAGTTAACAGAAGAAATTACTTGGATGCAGAAACCTGATCTGAAGGAATGTAGGTTAGGCAGCCTGTAATTTACAGACATCCAGTAATCTGACTCCAAAGGGTGGGGCTTGGACCTGGTTCTGATGTTGGAGGAGCTGCTCAGTAACTACTTCTTGTTACACATAATGGCCAAAATTTCATAGATTCATAGATTCATAGAAGATAGGAGCAGGATTAGGGCATTCGGCCCTTCGAGTCTGCTCCGCTATTCAATGAGATCATGGCTGATCATGCAATTTCAGTACCCTGTCCCTGCCTTCTCCCCATATCCCTTGATCCCTTTAGCCTCAAGAAATATATCAAACTCTTGAATATAGCTAATGAACTGGCCTCCACCGCCCTCTGTGGCAGAGAATTCCACAGGTTCACCACTCTCTGGGTGAAGAAATTCCTCCTCATTTCAGTCGTAAATGGCATACCCCTTATCCTTAGACTATGACCCCTGGTTCTGGACTCCCCGGCCATCAGAAACATCCTTCCTGCATCTAGTCTATCCAGACCTGCCAGAATTTTATAGGTTTCAATGAGATGCCCTCTCAATCTTCTAAACTCCAGTGAGTATAAGCCCAATCGACACAATCTCTCCTCTTACGTCATTCCTGCCATCCCAGGTATCAGCCTGGTGAATCTTCGCTGCACTCCCTCCATGGCAAGAACGTCCTTCCTCAGGTAAGATGACCAAAACTGCACACAATACTCAAGGTGCAGTCTCACCAAGGCCCTGTACAACTGTAGCAAGACATTCTTGTTCCTGTACTCAAACCCTCTTGCTACAAAGGCCAACATACCATTTGCCTTCTTAACCGCCTGCTGCACCTGCATGCTTACCTTCAGCGACTGGTGCACAATAACACCCAGGTCTCTTTGCACTTCCCCTTCTCTCAATCTATTGCCATTCAAATAATAATCTGCCTTCCTGTTTTTGCCACCAAAGTGGATAACCTCACATTTATCCACATTATAGTGCATTTGCCATGTTTCTGCCCAATCACCCAACCTGTCCAAATCGTACTGGAGTTTCACGACATCCTCCTCACAGCTTACCCTCCCACCCAGCTTTGTGTCCCAACGCATGAGTACGCACGGGGTACTCGCACGTGGACCCGATGGAAGTGCCAGTTTCTTGCATGCAGTACGCATGCGCGGGAAATCGGCACTTCCGATCCTCTGAACGAAGGGGTTCAGAGGTCTAACGCGTGCGCACGGGAGTCTACACGTGCGCTTTGAACTTACGTTTTTTTTACAGGTTTTTCCGTGAGGGTAAGTCTTTAGATTTTAGAAATGTAAAAACCAGGCGTAAGGACTGCATTTTAAAAGGTAAGTGGTCAATTAATTAAAATTAAAACATTTTTTCCACAGGTTTATTATTTTTAAATACTTTAAAGCAAGGTAAGTTTATTTTTAGCCCCGTTTTTAAAAAAAAATTATCTTTTTCAAAAATTTAAATTATTGTTTAAAATAGTTATTAATGTAATTTATAGTTTATTTAAAAAGTGTGATTTAAAAAAAAAATTATTTGAAGGTTATCTACTGTTTTGGGCCCTCAGCATTCATACGTTTTGACAGGTCTTTCTGTCAATCTTATGAATGGGCTTTTCCCTCCTCCGATTGGCTGCCCATGGCTCATGTGATCCCAGGGGACGCATCGCACTAACTACGCCCCTGGGACACGCAAGCACAGCGCGCCGGCCTCTGGGCCAGGTCCTGGAGAGGAATTCTACGCAGGCCCAGAGCTCAACTGCCGGAGCGCTAGGTAAGTGTAGGTCGGGGGCTTGCACCCGCGGGAAGCCCCCGACCCGAATTTCTGGGCCAATATGGAAATGTGAACATTTAAAACCAATTATAAAGATCCAGTGGATAATATACGGCTGAAATTTCTGTGTGCCACCTCCATACTTGTTAAACTGCCCCGGGAAAGGACAGTGCACTGACTCACCACCTTCTACCAAACCCACCGACGGTAAAAAGGAGAAGTTAGTACTTCCTGATGTTCAAGGGCTGAATGTTGAATACTGGAGAACAGACATTCTCAATAGAAGTACTGTTTTCAGGGAAGAACAGTTCACTTTGGATTATTTTGAGTCCCACAAAGAGTTGGCACTCTAATCTCTGTAAAAACATGGAACGGGTATTGTTCTCTGTGGAAATATATCCTTCGGTTTATCTATCTATCTATTAATAGTTTTCTTCTGTCACTACACAGAATAATCAATTTATCTTCATTCTCTCCTATTTCATTGTTCATATCATGATTCCTATAAGATTTTATTGTAGGAATTAACGAATTCCAACGAATAAGGGAGATCGACACAAGAGAACAACTAAACAGGTCTTTACTCAACGGAGATGCCACGAGGACTGCCTGGGCAGCCCTGTGGTTTGCAACGTGATGTCATCGCGTTTGCCGGCGTTTTCCTGCGCTCTTAAAGGGGCCACGCCCCGTACATGCAAACTCTATATACAAAATACAGTAATGCCTAACACAATGGTACAGGTTTAGGCTGCTGTTAGAACATCGTTAAAGAGAATTATATACAGTTAGCCTGAGTCATTCAGTGGTTCTGCCACATGCGCTCCCTCAGAATTCGCTTTAACGGACAAAGTCAAACGGTGAGGGGGTCTGACGAGCCTGTCAGAATGACTCCTGTACTCTCAAGCGGAGGCTGCTGGTCGGCTGGCAGTCTGGCGGGCGGTCGCACTCGGTCTGCCGTAACGACGATGGGTGGCCGACCCCGTCTCGGCAATTGTGCTGTCTCGATGGGGCGGTCGAGGTCTAAATGTGCTGGCTTTAAGCGGTCGACCAAAATGTGGTCCGGTTTACCACCGACATCTACCGTGAAGGTTTTGTCCCCTGCTTCCAACACGCGGAAGGGACCGGTATATGGGGCCTTGAGCAGATCCCTACGTGCGTCATGGCGAATAAAATCATATTCAGCCTTGTGAAGCTCCGTGGGAACGTGGGAACGTGTGACCTTTAACAGCCCGTGGTGCGAAGTGGGCACCGGTGTGAAACATCTGGCCGCCTCTTGGTGACTAGCAAGCTGGGCAGACGTGGACCAGGGCTCCGTCGATGTTGGTAGGAAATCCCCTGGGACTCGCAGCGGCTGACCATACACAAGCTCCGCTGATGAAGAGTGAAGGTCTTCTTTGGGGGCCGTGCGAAGGCCCAACAGGACCCACAGTAGCTTGTCTGCCCATCCAGCGTCCTGGAGGCTGGCCCTCAGGGCGGCTTTCATTGACCGGTGGAAGCGTTCGCAGAGGCCATTCGCCTGTGGGTGGTAGGCTGTGGTGCGGTGTAATTTGACACCGAGTCCTTGGGCCACTGCATTCCAGAGTTCGGAGGAAAACTGCGGTCCCCTGTCTGACGAAATATCTGCAGGCACTCCGAAACAGGCGACCCAGGAGGAAATGAATGCCCTGGCCACGTCCGCTGAAGTAGTGGATGACAGGGGACCGCCTCCGGCCATCTGGTGGTGCGGTCAACCATGGTCAGGATGTGTGAAAAACCATGGGAGGGTGGGAGTGGTCCTACCAGGTCCACGTTGACATGGTCAAAATGTCACTCCGGAACTGTGAAGGTGGCCAATGGAGCTTTGATGTGGCGCTGTACCTTGGCCTTTTGGCAGACCAGTCATGGACATCTTTATGCATGCCATGCCATACAAATTTCGCTGACATCAGTTTCTGAGAGGCCTTCATTCCTGGGTGTGACAACCCATGTATGGCATCGAAAACTTTGCAGGCGCCAGACGACCGGCACAACAGGGCAAGGATCCTGTACGGAGACGTCACACAACAGCGTGGTACCTGCCGAATGGAACTTGACATCGGCCAACTGGAGGCCAGTGATGGCCGTTCTGTAAACTTGGACTTCGGGGTCTGGGGCTTGGTCCGCTGCCATGAGGGCGTAGTCGATGCCCAAATGAACCGTATTGACGATCGCGTGGGAGAGGCAGTCTGCCACCAGGTTGTCCTTACCGGCCACGTGCAGTATATCCGTGGTGAATTCGGCTATGTAGGTCAGTTGATGCTGCTGTCGGGCTGACCACAGTTCGGCGGTCCTGGCCATTGCAAAGGTTAGCGGCTTATGGTCCACAAAGGCGGTGAAAGGACGTCCTTCCAGTAGGAACCGAAAATGGCGGATGGCCAGAAAAAGCGCGAGCAACTCCCGGTCGAACATGCTGTATGCTCTCTCGTTCTGCTGTAGTTGACGGCTGAAGAATGCCAATGGCTGCCACGTCCCATTCACCCACTGCTGTTGCACGGCACCGACGGCGTAGTCCGACGCATCGGTGGTGAGGGCGATGGTGGCTCCTGGCAGCAGGTGCGCCAGCATAGTTGCATTGGCTAAGGCGCTTTTGGTGTCGGCGAACACTCAGGCTGTGGTGTATGTAACCTGTTCCACCTTAAGAGAACTACCTTAAGAGATGTACTACTTTCTCTTGGCTGCTGTATACTGTAATACCGGTGGTGACCACACCGGTATATAAACGTTGTGTAGGGATTTGCTGGGCAGTTCAGCCCTGACCTACGAATAGTAAAGACCTGTTAAAGTTATTCTTGTGGTCTGTGTCCAGTGATTTATAATAAGCATAACTGGGACACACAGACTTAACAGTGGCGACGAGTCCGATCTTACCCTGCGGCAGTTTTATATCCAAGGCAGCTTCGTCCTCAGAATGGGTGTCGAGAAGAGGCATCCGCCCTCATCATCCTGCTGAGCACCATCGCACGGGAGGCATCGAGAGCCCGGGTTAAAAAAAAAAAGAAAAATTCTGACCACGAAGCCCTCCATCAGCGACAGGCAGTGATCATCCCTTCTACCACGGTGGTGGATAAGCCGATCAGCGACACGAGCAGAAAGTCGGCCGCGTTGACTGTGGAGTGGGGGAGGGAAAACGGAGGAAAAAAGGGCGGAGAACTCGACCACGGCCGGTGAAAAGGGCCGGGCTGCAATCGAGGCCGAGAGGCGCAGCGACTGGGGCAGCTTAAGGCACGAGAGCCGCGGAGAACTCAAACGCAGCCAGTGTAAAGGACCGGGCTGCATGCGGGGCTGAGAGGTGCAACAGCAGGGGAAGCGTGAATGCCCACGGGAACCGCGGGGGAGTAAAAGCAGCGGTGGGGAATTGAGAACCGCTGGGGAGGCGAGAACGGCAGCAGCACGGCAATCGCCATTGCAGCCAGTGGGGGAAGAAGGCAAACGCAGGAATCCGCCATTGTAGTCGGCGGGGGAAGTAGACGAGCGCGGGAAAGACCGCCAAGCACGGGAAGCCGCCATTTTTGTAGGCGGGGGAAGAAGACAAGCGCGGGAAGCCGCCATTTTGAGAAAAAGAAAAATTTAAAAACTTGCAAGGATGCCTAAACATGGGAACATTAATACCTTTGATAGCGATATCAAAGATTGGACCACGTATGTAGAACGCATGGAAGTTTATTGTAAAGCAAATAAGGTACCAGATGATGAGAAAGCACTAACCTTATTAAGCTCAATGGGTGCGAAGACAAACAGGCTATTGAAGCACCTTCTATCACCAGATAAACCGACGGATCAGACTTTCGCGAATATTGTTACTGTCCTGAAAAATAATTTAAACCCCATGCCACTGATGATAGCGGAACGATTTAAATTTTACAGAAGAACGCAGCTGAAAGACGAAAGCAATGCTGAATTTTTAATTGAACTGCGTAAGCTATCAAAGTACTGTCAGTTTGGAACAGGACTAGCAGATGCGCTGAGAGATAAATTTGTGTGTGGCTTGTTAAAAGAAGGAACACAAAAGTGACTGCTTGAGGAGAATGATCTTACGCTTGATAAAGCTGTCACTATTGCAGCATCGCACGAAGCCGCAGCGAGAGGCACTGCGGAAATGCAGCTACTGTCACCGGAACTCAGCACCAATCAAATGGTCTTGGGTACAGTAAAATGTTATCGTTGTGGAAAGACAACGCACGATCAGAACCAGTGCTGGTTCAAAAATCAGGAATGCAGAAAATGTGGCAGGCTTGGTCACATAGCTAAAGTATGCCGGTCATAAAGAAGACCAGCAACAAAAAGTCACCGCAGGAAAAGTACAGAAAGGTACACAAGCTGACAGAGAACAGTTCGAACGAACAGAAGTCAAATTCAGACTCCAGCAGTAATGAACTGGGTAGTCTAAGAGTACACAATGTTGGTAATGAAGCAGACCTCCAAACAATCTGGGTCACACTTCAGATAGCAGGAGTCCAAGTGAAGATGGAATTGGACACTGGATCGGCATTGACGGTCATGAATAAGCAAGATTACAAAAGGTTATTCCCACATATTCCCCTACGGGATACGGAGATTGTATTGAAAACATACACGGGGCAAAGAGTATACCCCATCGGGAAGATAGAGGTAAAGGTGGTCCACAAGGGCAAAGAAAGCCGAGGAATGGACTTATATGTGCTACCTGAAGGAGGTCCACCACTACTGGGACGGGAGTGGATTAGGAAAATAAATATGGACTGGCATTCCTTAAAAGCACTAACTGTAGATTCCGGTAAAAAAGATGTCAAACCTAAACGATTGTCCAGAATATTGGACGATGCTAAAGAGGTGTTCCAACAGGGACTGGGAACACTGAGAGGAATTACGGCAAACATCAAGGTTGAAGAACATGCAAACCCGAAATTTTTCAAAGCCAGACCAGTACCTTATGCGATACGACCTGCTGTGGAAGCTGAGCTGGAAGGGCTAGAACGTTCAGGAGTACTGTCTAAGGTAGACTGGAGTGAGTGGGCCATGCCCATTGTCCCCGTCATGAAGTGTTCATCGAGCAACAGTCTGGGGGAACCGGGGAAGGTTTGCATCTGTGGAGATTACAAGATCACTGTTAATCCGATGCTTCACACGGTGCAGTATCCACTTCCGCGGATTGAGGATATCTTCGCTTCGTTGTCTGGCGGGAAACACTTCACCAAGGTAGACCTGGCGCAGGCGTACTTACAGATGGAAGTTGAGGAAGAGTCACGCCAGTATCTCACGATCAACACGCATAGAGGCTTGTACTGATATAATAGACTGGTTTTTGGAGTGGCATTGGCTCCAGCAATTTGGCAGAGGGCCATGGAGCAGGTATTACAGGGAATTCCAGGCACACAATATTACCTGGACGATATTCTGATTACAGGAGATGATGACGAGGAACACCTTGCAAATTTGGAACTGGTGCTCACCAGATTGAAAGAATATGGACTTCGAGTTCATCGCCAGAAATGTGAGTTCTTTCAGAAGCGGATCTCGTACTGTGGTCATGTCATTGACCAGGAGGGGCTTCATAAGTCTCCTGACAAGATCGAAGCTGTTGTGAAGGCTCCCGCTCCGGATAATGTATCCCAGTTGAGGTCGTTCCTAGGGTTGATTAACTATTACCATAAGTTTCAGCCAAATTTATCCACGGTGATGCACCCGCTGAATGCTCTTTTGCAGAAGGGAGTACCATGGAAGTGGAGCGAGGACTGTAAGTGGGCCTTTCGCAAAAGCAAGGCATTGATCACCTCAGAGGAAGTGTTGGCTCACTTCAACCCAACGCTGCCTATTCGTTTGGCTTGTGATGCTTCTCCATATGGTATTGGGGCAGTACTCTCACACAAGTTGCCAAATGGCCTGGAGAGGCCAGTTGCGTTCACATCCAGATCATTGACCTCCGCTGAGCGCAACTATGCTCAGATAGATAGGGAGGCTCTCAGCCTTGTGTGGGGAGTAAAGAAGTTTAATCATTACCTGCAGGGCCAAAAGTTTACGCTTCTGACAGACCACCAGCCGTTGGTATCCATTTTTAACCCTAAGAAGGGTGTTTCGGTGATGACAGCACAGAGACTCCAGAGATGGTCCCTTTTCCTAGGGGCACATCAATATCAGATCGAATTCAAAGGTACAAAGCAGCATGGTAATGCTGATGGGCTGTCGCGCCTGCCACTACCTACAGAGGAGGAGGCACCGACGGTTGACCCTGTTGAGTTATTTCACTCGACCATCATCGAATGTTTACCAGTCACCAATGCAAGTATTGAAAGAGAAACCAGGAATGACCCGACACTGTCCCGGGTCTACGAAGAGACAGTGAAGGGATGGCCAGCACATGGTGATCCACTGTTACCGGCATTCTCAGCAAGACGAGAACAGCTGTCCGTCTGTCAAGGAACATTGATGTATGGAACAAGGGTGATTATTCCTCCTAAGTTAAGAGAGAGAGTTCTAAAGGAGCTGCATGAAGGTCATCTGGGGGGAGTCAAGATGAAAAGCCTTGCTAGGGCTTATGTGTGGTGGCTGGGTATCGACCAACAGATAGAGGATTTGATGAAAAGCTGCTCAGGGTGCCAAAAAGTGCAAAATGCACCTCCGATTGCACAGCTACATCCATGGGAATGGCCTTCAACCCCATGGCAACGTGTACATATTGACTTTGCTGGTCCATTCATGGACTCCATGTTTTTAATTGCGGTGGACGCACATTCTAAATGGCCAGAAGTGATTAAGATGACTACCACTACCTCGGAAAAGACGATCGCGGTGTTAAGAACGATATTTGCAAGAAATGGATTGCCAGAACAAATATGTTCAGACAACGGACCGCAGTTCGTGTCAGAAGAATTCCAGAAATTCATGAAGAAGAATGGGGTGAAACATTATACCTCTGCCCCATATCATCCGGCTACAAACGGGTTGGCCGAGAGATTTGTACAAACGTTCAAAAAAGCAATAAAGGCCATGAGCGAAGATCAGATTCCACTACAACACAAGGTGGACAAATTCCTACTGGCATATCGAAACGCCACTCATGCAGTGACAAACCAAAGTCCTGCCATGATGTTCTATAACAGGAGGTTGCGGTCCAGGTTGGACTTGTTAAAACCAAATGTGCAGAGGGAAGTTGAAAACAAACAGTTCCAGCATATAAATAACAAGACCACTCGGAGTTTCGAAATAGGACAACCAGTGTTAGCCCGGGACTATAAAAACGAGAAATGGCAATCTGGAACAATTCAGGCCAGACAAGGACCCCTGATGTACACGGTAGATATTGGTGAAAATGTAATACGGCGTCATGCTGACCAACTGGTAGAATCGAGAACAAGGGTCGAACCCAGGGTTACGGCAGAGACAACCGTGGAAGAAGTTAGTGAACCTGAAGCATCTACCTCAGAAGTGAATGTACCTGAGGATGATGTCCAATCCATAAGAGATCAACTAGATGAGTCACCCCAGCAACGAGAATCACAGACCCCTGAAAGGCGTTATCCAACTCGAATCAGGAGGCCTCCTCAGAGACTGAATCTTTGAACTGTTTTGCATGAAGTTGTATATATATATATCTATATGTTATTATGTTATGTTAAATGGGGATATAACTGTTAAGCTAAAAAGGGAGGATTGTGGTGTATGTAACCTGTTCCACCTTAAGAGAACTACCTTAAGAGATGTACTACTTTCTCTTGGCTGCTGTATACTGTAATACCGGTGGTGACCACACCGGTATATAAATGTTGTGCAGGGATTTGCTGGGCATTTCAGCCCTGACCTCCGAATAGTAAAGACCTTGTTGAGTCTGTGTATCCCAGTTATGTTTAGGATCAATCACTGACACAGACAACAAGAATAACTTTTAACAGGTCTTTACTATTCGCAGGTCAGGGCTGAACTGCCCAGCAAATCCTTACACAACACTTATATACCGGTGTGGTCACCACCGGTATTACAGTATACAGCAGCCAAGAGAAAGTAGTACATCTCTTAAAGTAGTTCTCTTAAGGTGGAACAGGTTACATACACCACAATCCTCCCTTTTTAGCTTAACAGTTATATCCCCATTTAACATAACATAATAACATATTTACAACTTCATGCAAAACAGTTCAAAGATTCAGTCTCTGAGGAGGCCTCCTGATTCGAGTTGGATAACGCCTTTCAGGGGTCTCTGATTCTCGTTGTTGGGGTGACTCATCTAGTTGGTCTCTTATGGATTGGACATCATCATCAGGTACATTCACTTCTGAGGTAGATGCTTCAGGTTCACTAACTTCTTCCACGGTTGTCTCTGCCGTAACCATGGGTTCGACCCTTGTTCTCGATTCTACCAGTTGGTCAGCATGACGCCGCATTACATTTTCACCAACATCTACCGTGTACATCAGGGGTCCTTGTCTGGCCCGAATTGTTCCAGATTGCCATTTCTTGTTTTTATAATCCCGGGCTAACACTGGTTGTCCTATTTCGAAACTCCGAGTGGTCTTGTTATTTATATGCTGGAACTGTTTGTTTTCAACTTCCCTCCGCACATTTGGTTTTAACAAGTCCAACCTGGACCGCAACCTCCTGTTATAGAACATCATGGCAGGACTTTGGTTTGTCACTGCATGGGTGGCGTTTCGATATGCCAGTAGGAATTTGTCCACCTTGTGTTGTAGTGGAATCTGATCTTCGCTCATGGCCTTTATCGCTTTTTTGAACATTTGTACAAATCTCTCGGCCAACCCATTTGTAGCCGGATGATATGGGGCAGAGGTATAATGTTTCACCCCATTCTTCTTCATGAACCTCTGGAATTCTTCTGACATGAACTGCGGTCCGTTGTCTGAACATATTTGTTCTGGCAATCCATTTCTTGCAAATATCGTTCTTAACACCGCGATTGTCTTTTCCGAGGTAGTGGTAGTCATCTTAATCACTTCTGGCCATTTAGAATGTGCGTCCACCGCAATTAAAAACATGGAGTCCATGAAAGGACCAGCAAAGCCAATATGTACACGTTGCCATGGGGTTGAAGGCCATTCCCATGGATGCAGCTGTGCAATCGGAGGTGCATTTTGCACTTTTTGGCACCCTGAGCAGCTTTTCGTCAGATCCTCTATCTGTTGGTCGATACCCGGCCACCACACATAAGCCCTAGCAAGGCTTTTCATCTTGACTCCCCCCAGATGACCTTCATGCAGTTCCTTTAGAACTCTCTCTCTTAACTTAGGAGGAATAATCACCCTTGTTCCATACATCAATGTTCCCTGACAGACGGACAGCTGTTCTCGTCTTGCTGAGAATGCCGGTAACAGTGGATCACCATGTGCTGGCCATCCCTTCACTGTCACTTCGTAGACCCTGGACAGTGTCGGGTCATTCCTGGTTTCTCTTTCAATACTTGCATTGGTGACTGGTAAACATTCGATGATGGTCGAGTGAAACAACTCAACAGGGTCAACCGTCGGTGCCTCCTCCTCTGTAGGTAGTGGCAGGCGCGACAGCCCATCAGCATTACCATGCTGCTTTGTACCTTTGAATTCGATCTGATATTGATGTGCCCCTAGGAAAAGGGACCATCTCTGGAGTCTCTGTGCTGTCATCACCGAAACACCCTTCTTAGGGTTAAAAATGGATACCAACGGCTGGTGGTCTGTCAGAAGCGTAAACTTTTGGCCCTGCAGGTAATGATTAAACTTCTTTACTCCCCACACAAGGCTGAGAGCCTCCCTATCTATCTGAGCATAGTTGCGCTCAGCGGAGGTCAATGATCTGGATGCGAACGCAACTGGATGCAAACGCAACTGGCCTCTCCTGGCCATTTGGCAACTTTTGTGAGAATACTGCCCCAATACCATATGGAGAAGCATCACAAGCCAAACGAATAGGCAGCATTGGGTTGAAGTGAGCCAACACTTCCTCTGAGGTGATCAATGCCTTGCTTTCGCGAAAGGCCCTCTTACAGTCCTCGCTCCACTTCCATGGTTCTCCCTTCTGCAAAAGAGCGTTCAGCGGGTGCAGCACCGTGGATAAATTTGGCAGAAACTTATGGTAATAGTTAATCAACCCTAGAAACAAACTCAATTGGGATACATTATCCGGAGCGGGAGCCTTCACAACAGCTTCGATCTTGTCAGGAGACTTATGAAGCCCCTCCTGGTCAATGACATGACCACAGTACGAGATCCGCTTCTGAAAGAATTCACATTTCTGGCGATTAACTCGAAGTCCATATTCTTTCAATCTGGTGAGCACCAGTTCCAAGTTTGCAAGGTGTTCCTCGTCATCATCTCCTGTAATCAGAATATCGTCCAGATAACATTGTGTACCTGGAATTCCCTGTAATACCTGCTCCATGGACCTCTGCCAAATTGCTGGAGCCGATGCCACTCCAAAAACCAGTCTATTATACTGGTACAAGCCTCTATGCGTGTTGATCGTGAGATACTGGTGTGACTCTTCCTCAACTTCCATCTGTAAGTACGCCTGCGCCAGGTCTATCTTGGTGAAGTGTTTCCCGCCGGACAACGAAGCGAAGATATCCTCACTCCGTGGAAGCGGATACTGCACCGTGTGAAGCACCGGATTAACAGTGATCTTGAAATCTCCACAGATGCGAACCTTCCCCGGTTCCCCCGGCTTGTTGCTCGATGAACGCTTCATGACGGGGACAATGGACGTGGCCCACTCACTCCAGTCTACCTTAGACAGTACTCCTGAATGTTCTAGCCCTTCCAGCTCAGCTTCCACAGTAGGTCGTATTGCATAAGGTACCGGTCTGGCTTTGAAAAATTTCGGGTTTGCATGTTCTTCAACCTTGATGTTTGCCATAATTCCTCTCAGTGTTCCCATTCCCTGTTGGAGCACCTCTTTAGCATCGTCCAATATTCTGGACAATCGTTTAGGTTTAACATCTTTTGTACCAGAATCTACCGTTAGTGCTTTTAAGGAATGCCAGTCCATATTTATTTTCCTAATCCACCCCCGTCCCAGTAGTGGTGGACCTCCCTCAGGTAACACATATAAGTCCATTCCTCGGCTTTCTTTGCCCTTGTGGACCACCTTTACCTCTATCTTCCCGATGGGGTATACTCTTTGCCCCGTGTATGTTTTCAATACAATCTCCGTATCCCGTAGGGGAATATGTGGGAATAACCTTTTGTAATCTTTCTTATTCATGACCGTCAATGCCGATCCAGTGTCCAATTCCATCTTCACTTGGACTCCTGCTATCTGAAGTGTGACCCAAATTGTTTGGAGGTCTGCTTCCTTACCAACATTGTGTACTCTTAGACTACCCAGTTCATTACTGCTGGAGTCTGAATCTGACTTCTGTTCGTTCGAACTGTTCTCTGTCACCTTGTGTACCTTTCTGTACTTTTCCTGCGGTGACTTTTTGTTGCTGGTCTTCTTTCCTGACCGGCATACTTTAGCTATGTGACCAAGCCTGCCACATTTTCTGCATTCCTGATTTTTGAACCAGCACTGGTTCTGATCGTGCGTTGTCTTTCCACAACGATAACATTTTACTGTACTCAAGACCATTTGATTGGTGCTGAGTTCCGGTGACCGTAGCTGCATTTCAGCAGTGCCTCTCGCTGCGGCTTCGTGCGATGCTGCAATAGTGACAGCTTTATCAAGCGTAAGCTCATTCTCCTCAAGCAGTCACTTTTGTGTTCCTTCTTTTAACAATCCACACACAAATTTATCTCTCAGCGCATCTGCTAGTCCTGTTCCAAACTGACAGTACTTTGCTAGCTTACGCAGTTCAATTAAAAATTCAGCGTTGCTTTTGTCTTTCAGCTGCGTTCTTCTGTATAATTTAAATCGTTCCGCTATCATCAGCAGCGTGGGGTTTAAATTATTTTTCAGGACAGTAACAACATTCGTGAAAGTCTGATCCGCCGGTTTATTTGGTGATAGAAGGTGCTTCAATAGCCCGTATGTTTTCGCACCCATTGAGCTTAATAAGGTTAGTGCTTTCTCATCATTTGGTACCTTATTTGCTGTACAATACACTTCCATGCGTTCTACATACGTGGTCCAATCTTCGATATCGCTATCAAAGGTATTAATGCTCCCATGTTTAGGCATCCTTGCAATTTTTTTTTTTTAATTTTGCTTTTTCTCAAAATGGCGGCTTCCCGCGCTTGTCTTCTTCCCCTGCCTACTAAAATGACAGCTTCCCGTGCTTGGCGGTCTTTCCCGCGCTCGTCTTCTTCCCCCGCCGACTACAATGGCGGATTCCCGCGTTTGCCTTCTTCCCCCGCTGGCTGCAATGGCGATTGCCTTGCTGCTGCCGTTCTCGCCTCCCCAGCGGTTCTCACTCCCCGACCCTGCTTTGCCTCGCAGCCCCGCTTGCAGCCCCGTCCTTTACACCGGCTGCGTTTGAATTCTCCGCGGCTCTCGAGCCTTAAGCTGCTCCAGTCGCTGCGCCTCTCGGCCTCGATTGCAGCCCGGCCCTTTCTACCGGCCGTGGTCGAGCTCTCCGCCCTTATTCCTCCGTTTTCCCTCCCCTACTCCACAGCCAACGTGGCCGACTTTCTGCTCGTGTCGCTGATCGGCTTACCCACCACCGTGGTAGAAGGGATGATCACTGCCTGTCGCTGATGGAGGGCTTCGTGGTCAGAATTCTTTTTCTTTTTAACCCGGTTTCTCGATGCCTCCCGTGCGATGGTGCTCAGCAGGATGATGAGGGCGGATGCCTCTTCTCGACGCCCCTTCTGAGGATGAAGCTGCCTTGGATGTAAAACTGCCGCAGGGTAAGATCGGACTCGTCGCCACTGTTGAGTCTGTGTGTCCCAGTTATGTTTAAGATCAATCACTGACACAGACAACAAGAATAACTTTTAACAGGTCTTGCCAATTCGGAGGTCAGGGCTGAACTGCCCAGCAAATCCTTACACAACACTTATATACCGGTGTGGTCACCACCGGTATTACAGTATACAGCAGCCAAGAGAAAGTAGTACATCTCTTAAAGTAGTTCTCTTAAGGTGGAACAGGTTACATACACCACAGACCTGTTAAAGTTATTCTTGTGGTCTGTGTCCAGTGATTTATAATAAGTATAACTGGGACACACAGATTTAACACGGGCCATGTCATCCATCCAGTCTACCGGGTTCTTGCCAGTCTTGCCCTTGAGGGCCTCGTACAGGGGTTGCACGAGTAGTGCCGCCTTAGGCACGAAACGGTGGTAAAAGTTTACCATGGCTAGGAATTCCTGCAGGGCCTTTACGTTCTGCGGGCGTGGAAAGGATGTCACCGCCTCTACTTTCGAAGGTAAAGGAACCGCTCCCTCTGAGGCCAAACTGACGCTTGGCCGGGTTGATAATCAGGCCGCGTTGGCTGAGGCATCGAAAAAGGGTGCGTAGGTGGCAGGTATGTTCTTCCTTAGTAGGACTGACAATTAGAATATCATCCAGGTAGACGAAGAGGAACTTGAGGTCCCGCAGCACGGAGTCCATCAGGCGTTGGAAAGCCTGGGCGGCGTTCTTTAAACCAAACGGCATTCGTAAAAACTCAAAGAGGCCGAATGGGGTGGTGACTGCGGTCTTCTGGACGTCTTGTGGATGAGCTGGGACCTGGTGGTAGCCCCGGACGAGGTCGATTTTTGAGAACACGGTGTTCCCTGCCAAATGGGCAGAGAAATCCTGGATGTGGGGGATCGGGTACCGATCAGGAGTGGTGGCGTCGTTGAGGCGTCGATAGCCGCCGCATGGCCGCCATCCGCCGCCAGGCTTCGGGACGATATGGAGGGGTGAAGACCAGGGACTATTCAACCGGTGAATAATCCCTAACCGTTCCATGGTTGCGAACTCCGCCTTTGCGACCGCCAGCTTGCCAGGTTCCAGGCACCAGGCCCGCGCGTAGACCGGGGGGCCGTTGGTGGTGATGTGGTGTTTCACACCATGTTCAGTGGCTGTGGAGGAGAACGTGGGTCTTGTCAGGTCGGGGAATTCGCCAAGCAGGTAAGCGAACTCATCAGGAGTCAGGAACGCACAGGAGATGGTGCGTGATGTAGTGTTACTGCGGTAACGTGGAAGAGAATTAAAAGTTGCTGCGTTGATCAGCCGCCGGTTCCTAACATCGACCAGGAGACTGTTGGCGCACAGGAAATCTGCGCCGAGGAGGGGCTGGGAAACTCTGGCCGTAACAAACTCCCAGTGAAAACATTGCCCCCCGAGGCACACCTCCACTCACTTTCTGCCGAAGGTCCGAATTGTTCCGCCATTGGCCGCTTCAAGGGTGGGGCCGTGATTCCCCGTCTGCACATCGAGGGTGGACGCGGGTAAAATGCTGCACTGTGCCCCGGTGTCGCACAGAAAACGACGACTGGAGAAAGTATCAGTGATGAACAACAATTCTCCCGCATTGCCGATCACCATCGTGGCCGCGGGGTGCCCGTTAGACCCGTTCCTCGGTGGTCGCAGTGTCAGTTGTTTGGTTTTTTTGGGAAAACTGCAGGGAGGGCGGCAATGCTTCGCCTTCGTGCCGAACTGCGCGTGGTAGAAACACAACCCAGCAGGCTGACGAGCTGGGGTGGCGTCTGCGGGGGATGGGCTCCTCGTGGCGGCGCAGTACTGCCGAGTTGCAGCATAAACTTTGTCAGCCTCCGCAGCGAGTGTTGCGCAGTCTTCAATTTCAGATCTGGCCAGGGCAGCTTGTACCTGTTCAGGCAGTTGGCTGAGGAAAATCTCGCGGAATAGGAAACATTTCCGTTCTGAGCCCAGGAGTGTGAGCATTTGGCTCATCAACTCTGAAGGCTTGGAGTCCCCGAGCCCGGGCATAGCGAGTAATCGACGGGCGCGCTCTGATTTTGTGAGCCCGAAAACCTGCAGTAACCGTGCTTTGAGGGTTTCATACTTGCGCTCCATTGGGGGGTTTTCGAGGAGGCTGATGATCCAAGAGGTGGTAGATCTGTTGAGTGCAGAGACCACATAAAGGTACTTGGTCTGATCCGCATCCATGTTCCTCAGGGCGAACTGAGCCTCGACCTGAATAAACCACGAGGGCGCTTGCTGCTCCCAGAACTACGGTAGCTTTAGCGAAACAGTGTTTGCTTCCATGCTGTGCTCTTCTTATGTGAAAACGTTCACAAAAACGGGGTCACCAATGTAGGAATTAACGAATTCCAATAAATAATGGAGATCGACACAAGAGAACAACTAAACAGCTCTTTACTCAACGGAGATGCCACGAGGACTCCTGGGCAGCCCCGTGGTTTGCGACATGACGTCATCGCGTTTGCCTGCGTTTTCCCGTGCTCTTAAAGGGGCCACGCCCCGTACATGCAAACTCTATATACAAAACACAGTAATGCCTAACACAATGGTACAGGTTTAGGCTGGTGTTAGAACATCGTTAAAGAGAATTATATACAGTTAGCCAGAGTCATTCAGTGGTTCTGCCACATTATGATGATTAATTTACATTAATATATGGGAGATGTTCATCTCAGCTCCCATTCTGAAAGTTCAATGAAAAATTTAATTACATGGGAAATTTGCACCTTTAAAATTCTCTCTTTAACTGAATCAGAACGCTTTCCATCTCTTTAATAAAGACATTGAGCATCCGTGTTATGATATTTTTACACTTTTGTTCTCGGTTTCCATCAATCCAGTTTTGTGGGGTTGTGAAGAGCACCTGATACGAGCAGGTATGACCCCAACTTACAAATCTGAGCCCAGAGCCTGACCGGGAGACTAATAACCGAGGATTTCAGATATGTCAAACCTTCTAGAAATATAAATTTCACTCCTAAATATTCACTGAGCTTGCCGGTTTTACTCTGGAAGGGACTGGTGGAATAATCTCTACATGAATTTCCTGTTCGCTATCTAATCATAGGGTGCTTCTTAAACCCCCACTACATTTTCTAACTGGCCAACAGTTTAAAGCTGTATTTCAATTAATCGTTCCATATATCAGCAATGATCAACACTGTGTTATTTACCTAGTACAATAAACGGTTCCCTGGTTCATTGAATTTATTATTTTTTACAAGTCAATGGATGTCCCCTTTAATTTCTTCCGTTCCCTCCAGTATTTTGGATTTGACTACAGTACCTCCTCCATTTTTGTAAGCCAGGTAAGGAATCGCCAGGCATTGCCCAGACCCACAGCAAAGCCGATCATTGAGAGCAAGTAGTCAATCTTCGAGGACCAGTTGCCTCGCTCCACATTCTCGTCACTTTCACCCCCATGTTCATTGGTGGCAGCCTGGGGGAAAGACAGGAAATGGCCGACTCAGAAGTTAGACTTTGGCAGACTAGAACTCAAGCAAAAACTACAGTTTTCACCTACTACAGAAACACTGTTTTTCTCCATTTAGCAGCAATCGGCTAATTCTCTCATCCATTATTGGACAATGATGAATGATTCTTCTGTTTACTGAGGGGTGGAATGTAAAACATGAGGAGGACACCTTTGTCCAAAGATCTTCTCGCTTTGTACTGCTCCGGGACTCTGGTTAAGGATTAATCAGCTCCACACCAGGCAATGACTCTTCTGCAGTCAGAACCCAGTTCCTTATATGCAATTTAAAAGGGGTGTAGTTCTGTTTACTGAGGTCATGATGACATCCAAGCTCCCAGAGTAATTCAACTGTTAATAGGTTGATCTGCCAGACCAAAATCTACAGGTTTCACAACATTTTTAAAGGGGTCAGTACCAAGTGCACCTGCAACAATCAAGTGCTCAGGCAAAACAGTACTCTGAATGTGTTTTCTTAAAAATGGGTCAATCTTTTCTAATGTCAGAAACTTAAAGGTAATCCACTGGTGCCTGAGTTCATTTTACACTTTTAAATTACAGTTTGAATATTTGGTTTTGCTCCAGTTATTCTGAGACTATCTGCTCCACCTCCAAGTGGTCTCACAACCAACACAGACTGATCCCAGTTCAGCTGCACCTGTGGGGTTTATAGATCACAGAAACCCCACAGTGCAGATAGAGGCCATTTCGGCCCATCGAGCCTGCACCGACACATATCCCACCCGATCCCTGTAACCCCATACACCAACACATATCCCACCCTATCCCTGTAAACCCACGTATTTAATCCCCCTAACACTAAGGGTCAATTTATCATAGCCAATCAACCTAACCCGCACATATTTGGACTGTGGGAGGAAACCGGAGCACCCGGAGGAAACCCACGCAAACACGGGGAGAATGTGCAAACTCCACACAGACAGTCACCCGAGGCCGGATTCGAACCTGGGTCCCTGGTGCTGTGAGGCAACTGTGCTAACCACTATGCCACCGTGCTGCTGCACTATTAGCGCTAAAGGGGTTTTGGAAACAACTGTTCTTAAGACTATCAGAGAGAAATTACTGTTGGTAATATCAGCAGACAGACGATTAGTCAGTTTACATGAGGTTCCTTAGTCTGCCCAGTTAGCGAAGGTGTTAACCCATTTATGATCAGACAAAATAGAGGATAGAGGACTGTAATGTGAATGCTTTAAATGTTTAGTCACTAATATCAACAGTATTACTACCCGATTGTGCAATGGATTATGTGTTTAATGAAGAGATTTAATTGGATATAACAGATAAAAACTGATCTTTGGAGCTGGTTTTTAACTGCTCAAATGACAATATTTTCAAAGCCACTCCCACCTCCAAAACATTCAGCAGGATTAAAAAGATTGAAGAAACTAACTACATTACTTTAATCTTAAAAAAATATTTATTACATATTGGATCAATATTATATTAATTGATAATCCCCTGCTTTGAGTAGCTCACCACCAGATTCTCAAGGGCAATTAGGGATGGGCAATAAATGCTGGCCTTGCCAGCAATGCCCACATCCCATGAACGAATAAAAAAAATACCAGTTTTTTTTGTCATTGTTACAGTGTCTGAGCTGTAAACTTGCAACCAGTATGTCCATGGAAGCAGGAATTCCCCATAATCTGTGCCAGAATAAAATTTCTTACCATGTGACAGGTTTTTAATGGGACGATCAATAAGGGGTTATGTTTTCTCTCTCTTCATAAGAGGCCGCAGAGTTTGATATGTATGCTTGTGAAGTGTTTAGTAAAAGGAGATCGTTGTAGTGCTGCTGGTATAAGAACGTCCCAAATTCCATGAATTGTTCCTTAATATGCTTAAACCACTGTTAACTAATAAAAAATACAGACCATAATAAGCAGAATTTCAAAAGCGAGAAATGGAGTATTCACAGTTAGCTTTATCCTTCACAGGGGAAAGATACTCAAATCTAATAATGATCCTGGAATATTTTTCAGTTTTACTCACAGCGCATTACTTGCCACAGATTATTTTCCAGTCATAGTTTCACCCACTGGGTAAGTTTTATGATTCAGGACTTCCAGTGCAGAAATTGCCGAGACTGGAGCACATTCAGGTGCAGAGGCTAATGCCTGAATCATATTCTGTTTATTAAAATTGTTGGATGGAAAATCATGCAGGTCACAGATCAGGAACACTGACCTTCACACTCGATATCGACTCCAGTCGTGTGAAGCTTGGAGCTGGGATCACTAAATATTAACATTCAACCCTCTCATCATCAAAGAACCATCAATACTAAAGGTTATCTTGCTCTACAATGTATTTATACACTTATATAAAAATAAATGATTCGTAAACCCCAATGTATGCAGAGTTGAACACTCCTTGTATTTCTGGAAATACTTCAACATCAGAAGCTGGATCTCATGGACAAGCTGAACTTGGAAAAGGCATGGTGGAAGGTAGGAGAAAAACTAGAGAAGGACACGGGATAAAGGCTAGAGCACTGGGGCGGGGGAGATTTGGCTTTGTGTCCATGGGGAGGGGAAAGCAGCAGAGGCAGCTTAATGAATGGTTCCAATCATAGTGACAAAGAAGTCCATGAGCTCCTCACACTTCTTGTTGAAGGTAAGTGTGGAGGGGGGCAGGAGAGATGGGTTTAGCGAGATGGTTGGTAGTGGACAAAAGAAGATAGAGGTTATCTTTGCTCTTCAGGATAATCCTGGAGTATTAATCAGTTTTGGCAAAAGTGAGTGAGGCCCAATAGCGCTAGATGTGATCCAGCCAGACCTGGTGATTGATGGTGAAACCAGTTGTGCGTCAGAAATGGGCAAATCTGTGACCCTTAGACTTGGGGAGCAAAGATGGGGGCCATACTGGGAGAATGACCAGGATGAGAAAGAGCAAAGGTTTTACTGGGAACAAAAGCATAAAAGGTGGAGGTGAAGGAGAGGTAAAGCAGATCGACAGCTGCATAAGTATTGTGGTGAATGGAAGGAGAAAGGCTAGGCAGTTGGCAGTTTGAAGGTTCAGTTGTGAGTGACTTGGGGCAGAGTCATTTCCAGGGGTGGACACAGAAGGAATTGAGGTTGTAGCACCATCCTTGTTTCTTTCACGTGCGCTGGATTCCATTATGATTGAGGATGGCAAAGCTCATAGATGCTTCTCCTCTCTTTCATTGCCTGATTGTCCACCACCATCCTTGACCGGTTGTTTTAGGCTTAACATCATAGAATGATAGAATGATACAGCACAGAAGGAGACCATTCAGTCCATCATGTCTGTACCGGCTCTTTAGTAAAGCTATCCAATTAATCCCACTTCCCTGCTCTTTCCCCATAGCCCTGCAAATTTCTTTCTCTTCAAGTATTTATTCAATTCCCTTTTGAATGTTACTACTGAATCTGCTTCCCACACCCTTTCAGGCAGTGCATTCCAGATAACAACAACTCACTGGTTAAAAAAATAATTCCTCATCTCGCTTCTGGTTCTTTTACCAATCATCTTAAATTTATGTCTTTTCGTTACCAACCCTTCTGCCACTGGAAACAGTTTCTCTTTATTTACTCTATCAAAACCATTAATGATTTTGAAGACCTCTATTAAATCTCCTCTAAACATTCTCTGCTCTAACAAGAACAACCCCAGCTTTTCCAGTCTCTCAACATGACTGAAGTTCCTCATCCCTGGAACCATTCTAGTAAATCTCCTCTGCACCCTCTCCAAAGGCTTGACATTCTTTCTAAAATGTGGTGCCCAGAGTTGAACACAATACTCCAGCTGAGGCCTAACCAGTGTTTTATAAAGGTTTAGCATAACTTCCTTGCTTTCGTACTCTATTCCTCTATTTATAAAGCAGCACGGTGGCATAGTGGTTAGCACTGTTGCCTCACAGCGCCAGGGACCCGGGTTCGAATCCAGCCTCGGGCGACTGTCTGTGTGGAGTTTGCACATTCTCCCCGTGTTTGCGTGGGTTTCCTCCGGGTGCTCCGGTTTCCTCCCACAGTCCAAAGATGTGCGGGTTAGGTTGATTGGCTATGATAAATTGACCCTTAGTGTTAGGGGGATTAAATGCATGGGGTTACAAGGATAGGGTGGGATATGTGTTGGTGTAGGGGGTACGGGGATTGGGTGGGATATGTGTCGCTGCAGGCTCGATGGGCCGAAATGGCCTCTATCTGCACTGTGGGGTTTCTGTGATTCTGTGATCAGTGGATTGGAGGTCAAGGCCAGAGACTCGGGCGTCGACCATGGGCAACCACCCAGTCATCCAGCAGAGACTCGAGAGTTATGGGGGAGGCTGTCGAGAGCCAGGCTTGGCTTTCCAGTCGAGGTGGTCCAGCGAAACGGGCTGGCAACAGGTAGTGCGCAGACCCTTCCCGGACAGCGGCGGGCTAGAGCCCGACCGAGCGGCACAGCAAAGGGCTGAGCAGCGTCGATGAGAGAGAGAGTGGGCAGAGCGCACAGGGCGCAGCCGGTGTTCAGGGGCCGAGCAGCGTCAAAGAGAGGGAGAGAGAGAGACGCACAGAAACCTGCGAGGTGCCGCCATTGCCACGAGGACCACCGAGAGCGGCGTTGGCAGCAGCGCAGGAGAAGCGCGCGAAACCTACAGGGTGCAGCCATTGCCACGAGAACCGCCGGGAGCGGCGTTGGCAGCAGCGGGGGAGGAAGGAAAGCACGGGAGATGCCATTTTAAGCCATTGGGAGAAGCCATTTTAAACCACACCCAAAATGCCGAAGAGTGGCAGTATTACCGCATTTGACAATGAAGTCGAAGATTGGACTACATATGTCGAACGAATAGAGGTATACTGCAAGGCAAATGAGGTGTCAGATGACAAGAAAGCGTCGGTATTGTTAAATTTAATGGGTGCAAAGACGTATGGTTTATTACAAAATCTAGTAACCCCAACGAAGCCAATGGAAAAGAGTTTTGAAGACATAGTAACGATACTACAGGAACATTTAAACCCCACACCGCTGCTGATAGCAGAAAGATTCAAGTTTCACAAACGGAACCAGCATAAGGATGAAAGCAATGCTGATTATTTAACAGAACTGCGCAAACTATCGAAACACTGCCAATTTGGAGCGGGACTGGCAGATACCTTAAGGGACAAGTTTGTGTGTGGGCTTCAAAGTGAAGGAACCCAGAAATGGCTTTTATCTGAAAAGGACCTTACGCTGGAAAAGGCTTTCAGCATTGTGGTATCATATGAAGCAGCAGCACGGGGCGCTGTAGAGATACAACAGAGACCGCAAGAATATGGCACAAACGAAATGTCATATGGAACAGAGAAGTGCTATCGTTGAGGCAGAACAACACATGACCAGAATGATTGCTGGTTCAAAGACAAAGTGTGCAGACAGTGTGGAAAAGTGGGACACATAGCACGAGTCTGCAGGTCGGGAAAGAAAACCAGCAATAAGAAACCTACCAAAGGAAAGTACAAGAAGGTACATAAGATGACGGAGAATAGTTCAGATGAACAAAAGAGTGATAACGACTCCGAAAGCAGGGAACCGAGTTGTCTGAAACTACATAATGTGATCACAACGGAGGATCACCGAACCATTTGGGTCACTCTCAAGACAGCAGGAGTCCAGGTAAAGATGGAATTGGACACAGGATCAGCCCTAACAGTCATTAACCAACGGGACTACGAGCGGCTATTCTCACACATACCCTTGAGAGACACAAAAATTATTTTGAAGACGTACACGGGGCAAAAAGCCTACCCCAAAGGAAAAATAAGGGTGACCGTCATATATAACGGTAAGGAAACACCAAAACTAGACCTGTATGTGTTGCAAGATGGAGGACCACCATTACTGGGACTTGAATGGATCCGGAAAATACAAGTGGATTGGCATTCCATACAGGCACAGACTGTGGCTGACAAAAAGGATGATGACGTCACGCCTGGGCGACTGTCAAAGATCCTAACTGACGCGAAAGAAGTGTTCCAGCAAGGACTCGGAACACTAAAAGGCATGGCAGCGACGATTAAAATTGAAGAAAACGCAAGCCCAAAATGTTTTAAGGCCAGACCGGTACCTTATGCGATCCGCCCAGCCGTCGAAGCAGAGCTAGAGAGTCTGGAACGTTCAGGTGTACTGTCCAAGGCAGACTGGAGCGAGTGGGCTACACCCATCGTCCCTGTGATGAAAAAGCCGTTGAGCAGCACGCCTGGGGAACCAAGGAAGGTTCGCATCTGTGGGGACTTTAAAGTAACAGTGAACCCGGTCCTTCACACCGTACAATATCCACTTCCCCGGATTGAAGATATTTTCGCCTCGCTATCTGGAGAGAAACGCTTCACTAAGATTGATCTGGCCCAGGCGTATCTGCAAATGGAGGTAGAAGAAGCATCAAAAAAATAACTCACAATCAACACCCACAAAGGTCTCTACCAATACAACCGGCTGGTATTCGGGGTAGCATCAGCTCCGGCTATTTGGCAGAGGGCAATGGAACGAGTCCTGCAAGGGACCCCAGGGACCCAGTGTTATTTGGATGACATCCTGGTCACGGGCGAAAATGACAGTGATCACCTTGCCAACCTGGAGCAGGTGCTCACTAGATTGCAGGAATATGGGCTCCGAGCTAACCGCCCCAAATACGAGTTTTTTAGAAAACAGATCTCGTATTGTGGCCACGTTATCGATAAAGAGGGGTTACATATGTCCCCAGAGAAGATTGAGGCAGTAGTCAAGGCTCCAGCACCGGAAAATGTGTCACAACTGAGGTCGTTCCTCGGGCTGGTAAACTACTATCATAAGTTCTTGCCAAATTTGTCTGCAATACTACACCCACTGAACACCCTACTGCAAACTGGGGTCCATGGAAGTGGAGTGACGAATGTAGACGAGATTTGCAGAAGAGCAAAACACTAATCACATCGAAAGAGGTATTGGCCCACTACAACCCGGCATTACCAATTCGGTTGGCATGTGATGCGTCACCCTACGGCATTGGAGCAGTGCTGTCGCACAAATTCTCGGACGGCTCAGAGAGGCCAATAGCCTTTGCGTCACGATCACTAACCTCAGCCGAGCGTAACTACGCTCAGATTGACAGGGAGGCCCTCAGCCTAGTGTGGGGAGTGAAAAAGTTCAATCACTATCTGCACGGGCAGAAATTCACCTTGCTGACTGATCACCAGCCTCTTGTCTCCATTTTTAATCCGAAGAAGGGCGTTCCGGTGATGACTGCGCAACGACTACAAAGATGGTCACTTTTTCTAGGGGCGCACCACTATGAGATTGAATATAAGGGCACGAAACAGCATGGAAATGCTGATGGGCTATCACGCCTGCCACTGCCTACTGCAGAGGAAGCACCAGCAGTGGAACCTGTCAAAATATTACATTTGACTATAGTTGAATACCTACCAGTAACTAACGCTTGTATCGAAAAGGAAACCCGAAATGACCCGACACTGCCTCGGGTATATGATTTGACGGTGAAGGGATGGCCAGCACATGGCGACTCACTGTTGCCAGCATTCTCGACAAGGAGAGAACAGCTGTCAGTGTGCCGGGGGACCTTGATGTGTGGATCCCGAGTGGTAATTCCACCCAAGTTAAGGGATAGAGTGCTCAATGAGCTTCATGAGGGTCATCTGGGAGGGGTAAAAATGAAAAGCCTAGCCAAGGGTTATGTGTGGTGGCCGGGAATCGATAAACAAATCGAGGACCTGACCAAGAGCTGCTCAGGATGCCAGAAAGTCCAAAATGCACCACCACAGGCCCCTCTACACCCATGGGAGTGGCCCTCATCTCCATGGCAACGGGTGCATATTGATTTTGCTGGTCCATTCATGGACTCAATGTTTTTAATAGCCGTGGATGCGCACTCGAAATGGCCTGAGGTCATCAAAATGTCCTCCACCACCATGGAGAAAACTAGTGCAGTCCTACGGACCATTTTTGCCAGGAAAGGCTTGCCAGAACAGATTTGCTCCGACAACGGACCACAGTTTGTGTCCGAAGAGTTCCGGAGGTTCTTGAAAAAGAATGGGGTAAGGCATTACACATCCGCCCCGTATCATCCAGCCACAAATGGATTGGCTGAGAAGTTCGTACAAACCTTTAAGAAGGCAATAAAGGCTGTGTACAATGACAACATTCCGCTGCAGCACAAGGTGGACAATTTCCTGTTCGCCTACCGGAATGCGACACATGCAGTCACCAACCAGGCCCCAGCCATGATATTCTTTAACCGAAGGTTAAGATCTCACCTGCATTTGCTCAGACCAAGCGTACGAAGAGATGTTGAGAGTAAACAATTCCAGCACATCCATGAGAAGCCAACAAGGAGCTTCAATGTAGGGCAACCAGTCTTGGCCCGCGACTACCGAACAGAAAAATGGCAGCCAGGAACGATATGCACACGGCAGGGCCCACTAATGTACACAGTGGGCGTTGGGGAGAGCATCGTGAGACGCCATGCTGACCAGATCCTAGAGTCACAGGAACAAGTCAGCCCCATGCCTCACCCATACGTACCTGGTGATGAACCCGACGTATAGGTCGCATCTACCCCAGAAACAGTAGCATCGGAAGCTGATGAACCAACCGATGACAGGGGGCCAGATTTGCCTCCGCACCAAGAGCAAGACACTCAGGAAAGGCGCTATCCTGAAAGGATCAGGAAGCCTCCCCAAAGACTGAATATATAAATAGACTATATTCAGGTAATGTTGCATGTTAAAAGTGTTAATTGTAATTAGTTTGATATTTAATTGTTAAATGAGTGTTATGGTACTGTTAATCTAAAAGGGGAGGAATTGTAATGTATATACCTTTAAGGGGGGAACTATCTTTTACAGCTCATGTATACTGCAGTACCGGCAGTGACCACACCTGTCTATAGCACTGAGTAGTAATCTGTACAGATCAGTTCCAGTATGAGCCACGTTGAGTAAACACCTGTTGTACCGTTCTCCTGCAGTCTGTGTCTTATTATACACAGACACAACAGAGACCTTATGGGTTGAATTAAGAAATAGGAAAGGATCCAGGACTGTGGTAGGAGTTGTGTACAGGTCCCCTGGTAGCAGCTCTGAAGTGATAGATTGTATAAATGCAGAGATTAGACACGCATGTAATAAAGGCAGAGTGGTTTAAATGGGAGATTTTAACTTTCATACAGATTGGGATAAGCAGACTAGCACCGATCAGAAAGATAATGGCCCTGAAATTAGGATCGGGAGCTTGCCGCGCGTGCAAGCCCCCGATGTGCACTCACCCTGCGCGCCAACATCTGAAGCCCGGGCCTGCTTGCATTTCCTGTCACTGGCCCGGTTCAGATGTTGGCGCGATGTGCTTACCTGATCCAGCGGCGTAGTTAGTGCGATGTGCCGGCTGGGATCAGGTGAGCACTGTGCAGCCAATCAGGGGAGGGGAAACTCATTCATGAGTTTGACAGTAAGAACTTCAAACTCATGAAAAGTATGGGCTGCCAAAACACTACTTAAACTTTAAATAAAATTTTAAAAAACATCCCACTGATTATGTTAACTATAAATACGTTTTTAAAAATGTTTTAAACAATTAATCAATTTTTTGAAAAAAAAAATTAAAAAAAAAGAGGGTCTAAAACTAAACTTACCTTACTGTAAATTCTTTAAAAATAATAAACCTGTGGAAAAAAAAATTCTAAATTGTACTAAAAGCCCACTTACCTGTAAAACTAAGTACTTACGTCTGTTTTTTCCACGCGTAAAAACCAGAGGCCTTTAGACTCGGGCAACTCTGAAAAAAAAAAGGAATTTCACTGCGCACGCGCTGCCTGTGCAGTCGCACGCATTCTGCCTCTTAACCCCTTGGGTCAGAGGACAGGAAATGCCAGTTTTCATCGCATGCGCTGTGCATGCTGAAAACCGGCAATTCCTCCGGTCACACGCGTGAGTACCCCATCCGTACTCACGCGTTGTGACAGGAATTACTGGGCCAGTGAATTTCTTGAGTGTGTCCAGGATAGTTTTCTACAACAATATGTCCTTGAGGCAACAAGGGGGGAAGCCTTATTAGTTTTAGTAATGAGTAATGAGCCAGATTTAGTTAATAGCCTAACTGTGTATGAACATTTATCCAATAGCGATCATAACATGATTGAGTTCAACGTAACGTTTGATAGAGAGAAACGCGAAACAGCTCCTAAGATTCTAGATTTAAGTAAAGCCGACTTCAACGGGATGAGGCAGAGACTGTCCACAGTAAACTGGGCAAATCTGTTAATGGGTATAATGACAGAAGATCAGTGGGAGATACATAAAAACAAATTTAATGTGATACAGAAGCAATTTATACCTTTGAGGGGCAAGAGCACTATTTGCCAAAAAAAACAGCCATGGATAACTAAAGAGGTAAGGGACAGCATAAAACTAAAAGAAAAAGCATACATAAATGCTAAAAATAGCACAGATCCTGGCGAATGGGAAAGATACAAAGAACAGCAAAGTGTCACCAAACAGATAGTAAGAGCTACAAAAAGGGAGTATGAAAAGAAACTTGCAAGGGACATCAAAATCAATACGAAGAATTTTTACAATTACATTAGGAAAAAGAGGGTAGTCAGGAGCAATGTTGGCCCCTTAAAAACTAAAAGTGCTGATATTGTCAATGATAATAAGGAAATGGTGAACATGTTGACTAATTTGCATCAGTATTTACAGTAGAAGAGGATAGCATGCCAGAAATCCCAAAGAAACTACTATTGAATCGGGGACAGGGACTCAATAAAATGAACGTAAGTAAAATAACAGTAATGAAGAAAATAATGGCACGAAAGAGTGACAAGTACCCAGGACCAAAAGGTTTCCATCCCAGGGTTTTAAAGGAATTAGGTGAGCACAATGCAGATGCTCTAACTATAATCTTCCAAAGTTCTCTAGGTTCAGGAACCGTTCCTTTAGATTGGAATATTGTGCATGTCACTCCACTTTGTAAGAATGCCGAGAGAGGGAAACCAGGGAATAATAGATCAGTTAGTCTATCTGTTATGTCTGCACACTGGGTTACAGTGCTGCATTGGAGTTACTCTAGCACATGAAGTTTGATAGTGCTGTTATCGTTATATTATGTCTGACATTGGTGATAGGTACTCGATTGCCTTGGCCTGTAGGGGTTAGTTGGATCGAGCATTATCACAGAATCACAGAATCACAGAATCTACAGTGCAGATAGAGGCCATTTCGGCCCATCGAGCCTGCACCGACACATATCCCACCCTATCCCCGTAACCCCACGTATTTAATCCCCTAACACTAAGGGTCAATTTATCATAGCCAAATCAACCTAACCTGCACATCTTTGGACTGTGGGAGGAAACCGGAGCACCCGGAGGAAACCCACGCAGACACGGGGAGAATGTGCAAACTCCACACAGACAGTCGCCCGAAGCCAGATTTGAACCCGGGTCCCTGGCGCTGTGAGGCAACAGTGCTAACCACTATGCCACTGTGCTATTATTATTAGCTAAAAGTTAAATGGCGACACCTGAGGAGCAACAACAGCAACGGATACAGCAGACATTGCTGAGAGCCCTCAGACCACCACGCCTGGACCTCGACCCTCAAGATGTGGGTGCATCAGCCAAGTTTGAACACTGGCTGAGCTGCTTTGAATCCTTCCTCGCAATCTCACAGGTTACAGAGGAGGATCACAAACTGAAAATTTTGACCGCCCAGGTGAGCCATCAAGTATATATGCTAATCCGGGACTCTAATACGTACGTGGCGGCCCTCGAGCTACTAAAAGGGCAATATACGCGCCCAGTGAACACAATTTACGCCCGACACCTCTTGGGATCCCGCAGGCAGCAACCGGGAGAATCGGTAGGGGCATTTGCACGGGCGCTACTGGCACTCTGCAGAGACTGCGATTGTAAAGCGGTAACGGCTGTGGAGCACGCGCAGGGACTCGCCTGTGATGCCTTCATCAGGGGCCTCCAGTCAGACCACACCCGGCAGAGACTGCTAGAAAGCAAGGAACCCGACCTGAAGACGGCCATTGCCCTTGCGCTCTCGTTAGAGGAGGCCCACCGAAACCTCGAGGCATACCCCCGTAACGGCGCCGAGACATGGCAATCGAAACCGTGGGACACGGGACCGCCGCCCCCGGCACCAACCGCTGCAGCGACCCAACCGAGACAGCAGCCTCCGGTAAGAACTGCTTCGATGCCCAGTAACCAGGCCCAAAAATGCTATTTCTGTGGCCAGTTAAAACATCCCAGAGCGCACTGCCCAGCTAAGACAGCTACCTGCTCGGGCTGCGGGAAGAAAGGCCATTACGCTAACGCCTGCAAGGGGAAGCCAGCCAGCAGTGCAGCGTGCGGGCCGTGGGAGCAGCCATCTTATCCGCCATTTTGTGTACCCCCGGCCGCATGGCATCCGCCGCCATCGTATCCAACGCACTCAACCGCCATTTCGTCACCGGAACCGACCACCGTCTCGGCGGATGACTATAGTGACTCACTAAGCCACATACTGGCCTCCGTGATGCTGGATCAAGGCCACCCTCACCATCTATCCAGCTCCATGATGGATATCGCGGTAAACGGCCGCGCCACCAGTTGCCTGATCGACAGCGGGAGCACAGAGAGTTTCGTCCACCCCGACACGGTACGTAGCCACTCCCTCACGATTCTGCCAACGCACCATCGCATTTCTATGGCGTCCAAGTCCCAGTCAATGGACATCAGCGGCTACTGTGTGGTGACCCTGTCAGTAGGGGGCACTGAATATCAAAAATTTAAACTGCTAGTCCTGCCCCGTCTTTGCGCTGCCGTCCTGCTAGGGTTGGATTTTCAGTGCCACCTTAAGAGTGTCACACTAGCATACGGTGGACCCCTCCCCCCACTCACAGTCTGCAACCAACAACTTTTAAATCGCCCGCTGCAAACCACCTGCAGCCTTTCCACATTAAAAGTCCCCCCCCCTCCCCTGTTCGCTAACCTCACCCGCGACTGTAAACCCATCGCTACCAAAAGCAGGCGGTACAGTGCCGGGGACAGAGCTTTTATCAGCTCTGAGGTGGAGCGGCTCTTGAAGGAGGGCATTATCGAAGGTAGCACTAGCCCCTGGCGAGCCCAGGTTGTAGTCGTTAAAACCACTGCAAAACGCCGCATGGTAATCGACTACAGCCAAACCATAAACCGATACACCCAGCTGGACGCGTACCCCCTCCCTCGCATATCTGATATGGTCAATCAGATTGCGCAATACAAAGTATTCTCCACCATCGACCTTAAGTCAGCGTACCACCAGCTGCCCATCCGCCATGAGGACCGCCAGTATACTGCCTTCGAGGCAAACGGCCGCCTCTACCACTTCCTTAGGGTCCCCTTCGGCGTCACCAACGGGGTTTCGGTCTTCCAAAGGGAGATGGACCGAATGGTTGACCAGAACGCGCTGCGGGCAACCTTCCCCTATTTGGATAACGTCACCATCTGCGGCCACGACCAGCAGGACCACGACGTTAATCTAGCAAATTTCCTCCGTACGGCCCAACGGCTGAACCTAACGTACAATAAGGAAAAATGTATGTTTCACACCAAGCGCCTGGCCATCCTCGGCTGCGTGGTGGAGAACGGAGTCATCGGGCCCGACCCCGACAGAATGCGCCCCCTAATGGAGCTACCCCTTCCCCACTGCCAAAAAGCACTGAAGAGATGCCTGGGGTTTTTCTCCTACTACGCCCAGTGGGTGCCCCTCTATGCAGACAAAGCCAGGCCCCTCATCAAAGCCACCTCCTTCCCCCTGACACCAGAGGCGTGTGCAGCCTTCACTCTTATCAAGAACGATATCGCGAAGGCCGCAATGCACGCGGTGGATGAGTCCATCCCCTTCCAAGTGGAGAGCGATGCCTCCGACTTCGCCCTAGCCGCGACCCTTAACCAGGCGGGCAGACCCGTGGCCTTTTTCTCAAGGACCCTCCAGGGCCCCGAGACGAGACACTCCTCTGTCGAAAAGGAGGCCCAGGCTATTGTAGAAGCGGTGCGTCACTGGAGGCATTACCTGGCCGGGAAACGATTTACCCTGCTCACTGACCAGCGTTCAGTAGCTTTTATGTTTAATAATAAGCAGAGGGGTAAAATCAAGAACGACAAGATCTTGAGGTGGAGAATCGAACTCTCCACCTACAATTATGATATCTTGTATCGGCCAGGGAAACTCAATGAGCCCCCAGATGCCCTATCACATGGTACATGCGCCAACGCGCATAGTGATAGGCTGCAGTCCCTCCACAATGACCTCTGCCACCCGGGGGTCACCAGGTTTTTCCATTTTATCAAATCCCGTAACCTGCCCTACTCCATCGAGGAGGTCAGGACCATGACCAAGAGCTGCCAAATCTGCGCCGAGTGCAAACCGCACTTCTATAGGCCGGACAGAGCAAGCCTGATCAAGGCCACCCGCCCCTTCGAACGCCTGAGCGTCGATTTTAAAGGGCCCCTCCCCTCCGCTGACCGCAATGTGTACTTCCTCAACATAGTTGATGAGTACTCCCGTTTCCCCTTTGCCATCCCTTGCCCAGACATGACCAGTACCACGGTCATCAAGTGTCTGAATGACATCTTCGCTCTGTTCGGGTTCCCCAGCTATATACATAGCGACAGGGGCTCATCGTTCATGAGCGACGAACTTCGGCAGTACCTGCTAACAAGAGGTATCGCCACGAGCAGGACCACCAGTTACAACCCCCGGGGGAACGGCCAGGTGGAAAGGGAGAACGCGACGGTTTGGAAGGCAGTCCTCTTAGCACTAAAATCTAAGGGCCTTCCGACCTCCCGCTGGCAGGAGGTCCTCCCTGCAGCGCTTCACTCCATTCGGTCACTGCTTTGTACTGCCACTAATGCGACCCCTCATGAGAAAATGTTCGTTTTCCCCCGGAAGTCTACATCGGGAACCTCGCTACCGGCATGGTTGACTTCTCCTGGGCCCGTCCTACTGCGGAGGCACGTGAGGACGCATAAAACGGACCCCCTGGTCGAGCGGGTGCACCTCCTACACGCCAACCCCCAGTATGCCTGGGTGACATACCCAGACGGGCGGGAGGACACGGTCTCCATACGAGATCTCGCACCCTCGGGTACCCCTGAATTACCACCGTTATCCCCCTTACCACCGTTATCCCCCTTACCACTGTTATCCCCCACCACCCCTCCCAACCCAACCCCTGCAGACGGCATGCCAAAGCCCCAGGAATCTTCGCCAACCACCCAGACACCAGACCCGACGTCGGATGCTGCAACACCACCGCCACCACCACGACGATCAGGATGTCAGACAAGGCCTCCTGATAGACTTAACTTGTAGTACCCTTCACCCCGCCGGACTTCACATTAAACAAGGGGTGAATGTAAAACGACACGAGTTGATTTCTACATGCTGTCATTGAGTTATCCTTGCAAACGCAACATTTGGCGACGAGGATGGCTGAAATCTCTCTTCCACCACCTCCTCCCTTCCTTGCACTACCCGGTGAGCCCCCGATCCCATGGGTTTGCTGGTTACAGTCCTTTGAAACCTACGTCATCGCTCTCGGACTAGAAAATGTGAGTGCAGCACGGTAAAAGGCACTGTTATCCCATTGCTTGGGAGCGGAGGGCCAGCGTGTTCTTGGGACATTATGGATAGCAGACGCAATACAAACATATGATGTGGCTGTGGCTCTGTTAAGCACACACTTCTCTGCCCCACAAAGTGCCCTCCTCCAGTGATTCATTTTTAGACAGCGTCACCAACTCCCCGGTGAGTCTGTGCATCAATACGTGGATAATTTGAGGGGGTTAGCTAGCTCGTGCAAGTTCGGTGCACTACAAGACGAGATGGCATGTGATCAACTAGTAGAGCGCACCAACAACGTGAGAGTGCGTGAAAGACTGTTACTCGAGTCCGACAATCTGTTGTTGTCACAGGCAGTTAACATTGCCTTTCAAGTGGAGTCTGCAGCCGAATATGTAGCGAAACTAGCAAGACATCCAGTGAGCAACTTCCCCAGCGCCCCCTTCCACTCTGAACTCTCACACACAGCTCAGCCACGCACACCCATTGACAGCGCCCTCGGCCCCGACAGCTCTGACACTGTAATGCTCGCGCGACTGCAGCAACGCGCGCTACTGCGACAACAAATTGGAAACTGTTGATCTCGTTCACATGCTACCAGTGCGCAGAATTGCCCCACGCACGGCCAAGCCTGTCGCAATTGTGGAAAACAAAATCACTTTGCAAATGTCTGCCACTCTGCCCCTGTTGCTACAAATGAACACTCTCAGTCCTCAAACACTATAATTCACAACGTGAGCTCTGGGCCAGTAGTGGCTTTCAAGTCATGCACAATTAACCTGAATGATGTGTGCAGTCCTCTGTTGTTGGATACCAGTGCCAGTGTCTCACTGCTGAATGTGGACACATTCAAACATTTTTTCAGCTCCCTGCCACTCTCTGCGCCCTCCACTGCCCTCTGTGGGTATGCTAATTCGAAAATTGAACTAGTGGGCTCAGTCAACCTCACTACGCTATGGAACAAAAGTTTTGCCAGATTTTTGTTTTCATATGGCACGCCAAGGAGCTAACCTGATGGGACTGGATCTTTTCACTGACCTGGGTTTTTCTCTCTTGGACACCGGCGGGTCTGGGATTCTGCACGTTGCCTCACCGCGGCGCCAAACATTGCCAGCACTCTTCGAGGGTCTGGGCTGCCTGACTGCCTTCACCCACCAGCCCATGGTTGACTCCATGGTTACCCCTGTCATTCAGCCACTGCGCCGCATCCCGCTTGCTCTCCGTGACGGGGTCACAGCTGAACTAAAGCAGCTACTAGAAGCTGGCATCATCGAACCAGTTCATGCCTCCCCATGAGTCTCCAATCTGGTGGTCGCAAAGAAAAAGTCAGGTGGTCTACGCGTCTGTGTTGATCTTCGAGCAGTGAATAAGGCCGTAATCCCTGACAAATATCCACTGCCCAGGTCAGAGGAACTCACAGCACAGTTCTATGGATCCATCCTGTTCTCGAAACTGGACCTTCGACAGGGCTATCTACAGGTTCCCCTCCATCCCAGCAGCAGGGACCTCACTGCTTTTGTGACACATGCTGGCGTCTTTCAGTACACCAGGATGCCATTTGGACTTAGCTCTGCACCCAGCTGCTTCCAAAAGGTGATGTCCTCTGTGCTTGTGGGCATTCCTGGGGTGGCCATCTACCTGGATGACATCATCGTGAATGGGCCCTTGACCTCCACTCACGACAAACGCCTTCACAGAGTTTTCACGGCTCTAGCAAAACACAAGATCACGCCGAATGGCGAAAAGTGAGGCTTTGCTGTTTCAGAGATCGAGTTTGTGGGGTTTCGGTTGTCGGCTGACGGTATATCCCCACTGCAGTCAAACGTGGATGCCATTCACAGCATCCCAGAACCCAGCTCTGCAGCACAGGTTGCCTCCTTCCTTGGCATGACTGGGTACTACCTGAAGTTTTTGCCCCAGTACTCAGCCACCACAGCCCCACTGTGCCAGCTCCTGCGAAAGGATGAGCCCTGGGTGTGGTCACAAGCCTGTACGGAAGCTGTACGTCACCTCAAATCACAGCTCACGTTGCCTCCAGTGTTGGCTCACTTTGACATCGCCAGCCCCACCCTCGTCACCTGTGATGCATCCGCTGCAGCTGTGGGGGCGGTGTTATCGCAGATACAGAATGGAATGGAGAAACCAATCACCTTTGCCTCCGAGCCCTTAGCCCCGCTGAACAGAAGTATTCAGTAGGCGAGCGTGAGGCGCTGGCGTGCGTCTGGGCATGTGAGCGGTGGCACCTGTACACGTATGGCCATGCCTTCACCCTGTGAACCGATCATCAGGCTCTCACTGCCCTGCTGTCGAAATCCGGCACGGGCCACAGACCACTGGGTCTACACCGCTGGTCTGACCGCCTCCGCCAATACAATTTCAGTCTCCAGTTCACGCCAGGGCGTGACAATGTTGTTGCAGATCTGCTCTCCCGCACTGTCTCTGCCCCAGCCCCACTCGGCGGTTTTGAACATGTGGAACAGGATATCATACAGATGCTGCACACGCCTCTCCAAACCACAGTCTCTCTCCAGGAGCTCAAAGAGGCCTCTGAACAGGATCCGGCCCTCTCCCAGCTGTGCACCTTCATCTGAGATGGCTGGCCTCGCAAGGTGCCTGAGGAACTGTCTGCCTACTCCAGAGTTAAAGAGGAGCTCTCCTGCTGGAATGACTCCTGTGTTGCACGTGGGTTCTGCACTGTGTTCCCAAGTGCCCATCGTGCACGTGTTTTATCCATGGCGCACAAGGGCCACTTGGGCATAGTGAAGCTCAAACAATGATGCCAAGACCTAGTGTGGTGGCCGGGTAGCGACAGGGAAACCGAGGCCCTGGTCAAGGACTGTGCAGCCTGCCTTGTAAGTGGCAAGACTGGCCACCAAGCTTCTCCACCCCGCAACCCCTTGCCTGGCCCTCTCAGCCCTGGGAGCACCTGTAGCTGGACGTCTGCGGGGAGATCCATGGTGTCCCCCACCATCAACGGTTCCTAGTGGTGACCTATGACCTGCACTCAAAATGGCCAGAGGTCACTGCCGTGGGCTCCGTCACCTCTGGGGTCATCATCGATATCCTTGAGTCGCTCTTCTCCCACTGGGGGCATCCAAAGGCCATCACCACAGACAATGGCCCCCAAATGGTCTCTTTGGAACTCTCCTCCTACCTTGAGAGCAAGGGCATTCATCACATATGCACAGCGTACTACCACTCCGAGTCAAATGGGGGGGTGGAGCGTTTTAACCAGACACTGAAAAATGGCCTCAGAGCACACCTATCCCAGGGGTGTGCATTTGACAAGGCCCTCCTCCACACACTGCTGCACTACAGAGCTTTCCAGCATTCCACTACAGAGGTCTCACCCGCATCCCTCATGCTAGGCCGTGAGCTCATGCTGCCCCTTGGCAGGCTCCACCCCTCGCTAGCTCAGAGCCCTGCTCCACGGGCTCAAGCCACAGTCGCCAGACAGCAGGAGAAGATGAAACTCCGCTTCGACCAGTCGAAGAGGGCCAAGGCACCCAACATCTCAGTCTCCGATTGGGTCAGAGTCCGCAGGCCTCACCGTAACAATAAGATGGCCTCATTCTGGTCCTCCCCTCTCCAAATCAGCCGCCAACTTGGACCAGCCACTTTCTGCCTCACTGACGGCTCTCGGTGGCATGCCAGCTGCCTTCGGAAGGTGCCAGCACCCCCTGATGCAAGATTACACGGATCTAACCCCCATGCCTTACCCCCAGAGTGGCGGGATGCACATGTGGCTCAGCCAGTCAACCCTCAAGCATATATTGTGCCTCAGCCACAACCTCACCAGTCCCCACCTCGGCTTGCTCCTCACCAGTCCCCACCTCGCCCTGCTCTTCACCAGTCCCCACTTCGGCCTGTTCGTACACGTTCTTGCCCTGGCCACCTACAGGACTTTGTCACTACATTTCATGTTTGAAATTCTGTGAGGGGGGAGGAAATGTTTTGTCTGCACACTGGGTTACAGTGCTGCATTAGAGTTACTCTAGCACATGAAGTTTGATAGTGCTGTTATCGTTATATTATGTCTGACATTGGTGATAGGTACTCGATTGCCTTGGCCTGTAGAGGTTAGTTGGATTGAGCATTAACATGACACGAGTTGATTTCTACATGCTGTCATTGAGTTATCCTTGCAAACGCAACACTATTGTCTATTGTGGGGAAATTACTAGAGTCTATAGTTAAGGATAGGGTGACTGAACACCTCGAAAATTTTCAGTTGATCAGAGAGCAAGCATGGATTTGTGAAAGGTACGTCATGCCTGACAAATTTGATTGAATTTTTTGAAGAGGTGACTAAAGTAGTGGACAGGGGAATGTCTATTGTCAGAGTATACAGGCAGAGGATGAACTAGCTCAACGTGACTGAGCAGCAGTGCTTCAAGAGGCTCAGGCTATCTTGCCAGGTCATTGCAGACATTTGCACATTGCTAGAGGAAGATCTGCTGCCCAGAGGACCTGGTGGACACTTCTTACCAGTGGCTGTCAAAGTCACCACCGCCCTCAACCTCTTCGCGTCAGGGATCTGCAGCAGACATTTGTGGGATCTCGCAGTCGGCCGCCCACAGATGCATCATTAAGGTGACCGACGCCATTTTTCATAAGTCAGCTGATTATATCAACTTTGTCACTGATGAAGCCAGTGTTACTGAGCGGTCGCTCGGCTTTACGGCTCTGGCTGACTTCCCACAGGTGCAGGGCAGCATCATGTGGCCATGAAGGCACCCCCTCATCACCCAGGTGAGTTTGTGAACTGCAAGGGCTGCCACTCCCTAAATGTGCAGCTAGTCTGCAACTATAAAAAGATTATCATGCACGTGTGCACCAGATTCCCTGACAACTGTCATGACCCTTTCGTTCTGCGCCAGTCCACCCTCCCTCACCTCTTCGCAACTCCAAGCAGACTTTCTGGCTGGTTGCGTGGAGACAAGGGCTGTCCACTGAAGACGTAGCTCATGACACCCTTGAGGAGGCCAAGTACTGAGGCCAAGGATCGTTATAATGGTAGCCACATCGCCACCAGATGTGTCATAGAGCAAACAATAGTACCCTGAAGATGCACTTCAGATGCCTTGACAGATCTGGAGGAACCCTTCAGTACACACCAGCCATGCTCTCCAGAATCACCATCATCTGCTGCACAACATAGCACAGCAGTGATGATTGAAGTTGCAGGAGGAGCAAGGTGCAGAGCACACAGCCTCTTCAGAGGAGGAGAAGGAGGCAGAGCAGGTGAAAGATGAGGAGGGGGATGAGGAGGAATCTCAGGTGGAGGTGGCACCAGCAGTGGCGCACGCTGTTGCCCGGGAAGCCCGGGGTGGCCTTATCATGGCCAGGTTTACTTAACTTGCTCCAATGCAGTCACATGGCTGCCACATGCTGTACTAAGTTCTCCCCCAACAACATCATAAAGCATCCCTACAATGACCAAGCCATTCCTCTCACCCAAAGCCCCAATGCTCGAGGTTAAGCAATGTCTCACCATTCACTCCAAATGACAAAGCCACTTCCAAGGTTTGAGGCAAAAATGGACAAGACCCGAAAGAGATGCAAAGAAAAACATGTATGTGCGTCATCAAAATAACTAAAACTTAACACTAACAGTTTTTCATACACCCATGTGCATACCCGTATGAATCACACAGAAATCACAGAAACCCCACAGTGCAGATAGAGGCCATTTCGGCCCATCGAGCCTGCACCGACACATATCCCACCCGATCCCCGTAACCCCTACACCAACACATATCCCACCCTATCCCCGTAACCCCACATATTTTAACCCCCCTAACACTAAGGGTCAATTTATCATAGCCAATCAACCTAACCCGCACATCTTTGGACTGTGGGAGGAAACCGGAGCACCCGGAGAAAACCCACGCAAACACGGGGAGAATGTGCAAACTCCACACAGACAGTCACCCGAGGCCGGATTCGAATCCGGGTCCCTGGCACTGTGAGGCAACAGTGCTAACCACTGTGCCACCGTGCTAACCACTATGCCATCTACTTTAGTTTCATTTTTTTTCCGAGTGCTTCTATGAGGTGCAACCCCTTCAGCAGAGGTAGGACCGGCTGCTCACCTCCCTGCTGCAATGTGTTAGACACTTTTGGTGGATGTCCTCTGGGTTTTGGAGCCTGCGATGCCTCCGCCAAAGTCTGCTCCTCCTGTGACTGTGCAGGGACAGACTCGGCCATCAGAGTCCGAGGAAGCATGTGGGGCTCTGGCAGAGGGGGAGGCAACGGGGGAGAAGTGTGAACACTTTGAGCAGAGCCACCACTTCCATGTCCCCGCTCACCATCATCCCTCTCATGGGCCACCTACACTTCCCTGCTAGCAAGGAGCTGGCGAGCACCTTGCTGCAGAGCAATGGGGCCATGAGGACCCACGTCTATGTTTACATCCCTCCTTGAGAGGAGCTCTATGAGCGCCTGCCATCTATTGGCCACAGCTAGCATGTGCTCATGTAACTGGTACATTAGCTGCCCTATGCAGGTGGCCATCCTTTCCATGGAAGAGCACATCGTCGCCGTCGCCTGCGACATGGTGGTGCTCATGTTGGAGATCGACTCCTCCATTCTCTGTAAATTTGTACACATCATGGCTGCAAAAGATGCCAGAGCCTCATGCAATTGTTGCTGCCCCTCCAAGATCGCCCTCTTTCTCAATGGCCCCCGAGGCTCAGCCATTGCATGCAGCTCAGCTGAGCTTGGAGCGCCCTTCGCCTATCAGCATGGAAGAGGACCTCCCTGCGTGCTCTGACTGCCTCCACCAGAGTATGGAGCGATGAGTCTGAAAAGCATGATGCAGCCCTCTGCCTTTGGCTATCCATCCTTATAACTTTATAACAGTACTGTGGCCTTTGTTTGTCAGGCTCCACCCTCCTCTAGCAACCTTCCAATGAGTTGAGTGCAAGGCTGCTTTAAGTATTTGGGCTGGAAACGAGTCATCAGACCTGAAAGAAAGAAAGATAAAAGAAAGAATTGCATTTATATAGCGCCTTTCCTGACCATTGGACCCGCTCCATTTAATAGGGCCAGGAAATGCGCATGAGTCTTTCAATTGAGGCCATTAAGTTAAAGTTGCTCTGAACAATGTGCTGCTCAGAACATCGCATTCCTGATCCATTACGTGGTCCCCACGCATCCGACCTTACTCCAAGGTAAAAATTCCAGCCACTGTTACTCAGAGAGAGCAATCCCTCTGACTATCCTAATCAGAGGAAAGTGGCTGGACATGCTGATGTGCCTCAATGAATCCGAGACTCGACGTTAACGGAGCAAAGCAAGGCTTTTATTAACTCAGAAAGTAATACACATTGGAGAAGTGTCTCTCATCCAGAGATCTGCTGTACTGCTGTGAGACACGCTGCGGCTTGCTTAAGTAGGGGCCAGGTATGGGCAGAGTCCTACACACAATACAATACAGGTAAGGAAATGAAACTGAAACGAAACTAAACACAGGGAATACAGTGCCTGATGAATGGCATATTTCATCACATTCACCCCTTCGACAGATTTAGTCTGTTCGGGGGTTTGATAGTCCTCTGTGACCGACATAGCTGTTGTGGTGCCGCGGGTGTCGGCTGGGTGTCCCCGGTGGCCTCCTGGGTCTCTGCCGGGGGCGCCGCCAGGGTTGTTGAAGGGGTAGTTGGTGGGGGCACTGTTGGTCGATGTTCTTCCGGGGGTGGTGAAAGGATAGTGGGTGGGTAAGAATTGCTGTGATCATTGCTGTTGTTGTTGTGGTTGTTGTCGTTACCGGCTGGGGCGACGTCTTTTATGGACACGGTGTCCTCCCTTCCGTCGGCGTGCCGGACATACGCGTATTGGGGGTTGGCGTGGAGTAGGTGCACTGACTCCACGAGGGGGTCCGTCTTGTGGCCCCTCACATGCCTTCGTACAAATACCGGACCTGGGGTGGAGAGCCATGACGGCATGGATGCGCCTGAGGTGGATTTCCAGGGAAAGACAAACATTCGTTCATGAGGTGTGGCATTAGTGGCAGTACACAATAGCGACCGTATCGAATGGAGCACATCTGGGAGGACTTCCTGCCAGCGGGAGATAGGGAGGCCCTTGGTCCTTAGAGCTAGAGTGACTGCTTTCCATACTGTCCCGTTCTCTCGCTCCACCTGGCCGTTACCCTGGGGGTTGTAGCTGGTGGTACGGCTCGTGGCGATCCCCCTGGACAGCATGTACTGGCGTAGCTCTTCACTCATGAAGGACGCCCCCCTATCCGTATGGATGTAGCTCGGCATACCGAACAGGCGGAACAGGCTGTTGAGGCATTTAATGACCGTGGCGCTGGTCATGTCTGGGCAGGGGAAGGCGAATGGGAAACGGGAGTATTCGTCCACAATGTTCAGGAAGTAAACATTGCGGTCGACTGACGGGAGGGGGCCCTTGAAATCTAAGCTGAGCCGCTCAAAGGGCCGTGTAGCTTTGATTAAGTGGGCTCTATCTGGGCGGTAGAACCGAGGCTTGCACTCAGCGTAAGTGCGGCAGTTCCTGGTCAGAGACCGAACTTCCTCAATCGAGTAGGGTAAGTTGCGGGACTTTATGAAGTGGAACAGCCGTGTGGCCCCTGGGTGGCAGAGGTCGTTGTGGAGGGTCTGTAGCCGATCCCCGGTGGCGCTGGCACACATCCCTCGTGAGAGGGCGTCGGGGGATTCGTTAAGGGCCCCTGGCCGGTAAATGATGTCATACTCGAAGGTGGAGAGCTCGATCCGCCACCTAAGAATCTTATCATTTTTAATCTTCCCCCTCTGTTTATTATTGAACATAAACACTACCGACCGCTGGTTGGTAAGTAGGGTGAAGCGTTTGCCGGCTAGGTAGTGCCGCCAGTGGCGCACTACCTCCACGATGGCTTGGGCCTCCTTTTCCACGGAGGAGTGTCTGATCTCGGGCCCTTGGAGGGTCCTCGAGAAGAAAGCTACGGGCCGCCCCGCCTGGTTGAGGGTGGCCGCCAAGGCAAAGTCAGACGCATCACTTTCCACTTGAAAGGGAGTGTTCTCGTCCACTGCCTGTAGCGTGGCCCACTCAATATCCTGCTTAATGCTTTTGAAGGTGGCGTGGGCCTCAGCAGAGAGCGGAAAAGAGGATGCTTTCAAGAGGGGGCGGGCTTTGTCGGAGTAGTTGGGGACCCATTGGGCATAATAAGAAAATAACCCCAGGCACCTTTTCAGGGTTTTGGGAGTGTTGGGCAGGGGGAGCTCCCGTAGGGGGCGCAATCGGTCGGGGTCTGGTCCGATTTCCCCATTCTCCACCACGTTGCCTAGTATGCAGAGGCGCGTGGTGTTGAAAACGCACTTGTCCTCGTTGTAAGTGAGATTGAGTTTTTGTGCGGTTTTCAGGAACCTCTCGAGGTTCGAGTCGTGATCCTGCTGGTTGTGACCACAGATGGTGATGTTGTCGAGGTAGGGGAAGGTTGCCTGCAAGTGGTGGTCATCGACCATGCGGTCCATCTCCCTCTGGAAGACCGAGACCCCATTCGTCACCCCAAAGGGGACTCTGAGGAATTGGTAGAGGCGTCCGTTCGCCTCGAAGGCGGTGTACGGGCGGTCCTCTGGTCTGATAGGGAGCTGGTGGTACGCTGACTTGAGGTCGATGGTGGAGAACACCCGGTATTGGGCGAATTGGTTCACCATCTCGGATATGCAGGGTAGCGGGTAGGCGTCTAGCTGGGTGTATAGATTAACCGTCTGGCTATAATCTATCACCATCCACTTCTTCTCGCTACCCCTCACCACCACCACTTGGGCATGCCACGGGCTGTTGCTGCGTTCGATAATGCGCTCCTTCAGGAGCCTGTCTACCTCGGTCGCGATAAACCGCCTGTCCTCCCAGCTGTACCTCCTGCTTTTGGTCGCTATTGGCCGGCAGTTGGGAGTAAGGTTCGCGAATAGCGAAGGCGGCTTTACCTTCAGGGTAGCCAGACCGCACACTGTGAGGGGCGGCTGGGACCCACCATAATTGAGCGTGATGCTTTGGTGGTGGCACTGGAAATCCAGGCCCAAGATCACGCTCGCACATAGATTCTTCATGATTAGTAATTTAAAATTATCGTATACAGTTCTGTTAACGGACAATTGTACCACGCAGTAACCCATAATGGTCGATGTCTGGGTTTTATCAGCCATAGAGATGGTGCCCCGAGCAGGGACCACCGTTAGAGAGAGTTGTTGTGCTAGTTCAGGGTGGATAAAACTCTCCGTGCTTCCACTGTCAATTAAACATTTAACCCCGCACCCATTTACCTCGATGTCCACCATTGATTTGGATAGCGGGTGCGATCTGGTCTGGTCCACTGTGAGTGATGCCACTGTAGGGCCCTGATCGAGACAAGATGGCATCCACGCTGTCTGCTCACAAGATGGCGGACCCCACGAGGTCGGGCAAGATGGCGTCCAAGATGGCCGCTCCCACGGCGCACACGCGGCGGTGGCGGGTTTTCCAGCGGGGTTCCCTCTGCACACCTTCCCGAAGTGCCCCTTTTACCGCACTTAAAGCAGGTGGTGCCTTTCGCCAGGCACAGGTTTCTGATGTGCTTCGGCTGCCCGCAGAAGTAGCAGTTGGGGCCCCGACGCGTCGCGGCTGTCGTAGGGCTTCTGGGGGGAGAGCGGGGCCCCGACGGTGTCGGGCTGCCGGGTGGGGAAGATGCCTTCCAAGATTGCGGCGCCCTTGGTGCACACGTGGCGGCGTGGGCGGCGCGGGCCGAAGAGTAGGCGTCCGAGTTTCTCTGGGCCACATCCAGGGATCGCGCTGTGTCCACAGCCTGTTTCAGGTCCAATGCCGTTTTTTCCAGTAGTTTCTGCCGGATGTAAGTGGAGCTGAGGCCTGCGATAAAGGCATCACGAACAAGCTCGTCAGTGTACACTGCGGCTTTTACATCTTGGCACTTGCAGTCTTTGCCAAGCGTTTTCAGGGTGACTAGGAACTCATCCAGCGATTCCCCAGGTCGCTGTGTGCGAGTAGCGAGCAGATGCCTAGCGTACACCTCGTTCGTAGGCTGCTGGTAATGCGCCTTTAGGATGTCGCAGGCGGCCGGGTACGTGTCGGCGTCTTGGATGAGGGGGTAAACCCGGTGGCTTACCCAATTCCGCAGGATTCCGAGTTTCATACTCTCAGCGTCCGTAGCGCCTGTGATGGCTGCAGAATTGTCCAGGAAGAATTCCATACACTTAAACCAGCGTCCGAATCGTGCCGATGCGTCCGAAGCATGCGGGTCCAAATCCAAATGTTCGGGTTTCAAGAGTTGGTCCATTGCGTTGAAAATTGAGTTAATAAAATTGATGTGCCTCAATGAATCCGAGACTCGACATTAACGGAGCAAAGCAAGGCTTTTATTAACTCAGAAAGTAATACACATTGGAGAAGTGTCTCTCATCCAGAGATCTGCTGTACTGCTGTGAGACACGCTGGGGCTTGCTTAAGTAGGGGCCAGGTATGGGCGGAGCCCTACACACAATACAATACAGGTAAGGAAATGAAACTGAAACTAAACTAAACACAGGGAATACAGTGCCTGATGAATGGCATATTTCATCACACATGCTATGTGGCTTTTAAAATTCGTCTAATGAGCACTAAGTACTAAATTTAAAAAGATAACAAGATCACAAGTTACAGACAGAGCATCGGGTTGGGTGCGTGCAGACTGCGTAGCGGGTCGGACCACGAATGTTGCGAAGAATTCCCCGGGCCGTCGCCCTCTGCCCTCACATGGGTCCTACTCGCGCAGCCTCCCACTCGGTTCAGACCCGCAGTCCCGGGGTCCTGCTGCTCACTCACTCTTGTCTCTGTTAGTAGGTTGTGGATTCAAGTCCCTCTCCAGGGACTTGAGCAAAAAATCCTAGCTGACAATTCAGTGCAGTACTGACGGATTGGTGCACTGTTGGAGGTGCTACCTTTCAGATGAGACATTAAACTATGCCCTCTCAGGTGGACATAAAAGATACCATGGCACTATTTTCAAGAAGAGCAGGGTGTTATGTCTGACATTGGTGATAGGTACTCGATTGTCTTGGCCTGAGCACATGGAGTTTGATAGTGCTGTTATTATGGTATTGTGTATAGGTATTCGATTGCTTTTGCCTGGGAGTGTGTGTGTGGAGCAGCCATTAAAAAAGCAACATGAACTGAACTCTGCTTACGATCTCTGGATTATCTTTGCAAACGCAACATTTGGCGACAAGTATGGCTGAAATCTCTCTTCCACCACCTCCTCCCTTCCTTGCACTACCCGGTGAGCTCCTGATCCCATGGGTTCACTGGTTACAGTCCTTTGAAACCTATCTCATTGCTCTTGGACTAGAAAATGTGAGTACATCACGGAAAAAGGCACTGTTATCACATTGCTTGGGAGCAGAGGGCCAGCGTGTTCTTGGGACATTACGCACAGCAGACTCAATTCAAACATATGATGAGGCTGTGGCTCTGTTAAGCACACACTTCTCTGCCCCACAAAGTGCCCTCCTGCGGCGATTCATTTTTAGACAGCGTCACCAACTCCCCGGCGAGTCTGTGCATCAATACATGGCCAATTTGAGGGGGTTAGCTAGCTCGTGCAAGTTCAGTGCACTACAAGACAAGATGGTGCATGATCAACTAATAGAGCACACCAACAACGTGAGAGTGCGTGAAAGACTGTTACTTGAGTCCGACGATCTGTCGTTGTCACAGGCAGTCAACATTGCCTTTCAAGTGGAGTCTGCAGCCGAATGTGCAGCGAAACTAGCACACACACCCAGTGACAGCGCCCTTGGCCCTGACAGCTCTGACACGGTAATGCTCGCGCGACAGCAGCAACGCGCACTACTGCGGCAACAGTGTGGAAACTGCGGATCTCATTCACATGCTACCAGAGCGCAGAATTGCCCCACGCGTGGCCAAGCCTGTCGCAATTGTGGAAAACAAAATCACTTTGCCAATGTCTGCCGCTCTGCTCCGGTTGCTACAAATGAACACTCTCAGTCCTCAAGCACTATAATTCACAACGTGAGCTCTGGGCCAGTAGTGGCTTTCAAGTCATGCACAATTAACCTGAATGATGAGTGCATTCTGCTGTTGTTGGATACCAGTGCCAGCGTCTCACTGCTGAATGTGGACAAATTCAAATGCTTTTTCAGCTCCCTGCCACTTTCTGCGCCCTCCACTGCCCTTTGCGGGTATGGTAATTCGAAAATTGGACGAGTGGGCTCAGTCAACCTCACTGTATGCTATGGAACAAAAGTTTTGCCAGATTTTTGTTTCCATGTGGCACGCCAAGGAGCTAACCTGATGGTACTGGATCTTTTCACTGACCTGGGTTTTTCACTCTTGGACACCGGCGGGTCTGCGATTCTGCATGTCGCCTCACCGTGGCGCCAAACATGGCCAGCACTCTTCGAGGGTCTGGGCTGCCTGACTGCCTTCACCCACCAGCCCATGGTTGACTCCACCGTTACCCCCGTCATTCAGCCACTGCGCCGCATCCCGCTTGCTCTCCGTGACAGGGTCACAGCTGAACTAAAGCAGCTACTGGAAGCTGGCATCATCGAACCATTTGATGCCTCCCCATGGGTCTCCAACCTGGTGGTCACAACAAAAAAGTCAGGTCGTCTACGCGTCTGTGTCGATCTTTGAGCAGTGAATAAGGTCGTAATCCCTGACAAATATCCACTGCCTACGTCAGAGGAACTCACAGCGCAGTTCTATGGTTCCATCCTGTTCTCGAAACTGGACCTTCGACAGGGCTATCTATAGGTTCCCCTCCACCCCAGCAGCAGGGACCTCACTGCTTTTGTGACACATGCTGGCGTCTTTCGGTACACCAGGATGCCATTTGGACTTAGCTCTGCACCCAGCTGCTTCCAAAAGGTGATGTCCTCTGTGCTCGCGGGCATTCCTGGGGTGGCCATCTACCTGGATGACATAGTCGTGCATGGGCCATCGACCTCCACTCATGACGAACGCCTTCACAGAGTTTTCACAGCTCTAGCAAAACACAAGCTCACACTGAATGACGGAAAGTGTGTCTTTGCTATTTCAGAGATCGAATTTGTGGTGTTTCGGTTGTCGGCTGATGGTATATCCCCACTGCAGTCAAACGTGGATGCCATTCACAGCATCCCAGAACCCAGCTCTGCAGCACAGGTTGCCTCCTTCCTTGGCATGACTGGGTACTACCTGAAGTTTTTGCCCCAGTACTCAGCCACCACAGCCCCACTGCGCCAGCTCCTGCGAAAGGATGAGACCTGGGTGTGATCACAAGCCTGTACATAAGCTGTTCGCCTCCTCAAATCGCAGCTGACATCGCCTCCAGTGTTGGATCACTTTGACGTCGCCAGACCCACCCTCGTCACCTGCGACGCGTCCGCTGCAGCTGTGGGGGCGGTGTTATCGCAGATACAGAATGGAGTGGAGAAACCAATCGCCTTTGCCTCCCGAGACCTTAGCCCCGCCGAACAGAAGTACTCAGTAGGCGAGCGTGAGGTGCTGGCGTGCGTCTGGGCATGTGAGCGGTGGCACCTGTACACGTATGGCCGTGCCTTTACCCTGCGAACCGATCACCAGGCTTTCACTGCCCTGCTGTCGACATCCGGCACGGGCCACAGACCACTGCGTTTACACCGCTGGTCTGACCACGTCCGCCAATACAATTTCAGTCTCCAGTTCACACCAGGACGTGACAATGTTGTTGCAGATCTGCTCTCCCGCATTGTCTCTGCCCCAGCCCCGCTCGTCAGGTCTGACCATGTGGAACAGGATATCGTCCAGATGCTGCACACGCCTCTCCAAACCACAGTCTCTCTCCAGGAGCTCAAAGAGGCCTCTGAACAGGATCCGGCCCTCTCCAAGCTGTGCACCTTCATCAGAGATGGCTGGCCTCACAAGGTGCCTGAGGAACTGTCTGCCTACTCCAGAGTTAAAGAGGAGCTCTCCTGCTGGAATGACTCCTGTGTTGCACGTGGGCTCTGCACTGTGGTCCCAAGTGCCCTTCGTGCACGTGTTTTATCCATGGCGCATGAGGGCCACTTGGGCATAGTGAAGCTCAAACAATGATGCCAAGACCTAGTGTGGTGGCCGGGTATCGACAGGGAAATCGAGGCCCTGGTCAAGGACTGCAGCCTGCCTTGTAAGTGACATGACTGGCCACCAAGCTCCTCCAACCCTGCAACCCCTTGCCTGGCCCTCTCAGCCCTGGGAGCACCTGCAGCTGGACGTCTGCGGGGAGATCCATGGTGTCCCCCACCATCAACGGTTCCTAATGGTGACCTATGACCTGCACTCAAAATGGCCAGAGGTCACTGCCGTGGGCTCCGTCACCTCTCGGGTCATCATTGATATCCTTGAGTCCCTCTTCTCCTGCTGGGGGCATCCAAAGGCCATCACCACAGACAATGGCCCCCAAATGGTCTCTTCGGAACTCTCCTCTTACCTTGAGAGCAAGGGCATCCGTCAGCGTACTACCATCCCGAGTCAAATGGGGGGGTGGAGCGTTTTAACCAGACACTGAAAAATGGCCTCAGAGCACACCTATCCCAGGGGTGTGCGTTTGACAAGGTCCTCCTCCACACACTGCTGCACTACAGAGCCTCCCAGCATTCCACTACAGGGGTCTCACCCGCATCCCTCATGCTAGGCCGTGAGCTCATGCTGCCCTTTGGCAGGCTCCGCCCCTCGTTAGCTCAGAGCCCTGCTCCACCGGCTCAAGCCACAGTCGCTAGACTGCAGGAGAAGATGAAACTCCGCTTCAACCAGTCGAAGAGGGCCAAGGCGCCCAACATCTCAGTCTCCGATTGGGTCAGAGTCCGCGGGCCTCACCGCAACAATAAGATGGCCTCATTCTGGTCCTCCCCTCTCCAAATCAGCCGCCAACTTGGACCAGCCACTTTCTGCCTCACTGACGGCTCTCAGTGGCATGCCAGCCGCCTTCGGAAGGTGCCAGCACCCCCTGATGCGGGATTATACGGACCTAATCCCCAAGACTTACCCCTAGAGTGGCGGGATGCACATGTGGCTCAGCCAGCCAACCCCCAAGCAGATGTTGTGCCTCAGTCTGCTCCTCACCAGTCCCCACTTCGGCCTGCTCTTCACCAGTCCACACCTCGGCCTGTTCGTACACGTTTTCGCCCTGGCCACCTGCAGGACTTTGTCACTACATTTCATGTTTGAAATTCTGTGAGGGGGGAGGAAATGTTATGTCTGACATTGGTGATATGTACTCGATTGCCTTGGCCTGAGCACATGGAGTTTAATCGTGCTGTTATCATGGTATTGTGTATAGGTATTCGATTGCTTTTGCCTGGGAGTGTGTGTGTGGAGCAGCCATTAAAAAAGCAACATGAACTGAACTCTGCTTACGTTCTCTGGATTATCTTTGCAAACGCAACACAGGGGAGTTCTCCTGGGTGTCCTGGCCAAAACTTATCCCTCAACCAACACTTAAAAACAGATTAAATAGTCATTATCACCTTGCTGTTTTTGGGATCTTACTGTGAACAAACGTACCTGCCATATTTCCTACATTACAACAATGACTACACTTCAATAGTACTTAATTGGCTGTAAAGCACTTTAAGACGCCCTGAGGTTGTGAAAGGAGTTATATAAATGTAATCTTTCTTTTTCTTTTTTCTTCTATAAGGTCTTCACTCAGGCCCAGTTTCTCCAGTCTTTCCTCATAACTCAATCCTTTGATGCCAGAGATTAGCCTCATGACTTGACTCTGCACTGCATCAATGGCTTGAATTCTTTCCCTTCTGTTTTCCCTGATCACGGAACTCCAGGAGTGGTCTCAGCAGGACCACTTTTAGCATAAAATCCTCTGATGTACTGATCCAGCAATATACATTCAGGAATTGAAAATAAAAACAAGGAAATTATATTGAATTTGTACAAGACATTGGTCAACCTACAGATGGAGCATTGTGTGCAGTTTTGGAAACGAAGAGAGGAGAGTGAAGATTCATCAGAATGATAACAGAAATATGAGGTTGTAGGAATTCGGGTTGACCTCAGCAGGTATTGGACGAATGCCTTCTAAATAATCGAGTTCGACTTCAGGAGAACAATAAATAAGTTCTTTAATGCAGGAAGCAGACGAAATACAGCAGGTAAGTAAGATGGTTGCAGGAGCGCCGTAGAGTAGGTCTTTCCCCAGCAGGGACGCCACGAGAACTGAGTCCGCAGTCCTCTGGATAGCGTGATGACGTCATCATGCTCGGCTGTGTTTTCCCGCGCTTCGAGCGTCACGTGACCGCGTCGTGACGTCAGCGCGTTCACCCGCGCTTGGGGCGGACACGTAATCCACACCGATACTTCGACACATCTACCCGGCACTGAGGCTGGCCGTTGTGGCTGAAGTCGTGAGCGCGAGAAGCACCCGGCACTGAGGCTGGCCGTTGCGGCCGAAGTCGCGGGAGCGGGAGAGGCACCCAGCACTGTGGCTGGCCGTTGCGACCGTCGAGGGAGCGGACGGCCGAACTAGACCGGCGGCCGACGCGTTTAGGTGCATCACATGATACGGGACATGATGTCAGCATGCTAGGGTGCGTCTTAAAGGGGCAACGGCCCAAACAGGTAAGTTAAAGGGGCAACGGCCCAAACAGGTAAGTAATATACATACAGTTATGTTAAAGTGAATTATATATATATGTAAGGGACACCTGGTGGTACCGCCACAAGGTGATAGTTATGGAGAAGGGTTACTGGAATAGAGAAGGCAGTGGGAGGGATTAACTAATATTTTGAAAATTCTGAAAGGTTTTGAGAAGGTAAATGATGAAAGATTATTTCTACTGTTTGGCTAATTGATAAAAAGAGGATGTATGTCAGGATCATCATTAGAAGAATGGAAGGGGAAGTTATTAGAATATTTCACACAGTAGGTTTAAGAACAAATGAACATAGGAACAGGAGTATGTCATTCAGCCCTTCGAGCCTGTTCCGCCATTCAATTAAATCTTAGTTGATCTGTATCTCAACTCCATTTACCTATCTTGGATCCAGCCTGTAGCACCTGTTTTTTAGGAGCTAATTGGCCTTCTAATGCTCGAAAATGGGGTCTGAGATGTGTGCGCACACTTCTGACTGGAAGTGCGCCAGACGCCATCGTGGTAAAGGGGCTTCTGCATGCGCACTTAATGACCACCAGCAGCATGAAGAACAGGCAGTTGATGATGTCAATTTTTGAATGCCACACTCCAGCCTACATCCCATCTTAAAGTCGAACAGCTGAACACATGTTAAATGGTATGAAAGGCCGCTCCACCAGCACTATTTAAAGGGATCATGAACTACTTACAGGTTAGTTGCTGGATTATTTCTTTTGGCTGTTGTAGGGGGCATCTTTTAACTGGTTTAAGGTAATTTACCTGGTCAGGCAGCCTTTGCCTGCATTCTGACCAATTCCAACCTTTTACCTGGTTTACGGTAATTCACCTGGTCTGCAGCCTTTGCCTGCACTCTGACCAATTCCAACCTTTTACCTGGTTTACGGTAATTCACCTGGTCAGGCAGCCTTTTACTGCTACACTGTAAACCAATTTCCAAACAGCGGTTTCGAATCGTTACCCCACCTTCCAGTTCTGTCTAGAGGACTTATAATTAATGATATTAAAATGGACAAATGATCAGGATGAGAGAAAAATCAAGCTTTATTAACTAAAAGAAACTATACCACACGAACACAGTAATTACAGTAAAATTGCTTAAATGGAGGAAGGCAGATGGCAAAAACGAGGGGTAAGTGGCTAGTATGTTAATTTAACAATCTTAGCAATACCCCCTTAATTACCACCCCTAACTCCTTACTAGGTTGCCTTGCTGAGGAGTCAGAAACCCTGCTCACCTGTGGTCCAGCGAAGTAAGAGAGAGATAGCTTCTCAGGAGCTATCTTTATACCCTGGTGATCTCCTGCTGTTTTGCTGTCTGCAAAATTCACGCCCAAAGTTCCAATATACAAGAGAAATGGTGTGATTGGCTGATTCAAAGTGGTTGGAATGGGTTAATGTGTCTGCACTGTGGGGCCGAAATGTTCCCACCCACATCCGGAGCTCACCTGGGCTAAAACAAAAGGGAATGCAACTGCCCTATTGTCCAATAATGGGTAATTCAAAAACCCATTCAATTCTTAAACTGTTCCCTTTCAAAAGCCCGTTCCATGGCTTCATTATCTCCATTGTGTGTGTAAGGGCTATTGAATGGCTGAATTGCTGTGTAAACAGAAGCAGTTTCAATCGATTGTCCTTGCGGTTAGTCTCAAGTGGGTTAATCCCTTATGTCAATAAACAACATTGATTGCTTAGAAGGGAACCTCCCTTTGATTGGCAGGTCTTACTCACAGCCACTGCTAGATCCTCCCACACATACATACTCCAAGCTGCTAGCTGCTCTTTTAAGCCTATTTGGCCATGCTTTCTGACTTCCATTTTCAAACCTCTTTGAAATATTCACAGTTCGAAACTCAGAGGTACCATTTTTAATAAAATGTAATGTCTTAGATCCTGATGTTGCCCAAGTGCTGCTCTGCCCAATGCAGCTTTTCACAATTCTGGGTATGTTTTAAAAACACTGTCCGACCCAGAGGCAATTCAAAACACATGATTCTTCATCTACGATGTGGACCAATATTTTTCAATCTTCAGGGAAAATAGGGGAATTTTGCGAACCCCTACACTGTTGGTGTAATTCAATGCATTTTTAGAGCTTTCCTATACTTGTCCACTGTTTGAATAGTCTACAGAGAGTGGTCTGACTGGTGCCAAAATACTTTTTTTAATTTAAAGGCTTGTGCTGCTTCCAGTCATGGCTGGCCTGCTTGAGTTTCCTCTGGGAATTGAGCATGACTGGGAGAATGAAGAGAGGCCACACAGAACAGAACAAGCTGCTAGAAGAGGGAGGAGAACAGGCAGAAGGGCTCTCATCAGGAGGCCATATCCACTGAGGATCTTTAGGGAGCCTACCTCAACCTCAACTTCAGCGCGGACCAATGCTTGAGACATCTTCACTTCACTAAAGAGGTTGTGACTGAAATCTACCAACTGCTGCAGCCAGAATGGTAACCTCAGAGCAGGGCAAGGACAGCATTGCCTGTGGCTGTCAAGGTGACCACGGCTCTTAACTTTTATGCATTTGGTTACTTCCAGGCGGCTGCTGGAGACATAATCAATATCTCGCAGTTTCCAGTAAACTTCTGCAGAAGGGAGGTCACTCAGGCTCTTTATACACAGAGAGACAGCTTCATATCATTCCCGCATGCCAGAGACAAGCAGGCGGAGAGAGCATGAGTGTTTGTATGGATTGCAAGCTTCCCCATGGTGCAGGCTGCCATTGACTGCTCCCACATTGCCTTACGTGCTCCTCATGTGAACTTGGCCATTTTCATGAACCGATAGGGATTTCACTCCCTCAATGTGCAGCTGGTCTGCGACCACAGGCAGCACATCATGCAGGTGAATGCCATTATCGTGGAAGTAGTCACGATTTCTTCATTCTGCAGCAGTCCTCTGACCCATCATGGCAAGTCAAGGGCTGACTACTGGATGACAAGGGTTATACACTCATAACATGGCTCATGACCCATGCACACATGCACAGCAGGCCTACCATAAAAGCCAAGCTGCCTCAAGGAACATTATAGAGCACACCATCGGTGTCCTGAAGCAACGCTTCCATTGCGTGACACTGCCCTGTGTTAACGCCCTCTCTCCCGTGGAGCTCCAGGCCATTGAGGAGAAGGCTGCTGTTGTGGTTGCTGCTGCTGTGAGTGTAGTGGCTGGTGTTGCTGGCGGTGGGGCTCATTTTGGTCCAATGCTAAGGACCAAAGTGAGACAGTAGAAGCGGCACCCATGCTGATGTGGTAGATGGCAGGTAAAATGGAGATGAGAGGGCCAATCCCTCAATGTTGTGATAGTGAGTAGTGTTGTATCGATGCTTAAATATGTTCAATCAAGCATGTAGATACGTCGAATTAAATCAGAGTCAGGCAGACAGGCTTCTAACTGTGTTCTTTACTTTATTGGTAAAATGGCTGACTGCAGCTTTCCCGGGTAATTCCCATAATGCATTGCACATTACATTACCGTATTAACTGGTGTTAAACTCGCACATTACATTACTGTATTGACTGGTGTCAAACTCGCAATCAATACACGACATCCCCCGTTTCCTTGGAAACAAACTTGCAGTTTACAAACAGTTTATTACACTAACACTACATAACTTATTTGATTTATAAACTTTTTACAAACTTGTGTCTTACCACACAACTAAATAATTCCCAGGTTTAAACATTTAACATCACCCATGCAGTTCTCGCACAATTTATGTTGTGACATAATCAGACAGTCTTTGGGGTTTTCTTTTAACCCTTTGAGGTCTGGCTGTATTGAGTATGTCTGACATGTTGGTGTCAGTGGGTATTGCCTGTGCCACAGTGGTATGTGTGTCAGGGCCTGCTATACTGTCCTCAGTCCCTTGTGTTTCCTCCTGCTCATGGAGTGTCTCCTTTGGTCCATTGGTTCTGTATTTCTTCACAAACGTAGTGTTTCTCGAGTAGCGTGCTCCTTCTGGAGATTCCACTACTACTTGACTCCCTGTTTTACTCAAAACTTTGTGCGGTATGGCATTAAAAGAAGTGGGGAACTTGTCCACTTTGTCCTGCCGTACCAGCACCATGTCGCCAACTTCCACCTCTGAGTATTGTGCTCTCCGCTGTTCATCTGCGTACAGTTTGGACTTGCCTTTTTGTTCTGCGGCCCGGTCATGTACTTCCATGTCTGCACACGACTCTGTGATGTCTGGCAGCTTTCCTCTTATTTTCCATTTAAAGAGCAGCTCTGCCGGGCTCTTTCCTGTCGTGGCATGGGCAATGCTCCTGTACACAGTCACATATTTTCTAAGTTCACATTTCCAATCTAGTCCTTCTGACTGAACAATTCTGATTCGCTTCATCAGCGATGCATTCTGGCGCGTGACTTCTCTGTTAGCCTGAGCCCATTTTGCTGTCGTTTTCAGGTGTTTGATCCCGTTGTTTTCACAGTATTATTTGAATAATTCAGACCTGAATTGGGGACCATTATCAGATTTGCAGGTGATTGGCAAACCATGATGGCTGAAGATTGACTCTAGACTATCAATAACCTTCTCTGTTGTTGTGGAGGTCATGATGTCGTATTCATAGTAGCGACTATAATAATCAACTACCACAAGAATGGAGTGGTTGGATGGCAAGGGTCCCAGTAAGTCTATAGCTACAGACTGCCAGGGGCCCTCCGGTAATGCTGTTGGTCTCAACGGTTCAGGTGGGTCGGGTCTGGCTACTATCTGACAGCCGTGGCACGCTTTACAGTGTTTTTCAGCTGCCTTGTCCATGCCAGGCCACCAAACCTTGGTTCTGAGATGTTGCTTTGTTCCAACTATTCCCAAGTGTCTTTCATGTGCCAACACCAGGGCTCGTGCGTGTTACACTGTGGGCAGCATGATGCGTGTTCCCTGAAGAACTAGGTACCCCACTACGCACAGCTCATTTGCAATTGCTGCATAAGCTTTACGGTTCTCAAAATGTCCGTTTGTGATTGCCTTCTGTACCTCAATCAGCTCTGGGTCGGTAGCAGAGGCTTCCTCCACATCTCTAGTAGTGAGTGCTTTTGGTGTCGCACTCACAGCTACAAATCTCACATATTCATCTGAGCCATGAGAATGTCTCTCCTGTTTTGCTGTCTCCCCCAGCAATCGTGAAAGTGGGTCTGCAATGTTTTGCTTGCCTGGAATGTGTATCACCTTAAAATTGTATGGCTGTAATCTAAGTACCCATCTCTCTATACGGGCACAGGGTTTAGAGTGTGGGCCGTATATCACTTGTAATGGCTTATGGTCAGTTACCAAGTTTAATTTTCGGCCATACACATATGGATGCAACCTCTCACAAGCCCATACAAGAGCTGAGGCCTCTCTCTCTGTTTGAGAGTATTTCCTCTCACAGTCTGTTAAACTATGACTTACATAGCTTATTGGCACCTCTTGTCCCTGTTGGTCCTGAACTAGTACTGCGCCTAAACCTACAGGACTGGCATCTGCTATCACCTTGGTTGGTGCGTCCTTATCAAAATATGCTAAAGTGCTGGCTCTGGCCAACCCTTCCTTGAGTGCACTGAATGACTGTCTCTGTTGTGATCCAAATTTAAATGGTGTGTCTTTTCTCGTCAGGCGTCGCAGTGGCTCTGATAGCATTGCAAACTGCAGGATGGATCTGCTACTGTACCCAATGAGTCACAAGAAACTCCTCACCTCTGTAGCATTCTCTGGTTCCCGAGCTTCTGCCACCACTTGCACTCTCTCTGCTGTTGGTCTGATGCCCTTTTCAGACAACAGGATTCCCATGAAAATCAATCGGTCCATGTTGAATTGGCACTTCTCTGAGTTTAGTGTCAGTCCACTTTCCATTAGTCTGGTCATGACAGCGTGCAGGCGTCTGTCGTGCGTTTCCTGGTCGTGTGCATGCACGATAATGTCGTCTGAGATGTTTTCAACACCCTCTATTCCAGCTAAGGCATTAGCTATCTCATGCTGATATTGCTCACTAGCTGAAGATACACCGAATATCAGCCTCTTGTACCTGTATACTCCGTTATGTACTGCAAACGTTGTGATTTCTCATGACTCAGGGGTCAGTTCTAGCTGGTGATAACCCCATTTCAGGTCTAGCTTACTAAACACCGTTGAGCCATTCATACCTTGGAGTATCTCATCAACGGTGGGGATTGGATATCGTTCCCTCACTATTGCCTGGTTTTCTCGTATCATGTCTAGGCATAACCTTACATCCTTATCCGCTTTTGGTACAATAACCACAGGATTTACCCATGGGGTGGGACAAGTTACAGATTCGATAATGTCCATATCCCTCAATTGTTTTATTTTGGCCTCTACTGCCCCCCTTAAGTTGAATGGTATACGCCTGAGTGGCTGGGCCACAGGTTTCACTTGTGGGTCAATATACAAACTGATCTGTTTTGTGTTCAGCCTTCCTACTCCATGGAACACCTTTGGATACCGCTGTTCTAGTAGCTGTCTTACATCTACCGCAGCTGAGACATCTGCGCCTATTTTTAAAACTCCCAGTTTCATGGCTGTCGCCCTTCCTAGCAACAGCTCTCCATGGCCTTTAACCACAATGAACTCCGCCTGCTCAGTTCTCTTACCTATTGTAATCCCACATGTGAATACACCTTTAACTAACAGTGGTCGGCTAGAAGCATAAGAGAATAACTTTCTCTCTGTCTTAGGGACATGTGACTGACAATGTGTTCTGACTTTAATCCTTTCCATGTATTCTCATCTATCACATTACTAGTTGCACCCAAATCAATTAACATTCTCAGGTTTACTCCCCCCACACAAAAGGTAAGTCTCTTTGTCATGTTATTTCCAGTAACAGCAAATGCACAGTTATTTTGTCCCTCTACATTGTTCACACTGTGTTTCTTTGTACCCTTTGTGTGGCATACTTTGGAGAAATGATCCTTTCCCTTGCACTTATGACACATTTGGCCGCGTGCTGGGCATTTCGGATCTCTGCCCATGTGCTCTGTGTGTCCACATCTGTAACATTTCCTTTTGTTCCTATCGCCATTTCCCTTTGGTTTCCCTGTCGAGCTTTTCGCATAATACAATACAATACAATACAAATCGCTTTATTGGCATGATAAGGTACATCTTATGTTGCCAAAGCATCAAAATACATTTATGGTTGAACACATAAACGCGGTTCCATTCATATAGTGTATAAACAGGTATATCCCTGAGTTTATAAATATACATTCGCCTTGTTTGTATATACTCTTGTCTTAGTTTACTGGTTGTCCCTCTGTTCATGGCAAGCTGTAACATAGTGTGCCGCCAGTGTTACACAGCTTCTCTCCTCCCCCAGTAGGAATGGGAGTTTTTGGTTGTCAGTCAGATTTCTGAATTCAGGGCATATTTGTGAGAATTTTTGGTAGAAATTCTCTCTGATGCCCTGATATTTTCCACAGGCTGTGAGGAAGTGCATCTCTGTCTCAACTACTCCCTGACTGCAGTGAGAGCATATCCTGTCTACTCTTGGCAGCCTGGTCGGCCTGTGTCTGCCTTTTTCGATCGCTAGGCTATGTTCGCTAAGTCTGTACCTTGTCAAGGTTCTTCTCAGTTTGTTATCCTTTACCATGGTCAGGTAATCAGCTATGTTGTATTGTCTGTTTAGGGCCAAGTAGCAATTGAGTTTGCTTTGGGTTTTTGTTGTTTCTGCCCAATATGACAGATATTTTTCCTTTTGCTTAGCGACGATTGTGTTGGGTCGAATTCTTTGTGTTACCCTGTCACTGTCCTGGGACTGGTTATTGTTAGTATTGTTATTAGTTACTTTATTGAGTCCCAGGACTAGTTGACTGAGGGTATTCTTCTTTATGGTCAGCTCTTGGCATTTCAGGGCGTCGTAGTGATAGCATTGGGGGTTGCTCATTTGTAGGTGATTCCAAAATTTGGTGGCTCTATTTTGGATAGTGATTATTAATGGGTATTGGCCTAGTTCCGCCCTGCATGCGTTGTTTACTGTTTTCCTTTGAGTCCGGAGGATACTTTTACAGAATTCCACATGTAGGATCTCAATTGGGTGTTTGTCCCATTTTGCAAAATCTTGTTGTGTTAGTGGTCCCCAGACCTCACTGCCATAGAGTGCAATTGGTTCAATTAATACCCTCTTTTCCGCGTAACACGACGAACAGTATCTGTCTCCGCCTTCTCTGTACATGACATGGCTGACATCTGCTCCTCGACGTTTTCACATTGTGAGGCCAATTGTAACGTGCGGGCGAGCATTAGATCATACCCTTCCTCTAGCAATTTCCTCTGCACATAGGCTGACGTGCACCTACTCAGGATAGCGTCTCTTATTTGATTATCCGCATCCCCCCCAAAAGCACAGTCTTTAACAGCCTGCCGCAAGCGAGTAGCAATTTGTTGCGCAGTCTCACCTGTCTTCTGGGACAAATTATGAAAAGTCTGTCTAGCAAATGCTGCGTTGACCTGGGGCATGAAGTAGTGATTCAAAGCACTAACCGCCGCCGTGTAGTCTGCTGGCTCTCCTGTGTCCGGTAGAGTCGAAAAGATATCCTGGACATCTGGTCCTGCTAGGTGTAGAAGTAGAGCTCTTTTCCTCTGCTTCATGGCAGCTATGGAGGTATCGTCGATAATGAGTCCTTTGCCGTCGGCATAAAGCTCAAAAGACGTTAAACACCTCATCCATCTTGGACCCAATGTGGCTGGCTCGGCGAAACATGCAAAATTTTGAATGCCGGACTTTTCCATCCTAGCTAACTAAAACTTGGGCAACTACCTTTTTAAAAAGATTCTGTCCGTTATCCTCATCGCCAATGTTGTATCTATGCTTTAATACATTCAATCAAGCATGTAGATACGTCAAATTAAATCAGAGTCAGGCAGACAGGCTTCTAACTCTGATCTTTACTATTATGACCGTGTATAATTGAGACACGGACTGCAGGAGTTGATTATAACAAGTCTTTACTGAATGGAGACAACCTGGAAACTGAAATTACAGAAGCCTGCTAGGGCCTTTTATACACGGGTGGTCACTGCCGGTACTGCAGTCTGAGACCAGTTATTCCCTTAAAGGTACATACACAACAATTCCTCCCCTTTTAGATAAACAGTACATAACATTCATTTAACAACTAAATAATAACTAATTACAATTACAATTACGGTTGCTAGATACATTGGTTGAAGTTAAGCAATTATAAGTTCAGTCTTTGAGGAGGCTTCCTGATTCTGTCTGGATAACCCCTCTTTGGGATATCAGGTTCTTCTGGCAAGGTTGTGTCAGGATCAATGTCGTTGTTTGGCTCGTCTGCTTCCAATATCACCGATTCTGCGGTAGATGCAATTGGTACTTCAGTTTCATCGCCAGGTGTATCAGATCGTGGTGTGGAGTTGACGTTTTCCAGTGACTCTAGAATCTGGTCAGCATGGCATCTTACAATGCTCTCTCCAATGTCCACGGTATACATTAGAGGTCCTTGCCGTGTACAGATCGTTCCTGGCTGCCATTTCTCTGTGCGGTAGTCCCGGGCCAAAACTGGTTGACCTATCTTAAAACTCCTGGTCGGCCTTACATTCATATTCTGAAACTGCCTGTTCTCCACATCTCTTCTGACATTTGGCTTAACCAAATCCAAGCGGCATCGTAGTCTTCGATTGAAGAACATCATGGCTGGAGTTTGGTTGGTAACCGCATGTGTCGCATTCCAGTAGGCAAACAAGAAGTTATCCACCTTGTGTTTAGGGGTATATCTTCATTACACATTGCCTTGATAGCCTTCTTGAATGTTTGAACAAACCTCTCGGCCAATCCATTAGTGGCTGGATGATATGGGGCGGATGTGTAATGCTTAACACCATTGTTCTTTAAGAACCTCCGGAACTCTTCAGACACAAACTGTGGTCCATTGTCAGAGCAAATCTGTTCAGGCAGCCCATTCCTGGCGAATATGGTTCGTAAGACTGTGATAGTTTTTTCTGTGGTGGTTGAGGACATTTTTATTACCTCTGGCCACTTTGAATGTGCATCCATCGCAATTAAAAACATCGAGTCCATAAAGGGACCAGCAAAATCAATGTACACCCTTTGCCATGGAGATGAGGGCCACTCCCATGGATGTAGAGGGGATTGTGGTGGGGCGTTTTGGACCTTCTGGCATCCTGTGCAGCTCTTGGTCATCTCTTCGATTTCTCTATCGATTCCCAGCCACCACACAAACGCTTTGGCTAAGTTCTTCATTTTTACCCCTCCAAGATGACCCTCATGAAGTTCATTGAGCACTCTATCCTTCAATTTGGGTGGAATTACTACTCTGGATCCACACATCAAGGTTCCTCTGCACACTGACAGCTGTTCTCTTCTCGGCGAAAATGCTGGCAGCAGTGGTTCGCCATGTGCTGGCCATCCCTTCACCGTTAAATCATAGACCCAGGAGAGTGTCGGGTCATTTCGTGTTTCCTTTTCTATGTTTGCATTCGTCACAGGGAGTCATTCGACTATAGTCGAGTGGAATAACTCCACTGGATCCACTGCCAGTTCTTCTTCCACCATCGGCAACGGTAGGCACGACAATCCATCAGCATTCCCATGCTGTTTAGTTCCTTTGTACTCGATGTCATATTGGTGTGCCCCTAGGAAAAGGGACCACCTCTGTAGCCGTTGTGCCATCATTATCGGTACGCCCTTCTGAGGGCTGAAAATGGAGACGAGAGGTTGATGATCTGTTAGTAGAGTAAATTTCTGACCGTGCAGGTAGTGATTGAAGTTCTTCACCCGCCACACCAGGCTGAGGGCCTCTCTGTCAATCTGGGCATAGTTACGCTCGGCTGAAGTTAACGAGCGTGACGCAAAAGCTATCGGCCTCTCTGAACCATCAAGGAATTTATGTGACAGTACTGACCCAATGCCGTAGGGAGACGCATCACACGCCAGTCTTATCGGTAGTGATGGGTTGTAGTGAGCCAATACTTCTCTTGAAGTGATTAGGTCCTTACTCTTCTGAAAGGCTCGCTTACATTCATCGCTCCATTTCCAAGCTACTCCCGTTCGTAGTAGGGCGTTCAGTGGATGCAGAATTGTGGACAAATTCGGCAAAAACTTATGGTAGTAATTCACCAATCCGAGGAATGACCTCAGTTGCGACACATTTTCAGGCGCTGGAGCCTTAACTACCGCTTTAATTTTGTCAGGGGACTTATGCAACCCCTCTTCATCAATCACGTGGCCACAATACGATATCTGTTTCTTAAAAAACTCGCACTTGGGGCGATTGGCTCATAGCCCATGTTCACGTAGTCTAGTGAGCACCTGCTCCAGGTTGGCAAGGTGTTCACTGTCATCTTCACCTGTCACTAGGATGTCGTCCAAGTAACACTGAGTCCCCGGAATCCCTTGCAGGACTTGTTCCATCGCTCTTTGCCATATCGCCGGAGCTGATGCTACTCCGAATACCAGTCGATTATACTGGTAAAGACCTTTGTGAGTGTTTATTGTGAGATACTTCCTAGAGGATTCTTCAACCTCCATCTGCAAATATGCTTGTGCTAGGTCAATTTTTGTAAAACACTTCCCTCCAGATAGTGAGGCAAAGATATCTTCTATCCTTGGAAGAGGATATTGTACTGTGTGAAGGACTGGGTTCACCGTCACCTTGAAGTCCCCACAGATGCAAACCTTCCTTGGCTCCTCAGACTTATTGTTTAACATTTTCTTCATGACAGGAACGATGGGTGACGCCCACTCGCTCCAGTCTACCTTAGATAACACGCCTGCATTCTCCAGATTCTGCAGCTCTGCCTCGATGGCTGGGCGAATTGCATATGGTACTGGTCTTGCTTTGAAAAACTTGGGAATTGCATTCTCCTCTATTTGTATCGAGGCAGTTACGCCTTTAAGAGTGCCCAGTTCTTGTTGAAATACCTCTTTGGCGTCAGCTAAGATTGTTGACAATCGTCCAGGAGTGACGTCGTCATCCTTTTTACCAGCCACCGTCAGTGCCTGAATGGAGTGCCAGTCTAAACTTATCTTTCTGATCCATTCACGTCCCAATAACGGTGGTCCACCATCTTGCAGAATGTAGAGATACAATTTCCGTATTTTCTTGCCGTTGTATTCGACAGGCACCCTTATTTTTCCTTTGGGGTATACTTTTTGCCCCGTATACGTCCTCAAGACAATGGATGTCTCTCTCAAGGGTATGTGTGAGAATAGCCGCTCGTAGTCTCATCGATTCATGACGGTTAGAGCTGATCCTGTATCCAATTCCATTTTGACTTGGGACCCTGCTATCGTGAGGGTGACCCAAATGGTTCGGTGATCCTCTTTTGCAATTACATTGTGAAGTTTGAGACAGCTTAGTCTCTTGTTCCCGGATTCACTATCGCTCATCTGGTCTTCGGAACTACTGTCCGTCATCTTTTGTACTTTCCTGTACAATTCCTTAGTAGCCTTTTTGTTGTCGTTGGTCTTCTTCCCAGACCTGCAAACTCATGCAATGTGTCCCATCTTTCCGCATTGCCTGCATATTTTGTCCTTGGACCAGCAGTCCTTCTGGTCATGGTTTGTTTTGCCGCAGTGATAACATTTTGCAAATCCCCGTGTCATTTCGTGGGTGCCGTATTCCTGTGGCTTTTGTTGTATTTCCGCAGCTCCCCTTGCTGCTGCTTCGTATGATACTGCCACACTGAAAGCCTTATCTAGCGTCAGCTCTTTCTCTGAGAGTAACCTCTTCTGGGTTCCTTCACTCAGGAGTCCACAGACAAATTTGTCCCGTAAGGTATCTGCCAGTCCTGCTCCGAACTGGCAGTGCTTTGATAGCTTGCGTAGTTCTGTAAGGTAATCAGCATTGCTCTCATTTTTATGCTGATTTCTCCTGTGGAATTTAAATCTTCCTGCTATCAGCAGCGGTGTAGGATTTAGGTGTTCCTGTAGGATAGCAACAATTTCGTTAAAACTCTTCGCCTTCGGTTTGTCTGGAGTAATCAGGTCCCACAATAGGCCGTACGTTCTTGCGCCCATTAAATTTAGCAATACCGATGCCTTTTTCTCATCGGCTATTTCGTTTGCCTCGCAATATACCTCGACTCTTTCCACATACGTGGTCCAATCTTCTATTGCATTATCGAAGGCAGTGATATCACCAGTCTTTGGCATCTTGAAAATCTAAGATGGCGCCTCCCGCGCTTTGCCTTCATCCCCGATGGATCAAAATGGTGCCTCCCGCGCTTTTCCTTCTTCCCCCGCCGAGTTAAGATGGCGCCTCCCGCGCTTTCCCGCCGCTGCCGCTGCTGCCAACGCTGTTCTCCGTGGTATTTTTATTTTTCTATCGCGCTTCAATATTTCCTCCGTTAATTGAAGAACTGTTCCCGTCATGGAGCGGACCCTCTGGGACACTTCCCTCCCTCTTCTTAGGTCCGAACGCTGCCCGGCTGCGAAGCACCGGCCACGCCCTGTATGCTCCACCCTCTCTCTCTCTCTTTGCTTCCCGACTCGCTGCCCGGCCCCATTGCAGAGCCACCCGATCGAGCTCTAGCCCGCCGCAGCCCAGGAAGGATCAATGCACTACCTGCCACGAGCCCGATTAGCTGGGAAACCACAGACTGGAGACCAAGCCTGGCTCTCGACAGTCTCTCCTGCACTTTTCAATTCGATGATTTGGAGGGCGGTTGCCCACGGTCGACGCCCGTTTCTTGAGTTTCTTTGGATTATTTGTTTTTTTCTTTCTTCTGGCTTCGACCTTCAATAACGTCGTCTGAGGTGCTGCCGAGTTGCAGGTAAGTTCGTTTCTTACTCGTCGCCAGTATTATGTCCGTGTATAATTGAGACACGGACTGCAGGAGTTGATTATAACAAGTCTTTACTGAATGGAGACAACCTGGAAACTGAAACTACAGAAGCCTGCTAGGGCCTTTTATACAGGGGTGGTCACTGCCGGTACTGCAGTCTGAGACCAGTTATTCCCTTAAAGGTACATACACAACATTTACTTTATTGGTAAAATGGCTGACTGCAGCTTTCCCGGATAATTCCCATAATGCATTGCACATTACATTACCGTATTAACTGGTGTTAAACTTGCACATTACATTACCGTATTAACTGGTGTTAAACTTGCACATTACATTACCGTATTGACTGGTGTCAAACTCACAATCAATACACGACAAGTAGTAATGTGGTAAGTGGCTTCCGAGGTTTCAGGAATAACCTGCAAACTGCTGACACCTGAATCTGTGAACAAGCTGGAGTGAGCAAGAGCTTTTCCATGAGGCAATGAATGAGGTGTAACATTGCAGTATTTATGTGCTTTCCCAGCTGTCAATGACTGAACTCACCAATGGCCACTGAACTTCTGCCTCCCCATCACAGGTGAGGTATCCGACCTCTGTGAATCCCGTGCTACTGCAGTTAAAGTCAAAAGTTGGCATTAAAATCACACTTGAGGGCCTCTAAGCAAGCACTTAATGATTGCAATGAAGTCGCCCGCCTGTGCAAATCAGGTCCGTGTCGCGCCTGCCGCCTCGCGCCTAAGTGAAATGCTCGGGGCGACAGAATGATGGTGTGTTCCTGACCTGCTAACTATTTCCGGCAGTTTTACTGCCAACCTGCCCCCAAACCCGCACGCTCGGCAAGGGAAAATCCCGGCCATGTTTTCAACTGGTTTGACAGTAGAGGAGGAGACTACTCAGATAAGGTAGATATCCAGGTAGAAGGAGTCGCGAAGGAATTATATTGGTCTCTCTAAAAAGCAGATTGTGAAGAGAATGGGCCAGTAATTCCGGTCCCAACGCATGAGTACGGACGAGGTACTCACGCGTGGGCCCGTTGGAAGTGCCGGATTTCAGCATGCACAGCGCATGCGCGGGAAGCCGGCATTTCCTCCAAGGGGTTCAGAGGTCCAACGCGTGCGCACAGGACTCTGCGCGCTCGCGTTGAACTTCTTTCTTTTTGACAGGTTTGCCCGTGTGCAAGGGCCTGAACTTTTTAGACATATAAAAAGGAGGTGTAAGGACTTGATTCTTTAAGGTAAGTGCTCTATTATTTAAAATTATAACATTTTTTCCACAGCTTTATTGTTTTTAAGGACTTTACAGTAAGGTAAGTTTATTTTTAGACCTGATTTCTTAAAAAATTATTTTTTTCAAAAATTTGATTAATTGTTTAAAATAGTTTTTTAAAGTTATTTATAGTTTATTTAATTATTGGGATGTTTTTTTAAATTTTATTTAAAGTTAAGCTAGTCTTTTGGGCGCCCGTACTTTTCATGAGTTTGACAGTTCTTACTATCAAACTCGTGAATGAAGTTTCCCCTCCCCTGATTGGCTGCACAGTGCTCACCTAATCCCAGCCGGCACATCGCACTAACTGCGCCGCTGGATCAGGCAAGCACAGCACGCCGACATCTGAACCGAGCCAGTGACAGGAATTCCAAGCAGGCCCAGGCTTCAGATGTTGGCGCGCCGAGTGAGTGCACATCGGGGGCTTGCACGCGCGGCAAGCCCCCAAACCTAATTTCTGGGCCATTATGTCGGCAAAGCGCACATCCCAATGTCACAATTTATGAGGGAGATATTTGAGCCGCTCACAGTATGGTCTTCATGCTTCTTTTCTCAAAAATGAGCTAATCATTCTCAACGCACAAGGTTATTGCAGCAACTCAAAAAGTGCAAAGTGTGTTGAACTGCACACGCATTGAGCCGTATCAATCATTCATTTTATATAAATCATGTACCAGCATCACTGAGCAGGAAAACCTGTAACATTGAGACTTTTGGGATGACCAGGGGTCTGAATATTATAATTTAGTGATCCCAGCTCCGAGCTTCACACGACTGGAGTGGATATCGGGAATTAAAGTGTGAAGGTCAGTGCCCCTGATCTGTGACCTGCACAATTTCTATCCAATAATTTTAATAAACACCTCCACTAATACAGCAGATAGAGGAACTTCGTCTGAACTTGTTAATCGCCTGTTCTCTGAATTTCTCTCTGATAGTGTTAAAAACAGTTGTTTCCAAGACCCCTTTAGCGCTAATAGTGCAGTGACACTGCACGCCTGTGACACAATATAAACCCCACAGGTGAAGCTGAACTGACATCAGTCTGTCATTTCGCATTGTGTGAGACAACCTGGATCAGACAGCCTCAGTATAACTGGAACAGACAGTCTCAGTATAACTGGAACAGACAGTCTCAATATAACTGGAACAGAGAGTCTCAGTATAACTGGAACAGACAGTCTCAGTATAACTGGAGCAGACAGTCTCAGTATAACTGGAGCAAAAACACATTTTTAAACTCTAATTTAAAACTGTAAGAATAACTCAGGCAGTCCAATAGATTGCTTTAAGTTGCAGCCATTAGAAAAAAAATGTTTTAGCAAACACATGCAGAGTTCTGTACTGCCTGGGCTTCTGATTGGTGCAGATGCACTTGGTGCTGTCCCCTTTAAAAATGCTGCTGTTGTCAAACCTTTAGATGCAGAATAACTGCCCTTTGATACTGAATGTTCTGAAACTAAAGCAAATAACCTGCAATAGGAATATTTAGTCTGCCAGATTTACCAATTGGCAGCAGAAATATTCTGGGATCTTGGATGGAACCATGACCTGTGTGAACAGAGCTACATTCATTTTTAATCACGTGTGGAAGCGTCATTGTACTTTGCACTGCTCTTGGACTCGGTTTATGAACTCACTTGTTTAGTCAGATTCCTGCAGCAGTGCAACCTCTTCAAACTGGACATCCAAACCCTCAGTAAACAGAATCGTTCATCATTGCCTAAAAATGGACAAGAGAGAATTGGCTTTATCTGTGTTCTCACAGAATGAACATCAAACACACCCTCCAGAGGACATGGTGAGTATTTTATCAAACATGACAGTAAACTCATGTAAAACCATGGGAGGTGCTGATGATTTGGGGGTTTTGGTTGTTGTGAATTGCAGAGGCTCTCTGTGGGGGGGTTCAGGGTGTTTCCAAACTACCAACCGATTGCTGCTAAATGGAGAACAACACAGTGTTTCTGTAGTGGGTGAAAACAGTACCTTTTACTTTAGTTCTAGTCTGACAAAGTTTAACTTCTGAGTCGGCCATTTCCTCTCTTTTCTCCAGGCTGTCACCAATGAACATGGGGGTGAAAGTGACGAGAATGTGGAGCGAGGCAACTGGTCCTCGAAGACTGACTACTTGCTCTCAATGATCGGTTATGCTGTGGGTCTGGGCAATGTCTGCCGATTCCCTTTCCTGGCTTACAGAAATGGAGGAGGTACTGTAGTCAAATCCAAAATACAGGGGAGAGAACGGAAGGAAATAAAGGCATCAAATTATTGATTTATAAAGAAAATTACATTTGAAGCAATAATAAACAAATGAACCCTTTTATTACTGGTTAAGTAATACAGGGATGAGCAATGCTGATCTATGGAATGATGAATAGAATCATACAATATTAAATTGTTGGCAATTTAGAATGTTTTTCTTCTTGGGATGTGGGTGATGCTGGCAAGGTAGCATTTATTGCCCATCCCTATTTGCTCATGTTGTGGACCTGGAGACATGTGTAGGCCAGGCTGGGTGGAGGTGGTAGCATCTCTTCCCTTCATCAGTTGGGTTTTTACAACAGTCCACCAGCTGGTATTTTCATTGTTCTGATGCTAACCCACAAATTGTCAGATTTATTGAATTCAGCTTCACAATTTATCTTCATGGGATTTGAACTCGTGAGCTATAGGCTCCCAGTACTTTACCAGAAGAACTACACTTAAATAGCATCAAAAGTAAATAAAGTACTTGCACTTATATATAGGCTTTCAGGGCCTCAAGGCACTCCAAAGTGCTTTACAGTCAATCAAGTACTTTTGAAGTGTAGACACTGTTGTAATGCAGGAAACACGACAGCTAATTTTCACACAGCCATGTCCCATAAACAGCAATAAGATAATGACCAGGTAATCTGTTTTAGTGATGTTGATTGAGGAATAAATATTGGTCAGGACTCTGGGGCGAACTCCTAAGCTCTTCTTCGAAATGGTGCCATGTGATCTTTTGTGTCCAGCTGAGAGGGCAGACAGGGCCTCGGTTTAACATCTCATCTGAAAGGCGGATTAGCTAGAAAACAGAAAATGAATAAAGTGAATCTTCCACCAACAAGCTCAGTGAGTATCTGCAAATGAGATTTCTATTTCCAGAAAGACTGAGACTGATCACAAACCCATTTAAAGAAATATGTTTCTGGTTGAATGCGATATATCAGATAAATGGCATTTTAAAACCAAAGTGAATGAACCTGGGCAGGTGTGTAGAACTGATGATTTATTACTTTTGAATACCTTTTAAAGTGTTAGGCCTAGAAATTGAGTTTGCGCTGCGCCGGGGCTTAACGCCGGAAATTTAGCGCCGGTGCTAAGTCGCGCTAGGCGCGCCAAAAATTCAGTAGCGCCGCGCCCAAACGGCTGCCGGCGCTACTGAAGGCTGTTTGCGCCTGAAAACTGGCGCTACGCGCCGCATTGCGGCGCTATTCCGGCGCTGCGGTGCCCGATGCGGTGCGGCAGGCTCGGGAAGTGCAGGCCTCCTCCTTCAGTTAAGGAGGAGCTGCCTGCACCCGCCCGCTGGCCGGTTAAATCGCCACAAAAATGAGCCCGGCACCTCGGGGAAGTGCCGGGCTCGCAGCCGAGAAGCATCTGTTCCGCGGGGGGGGGGGGTGGGGGAGTCCGGGGAGGGAGGTGCGGGCAGGCGGCCGGCGGGAAAGCGGCCGGCCGCCGCTCCACCTTTATGCACCGGCGCAAAGTCGTGTAAGACTCTGTTGCCAGAGTCTTAGTTGCGGCTGCCACGGGCGAGGCGGCCGCAACTGAATTTCGGCGCTGGGGCCCGTCACCACGGCAACCGGGATGCTGCGCACACCGATGACGTCATCGGTGCCGGCGCAGCGCTACCGGTGTAACGCCGATGTTGGGCCCTAGTCAATTTCAAAACCGGCTGTAAGTCCAGCGCAATGCCCTCTAGCGCCGCAAAATGGGCGCTAAGCCCACTCAATTTCTAGGCCTTATTGTTTAAAGTACATGAACTGAACTCATCAGGCACGTTTATTGCACACTATCTGAAATCTTCGGTTATCAGTCTCCTGGTCAGGCTGTGGGCTCAGGTTTGTAAGTTGGGATCATACCTGCTCATATCAGGTGCTCTTCACAACCTCACAAAACTGGATTGATGGAAACCGAGAACAAAAGTGTAAAAATATCGGCCCGGAATTTGCGGTCCTGGTGACGGCGAACTGGCATAATTAAGTGGAGCAATTAATCTGTAACCATCCTCCCTTCCCCACAGGATTGGCCCAGGACCAGTTGGTGCCTCCTCATTAGAAGCACGGACTACAGCCCTTGAGGCCTTGGGGAATAGACTTAAGAGAGCACTGTCTTCCTCTTTTGATACAATTGGGGTTGGATTACAAGAAATCCTCTCAGGATTTTGAGGATCTTGTGGGAACCATTACATCAGACCTTCCCACTGATCAGGGTCCACCCCGAACCGGGGTTCAGTATTATTAGTGTGACAGAAGTCGACAGATGTGATGTTGTTCTCTCTCAGAATAGCATCATATGGTAGCCATCCCAGCAAGTGCCTGACTCAAGTTGAATGAGGGAGGCAAGATCAAGCTGCCTAGGGAGCTGCAGCATGGGTATGGCCCACAGTAGGCCCTTTCTAGTACTCCGCTGTCATGAGACAAGAGCCACCTCAATCCCATGTGCCTTTTGGTCCATGAGTGCAGCCAATTACCTCTTGTGGCACTGGCTCTCAGGTGGTTTCCAGGTAAAGCTCTGGAATAGGTCACAGGAAGGAATGTATAGACACCCAGGGGAAGCACAGTTAGAAGAGGTAATGAGTGATATGGTATGAGTCTTCATAGTCACTCATTAAACAGATGTTGATGTATGAATTGGCCCTGTTGTTCAATCAGCTCTTTAGTTTTAAGAGGTTGTCTCACCAAAATGTACTGTATAAAGTTTCCATCTTTCCGAAAGAGAGCATCCATCACCTGATAGATACAGGCCTGAACTGTACCCAGACAAATGTCACACAGATCCCCATTTGCAGACGGGATGGAACCAATTACAGAAAAGTTATTGGTCATTGTCATTTTGAATACCATTGGCAGAGCTGGCCAGGTCATTAGAATAGAATCATAAAATGGTTACAGCATAGAAGGAGGACATTCAGCCCATCATGCCCATGCCGGCTCTCTGCACGAGCACTTCAACTAGTTCCAATCACCCGCCCGTTCCCCGTAGCCCTGCAATTTTTTTCCTTCATGTACTTATCCAATTCCCTTTTGAAAGCCATGATTGAATCTGCCTCCACCACCATTTCAGGCAGTGCATTCCAGATCCTAACCACTTGCTGCGTAAAAAGTTTTTCCTCAAGTCGCCTTTGGTTGTTTTGCCAATCACCTTAAATCTGTGTCCTCTGGTTCTCGACCCATCTGCCAATGGGAACAGATTTTCTATATCTACTCTGTTTAGACCCCTCATGATTTTGAACACCTCTATCAAATCTACTCTCAAAATTCTCTGCTCCAAGGGGAACAACCCCAGCTTCTCCAATCTATCCACCTAACTGAAGACCCTCATTGGGCAGAAAACATTAGCGGGAGTTGTATACAGACCTCTAAACAGTAATGCGGAGGTTGGGGATGGCATTAAACAGGAAATTAGAGATGCGTGCAATAAGGGCACAGCAGTATTCATGGGTGACTTTAATCTACATATAGATTGGGCTAACCAAATTAGTAACAATACTGTGGAGGAGGAATTCCTGGAGTGTATACAGGATGGTTTCCTGAACCTATATGTCGAGGAACCAACTGGAGATCAGGCCATCTTAGACTGGGTATTATGTAATGAGAAAGGATTAATTAGCAATCTTGTTGTGTGAGGCCCCTTGGGGCGGAGCAATCATAATATGATAGAATTCTTCATTAAGATGGAGAGTGAAGTAGTTGACTCAGAGACTAGGGTCCTGAATATAAAAAAAGGAAACTACGATGGTATGAGGTGCGAGTTGGGTAGGATTGATTGGGGAATGTTACTCAAAGGGTTGATGGTGGATAGGCAATGGCAAACATTTAAAGATCGCATGGATGAACTACAGAATTTGTTCATCACTGTTTGGCATAAAAATAAAACAAAAAAGTAGACTCAACCGTGGCTAACAAGGGAAATTAGGGAAAGCATTAAATCGAAGAAGACATATAAATTGGCCAGTAAAAGCAGCAACCTGAGGATTGGGATCAGTTTAGGATCCAGCAAAGGAGGACAAAGGGATTAATTAAGAGGGGGGAAATAGAGTATGAGAGTAAGCTTTCAGGGAACATAAAAACTGAGTGTAAAAGCATTTATAGATATGTGAAGAGAAAAAGATTGGTGAAGTCAAGCGTTGGTCCCTTGCAGTCAGAATCAGAGGAATTTATAATGGGGAACAAAGAAATGGCAGATCAATTAAATACATACTTTGGTTCTGCCTTCACAAAGGAGGTCACAAATAACCTCCCAGAGATGTCAGGGAACATAGGGTCTAATGAGAGGGAGGAACTGAATGAAATCAGTATTTGTAGGGAAATGGTGTTAGGGAAATTGACAGCATTGAAGGCCGCTAAATCCCCAGGGCCTGATAATCTACATCCTAGGGTACTTAAGGAAGTGGCCCTAGAAATAGTAGATGCATTGCTGGTCATCTTCCAAAATTCTATAGACTCTGGAACAGTTCCCATGGATTGGAAGGTAACTAATGTTACCCCACTATTCAAAAAAGGTGGTAGAGAGAAAATGGGGAATTATAGACTGGTAATCCTGACATCGGTAGTGGGGAAAATGCTAGAGTCCATTATAAAAAATGTAATAGCAGAGCACATGGAAAACAGTGACAGGATCGGACAAAGTCAACATGGATTTACAAAAGGTAAATCGTGCTTGACTAATCTACTGGAATTTTTTGAGGATGTAACTGGTAGAATAGATAAGGGAAAACCAGTGGATGTGGTATATCTGGACTTTCAGAAGGCTTTCGATAACGGCCCGCACAAGAGATTAGCGTGTAAAATTAAGGCACATGGGATTGGGGGCAAGGTACTGACTTGGATAGAGAAGTTGGCAGACAGGAAGCAAAGAGTTGGAATAAACGGCTCTTTTTCTGAGTGGCAGGCAGTGACTAGTGGGGTAACGCAGGGATCAGTCCTAGGACCCCAGCTATTCACAATATATATTAATGATCTAGACGAGGGAACTAGATGTAATATCTCCAAGTTTGCAGATGACGCAAAGATGGGTGGGTGTGTGTGCTATGAGGACGATGCTGAGAAACTCCAGTATGATTTGGACAGGTTGGGTGATTGGGCAGAAGCATGGCAGATGCAGTATAATGTGGATACATGCGAGGTTATCCACTTTGCTGGCAAAAACAGGAAGGCAGATTATTATCTGAACAGCAATAGATTGGGAGAAGGGGAAGTGCAATGAGACCTGGGTGTCCTTGTGCACCAGTCGCTGAAGGTAAGCATGCAGGTGCAGCAGGCGGTTAAGAAGGCAAATAGTATGTTGGCCTTCGTAGCGAGAGGGTTCGAGTACAGGAACAAGGATGTCTTGCTGAAGTTGTAGAGGGTCTTGCTGAGACCACATCTTGAGTATTGTGTGCAGTTTTGGTCACCTTATCTGAGGAAGGATGTTCTTGCCATGGAGGGAGTGCAGCGAAGATTCACCAGACTGATACCTGGGATGGCAGGAATGACGTATGAGGAGAGATTGGGTCAATTGGGCTTATACTCGCTGGAGTTTAGAAGAATGAGAGGGGATCTCATTGAAACTTATAAAGTTCTAACAGGAGTAGACAGACTAGATGCAGGAAGGATGTTCCCAATGGCGGGGGTGTCCAGAACCAGGGGTCACAGTCTAAGGATAAGGTGTAAGCCATTTAGGACAGAGATGAGGAGGAATTTCTTCACCCAGAGAGTGGTGAACCTGTGGAATTCTCTACCACAGAAGGCAGTTGAGGCCAATTCATTAAATATATTCAAGAAGGTGTTAGATATATTTCTTAAGGCTAAAATGATCAAGGGATATGTGGAGAAGGCAGTGACAGGGTACTGAGTTTGGTTGATCAGCCATGATCTCATTGAATGGCGGAGCAGGCTCGAGGGACCGAATGGCCTACTCCTGCTCCTATCTTCTATGTTTCTATCCCTGGAATCATTCTCATAAATCTTTTCTGCTCCCTCTCTAAGGCCTTCACATCCTTCCTAATGTGCGGTGCCCAGAATTGAACACAATACTTCAGTTGAGGCTGAACCAGTGTTTTATAAATGTTCATCATAACTTCCTTGCTTTTTTACTCTATGCCTGTATTTATGAAGCCCAGGATCCCATATGCTTTTTAATCGCTTTCTCAACTTGCCCTGCCACCTTCAACGATTTGTGTTGTGTCGGTACCTTTCTACCTAGGCACAATTTAGGGCTCAGGACTCAGAGATTCAAACATGAAGTGCTTTATTGGAAGGAAAGGAAGTTCTGGAGAGTTCCGAACAAAGAGAGCTAAACTTAATAGAAAACACCCAACCATTTATCTCCTGTGACAGCGCCACCACAGGTGGGAGGAGAACACACAATAGAACACACAATACATAACATTTCCTCCCCTCTTAAATGGAAGGTCCACAGTATTCCTCAACAGGTAAGTTACTTTCAATGCACTCAACGAACCTAGGGTAGAGGTAGACTGCCTCAAACCCTGACTTTACCCTGGGGTTTATTCTGCCCCAGTCTTGTGGGTAAGTCACTAAGCCTACAGATCCAAGCGTCTTGGAGGCCGCTGCTCTCTGACAGGATACCGGCGGTCATCGCTGGCTTCCACAGCAGTAGGCATTGACACAGGCCTGGATGGAGAAGGTGCCTGTGTCAGTTGAAAGTCAGGAGTTTGCACAGGTGGAACAGTCTCTTTGACTTCCTGTGTTGGAGAAGAGCACTGTGGCAAAGGATGCTGGTTTGCAGTATCATCCGGAAACAGTTCAGGCCAACCAGCCATTGGAGCCTCTGTGGCTGTCTCTGCTCCTAGCAACAGTTGATCTGTGTGTCTTCTCCAGATGACGTCCTCAGCAGTCTCAACCGTGTAAGACACAGGGCCCATCTGCGCGATCACCGTAGCAGGAACCCATTTCGGTCCAGTGTTGTAGTTTCGAGCTAGGACGTGATCTCCTGGGTGAAACCGTCCCTCCTTGGCTCTTTTCTCTCTCTTTTAAACTTGAGCTTGTTGTTGACAATGGACAACCTGTTCTGCCCTTGGAGGTTTGAGTAAGTCAAAACTTGACCGCAACTGCCTCTTCATCATGAGTGAAGCGGGGGAAGTTTTGGTTGTGCCATGCGGCTCGTTCCTGTAGGACAACAGGAAGCTGTTCAGACATTGGTGGATTGAGCCCTGACCTTGCGATGCCTTCAAGGCGTGCTTCAAAGTTTGCACAAACCTTTCTGCCTGGCCGTTAGTAGAGGGATGATAGGGCGCAGACCTGATGTGTTGGACACCATTCGCATGCAGGAAGGTTGCAAACTCCTGTGATACAAATTGTGGACCGTTGTCACTTATGAGTTGTTCCAGTGAGCCATAACGGCTGAACATCTCACCAAGTTTCTCAATTGTTTTCTCTGCCGTGGGAGACCTCATCACAGCGACCTCCGGCCACTTGCTACGAGCGTTCACAACCACCATAAACATCTTCTCTTCGAAAGGACCGGCGAAGTCCACATGTACTCGCTGCCACACTTCTGCAGGCCAATCCCAGGGGTGTAGGGTTGCCAGCTGTGGAACATTCCAGACCCTTTGACATGGGGAACATGTTTTGGCTTTCTCCTCAATATTCCCATCGAGACCTGGCCACCAGAAGTAGCTTCTTGCCATTTCCTTCATCCGAACCATCCCACTGTGGCCTGTATGAAGTTGTTGCAGTATAGGTTCCCTCAGAGGTGGCGGAATGATGACACGGCGTCCCCACAGAAGACAACCTGCCTGGACGGAGAGCTCATTTCTTTTTGAAACGTAAGGTTTCAAACTAGGAGAATCTCCTATAGCTCTCCCTCGAATTACATCGTCCATTACCTCAGACAGGACTGGATCGTTGCGGGTGTACCTTCGCACCTGAACTGCAGTGACAGGTGCTCCCTCCACTTGTCTAAAGTAGAAGATGTCTATCTGACGAGGCTCTGGGGGAGTAACAGGCAAGGGTAGCCTCGCGAGACCGTCTGTGTTGTCGTGCAAGTCTGGTTTGCGATATTTGATGTCGTATGTGTGTCCTGACAACAGTAAAGCCCACCTTTGCATCCTGCTTGCAGCGAGAGACGGAATTCTGGTGCGGGGCCCGAAGATTGAAGTCAATGGACGGTGGTCCATCAGGAGTGTGAACCTTCTCCCAAACAGGTACTGATGAAATTTTCGAATTCCAAAACGATTCCCAAGGCCTCGCGCTCGATCTGCGCATAGTTACTCTCGGCCTTGTTCAAGGTGCGTGATGCGAAGGCGATAGGTTGCTCTTCACCCGAAGGCATGATGTGGGATATGACTGCTCCCACACCATATGGTGATGCATCACATGCTAGCTGCACGGGCAGCTTTGGGTCGAAGTGTGTCAGGACCTCCGATTTCAGCAATGCTTTCTTTGCTTGGGCGAAAGCTTCATTGCACAGTTCAGTCCATTTCCATGTTTTGCCTTGACATAGCAACTGATGTAACGGCTTCAGCAATGTTGCTAAGCCTGGAATAAACTTCCCATAGCAGTTAAGTAGCCCCAGAAATGAACGTAACTGACTCACATTCTGGGGTGCTGGGGCCTCCACAATCGCCTTGACCTTTGACGGCGCCTTATGCAGGCCAGTAGCGTCAATCACATGCCCCAGGTACTCAACTGAAGACTGAAAGAATTCACATTTGTCTTTCCGAACTCTGAGTCCGTACTCTTTCAGTCGTTGCAGTGTCGCATCCAAGTTCAGAAGATGATCCTCCTCATTTGTCCCAGTGACAAGGATGTCATCCAGGTAGCACTGGACTCCTGGCAGTCCACTCAAAATCTGATCCATTGCCCTTTGGAATAGAGCAGGGGCCGACGTAATTCCAAACGGAAGGCAGCAGTACCTGTATAGCCCCTTGTGTGTCACAATTGTCAGCAGCTCCTTTGATTTGTCATCGACATGCATTTGTAGATAAGCCTGGCATAAGTCTATTTTGCTGAACTTTTGCCCTCCGGCCAGGCCCGTAAAAAGATCATCAATGAGGGGAAGAGGGTACTGTTCCGCAGACAGCACCGGGTTAATAGTCACTTTAAAATCCCCGCAGATTCGAACAGATCCATCCTTTTTCAGGACAGGAACAATGGGTGTGGCCCATTTGCTCACACTCACAGGCTTCAGGACTCCATTCTCGATTAAGGCCTCCAAGTTAGCCTCAACTTTTGGCCTAATTGCATAGGGTACAGGTCAGGCTTTGTGAAACTTCGGATTGCTGTCAGGTTTAATGTCCAGTCTCACGCTAATCTTTTTCATGCTCCCAAGTTCCCCATTGAAGAGTTCTGCATGTTTGTTTAACACTGCAGTCAGACCTGACTCCCCTATTGACATCATGCGGACTGCAGGCCAGTCCAGCGTGATTTTCTCCAGCCACGCACATCCCAGTAGCGATGGGTAATTTCCCTTTACCACATATAGTGGCAGTTTTGCAGTCTGTCCGTTCAATTTAACTGTCACCTCAATGACGCCTCTCATGGCCACAGGTTCGCCGGTATACGTCTTTAGCACAATGTTTGTTGGCTGAAGGGTAAGATGCTTTAGCATTTTTTTGTAGACAGTGTCTGAAACAAGGGACACAGCCGCGCCTGTGTCCACCTCCATCCGCACTGATTGTCCCTCCACCAGTGGTGACACCCAGTAGCCATTTGAACCACCTGCAACCATCAGTATGTGCACCTCTTCCTCCTCAGAGGTGTCGCTCCCCTCTGTTTTGCTTGTTCCATCATACTGCACTGAATGAACGCTCTTTTTCCTCTCTTATCCAAATACAGACATTTTTCTTCCATGCTCCCCAGCTCTGTCTGTTCTTTTTTTACCTCTACAGGCGCGTTCAATGTGACCCTTTTTGCCACAATTTCGGCATTCCAGCTCCGTACACCAGCAGTCATTAGCGTGATGGCCCATTTTCCCACAACGGTAACATGTGCCGTTCCGCACACCTTTAGGCTCAGACGACACCTTGTGAACTCTCCCTGTTGAACTCAACTGGTGAGCCTCCTTTTCCGCCATCTCCATGGAGACACTAACTTCAATGGCCTTTTCAAGAGTAAGGTTGTCCTTAGTAAGAAGGCGCTACTGTGTGGCTGCATTTTGCAGACCACACACAAGTCTGTCTCTAATGATGTCATTCAGCACCTCCTTGAACTGGCAGTGTTCCGGCAACCTTTTTAAAGCAGCAATAAACATCGTCACTGATTCCCCCTCCTCTTGATTCCGTTTTTGAAATCTAAATCTTTCAGCAATAACCAGAGGTTTTGGTGCAAAATGTGCTCCAAGAATTTCCACTAGTTGCTTATATGTTTTAGTTCCTGGCTTATCTGGTTGCACGAGGCTGCGAAGTAAATTGAATGTCTTCGGTCCGATTACACTCAAAAAGGTAGGCACGACCTTTTCATTTGCCACCGCATTCGCCAATACAAAATAGTCAAAACGTTCTGTATAAGCGCTCCATTGCTCCACATTTTCATCGAAATCACCGACGTTTCCTAATATAGTAGCCATCTCACATTTCAAATTAAATTTTCTGTTTGCTCACTGCACCCGTAACGTACGCAGATTCATCCGCTCCTCGTTGCCACTTGTTGTGTCGGTACCTTTCTACCTAGACACAATTTAGGACTCAGAACTCAGAGATTCAAACATGAAGTGCTTTATTGGAAGGAAAGGAAGTTCTGGAGAGTTCCGAACAAAGAGAGCTAAACTTAACAGAAAACACCCAACCATTTATCTCCTGTGACAGCGCCACCACAGGTGGGAGGAGAACACACAATAGAACACACAATACATAACAATTTGTACCTCCAGGCCTCTCTATTCATGCGCCCCCTTTAGGTTTGTACCCATTAGTTTATATTGTACACCTTCCTCCAGTCCGAAAAACAACCTTTCACGACGCATTTCTGTTTCCTGTCACTTAACCAATTTCGCATCCATGCTGCCACTTTCCCAGTTATTCCATGGGCTTCAAGTTTGCTGGCAAGCCTATTATGTGGCACTTTATCAAACGCCTTTTGGAAGTCCATGTATCCCACATCAACCGCATTGCCCTCATCAACCCTCTCTGTTACTTCATCAAAAAACTCAATCAATTAGTTAAACATGATTTGCCTTTCACAAATCCATGCTGGCTTTCCTTAAGTAATCCACACTTGTCCAAATGATTGTTAATTTTGGCCCACATTATCATTTCTAAAAGCTTCCCACTACCGAGGTTAAACTGACTAACCTGTAGTTGCTGGGTTTATTCTTATACCCTTTTTTGAACAAGGGTGTAACATTTGTAATTCTCCAGTCCTTGGCACCATTCTTGTATCTAAGGAGGTTTGGAAGATTATGGCGAGTACTTCCGCGATTTCTACCTTAACTTCCCTCAGCATCCTAGGATGCATCCCATCTGGTCCTGGTGACTTATCAACTTTAAGTTCAGACAGCCTTTCTAGTATCTCCTCTTTATCAATTTTTATCCCATCCAGCATCTCCACTGCCTCCTCTTTCACTTAGACTTTGGCAGCATATTCTTCCTTGGCGGACAGATGCAAAGTACTCATTTAGTGCCTCAGCCATGCCCTCTGCGTCTTTGCGTAGGTCTCCTTTTTGGTCCCTAATCAGCCCCATCCATCCTCTTACTACCCGTTTACTATTTATATGCCTATAGAAGACTTTTGGATTCCCTCTTATCTTAGCTGCCAATCTATTCTCATACTCTCTCTTTGCCCCTCTTATTTTCTTTTTCACTTCTCCTCTGAACTTTATATATTCAGCCTGATTCTCACTTGTATTCTCAATCTGACATCTGTCATATGCGCTGTTTTTCTGCTTCATCTTACTCTCTATCTCTTTTGTTATCCAGGGAGTTCTGGCTTTAGTTGCCCTACCTTACCCTATTGTGGGAATGTACTCCGTCTATACCCGAACCATCTCCTCTTTAATTACAGTTTTGCCTGCCAACCTTTGATTCCAAATTTACCTGGGCCAGATCCGTTCTAAACCCACTGAAATTGGCCTTCCTCCAATTAAGTATTTTTACTCTGGTTTGCACCATGTCCTTTTCCACAGCTAATCGAAACCTTATGATGCTATGATCACTGTTCCATAAATATCCCTCTACTGACACTTACTCCACTTGCCCCACCTCATTCCCCAGAACCAGATCCAGCATTGTATCCTTCCTCATTGGGCCAGAAATGTACTGATCAAGAAATTTCTCCTGAACACACTTCAGAAATTCTTCTAATTGATCTAATCTGTAGGTCTGAGTCCAGAAGCTGTGGCAGATCATTCAAGGCTTCCTTCATGATGTGATGTGTCCAAAGGCAAAACTTTTCACAAATGTCCTCAAACAAACTCCAGGGCCAGGTTCAGAGCTCTTTTACATACAGAAATTCCTACAGGATCAGTTGATCCTGGTGAGCCAGTGTCTTATATGGTCATTTGTTTGACAGAGTGCAAAGGAATGGCAATGATGAGTGTTTGGATTCCTGCCCTCATCCTGCCATTAGCATTAAGTTTTATTATTGATAAGAAGCAGGTGCAGGAAGCACCACTCATGGAATTCCATCGGAAATTTCATTGCAGGTAAAACGGGTGGAAAACTGATGAGAATGGGTCCCACCCTGAAATCAACTCCAGGGAAAGGTCCAATTATGGTTTTGTGGCAAAGCCACCAAGAGACTCTTGCAGTAATGTATATAATTGCCTTTAACAGGGGCTTGTTACCTTTAAGTGTTTGCTCTGTATAAACAGCGCGGGTTCGGTAAAATGGCGATCCAGCGCGATGACGTCATCACGCAGGTTACGTGACGTTCCCAATGGCGGGAAACGTCATGACATCATGACGTCAGAGGGGAGAGGCATTCCCCCTCAGTCCTCGTGGAACCAGTTGGTGTACAGACCTGTATAGAGTTTCTCCTGCATTTTTGTTTGTAACTTTTACTAGTGCATTAAACCACGTTTGGTTAACTACTAGTTTCAGTCTCAGTACTTTCGTTAGGAGTTCAAGCACTCCTACATTGGTGACCCGAATCCTCGCGAACGTTCTTCGCAGCGGAGACTGAACGCCGGGCCATGATGGAAGCCAACACAGTGGCTTTGAAGCTCCCCCAATTTTGGGAACAACAGGCAGCCTCCTGGTTCGTACAAGCGGAGGCGCAGTTCAAGCTCCGCAACGTCATGCAGGATCAGACCCGTTATCTTTACGTGGTCTCCACACTCGACAGCTCGACGGCATCGAGGATCATCAGCCTACTGGAGAAACCCCCAGCCACCAATAAGTATGTCGCCATTAAGGCACGGCTAATGCAGGTATTCGGCCTTACGAAGGCAGAGCGCGCACACCGCCTACTCACGCTGCCCGGGTTAGGAGACTCCAAACCTTCGGCGTTGATGAGTCAGATGCTCACACTCCTGGGGTCTGAACCGCAATGTTTCCTGTTCCGCGAACTGTTCCTCAGTCAACTGCCCGAACAGGTGCAGGCGGCCCTTGCCAGATCGGACGCTGGGGATTGCATAGCGCTCGCCGAAGAGGCGGATAAAATATACGCGGTCCGACAGCAACACTGCGCCGTCGTGAGACGCCCCGCCCCAAAGGGCCCTGCCTCGACGCCTCCAACAACTGGTTTCTGATATTACCACGCTCAGTTTGGCGTGAAGGCCAGAAGCTACCATCCGCCTTGCAGTTTCGTGCCCAAAACACCGAACAAGCAACGGCGCGTCAAGAACACTGACTCCGGGGTGTGCCCCGCGGCCACGATGCGATTGGCGATTCCGGGAAACTACTTTATTTAACCGACTCCATCTCGAGCCGTCGTTTTTTGTGCGACACAGGGGCACAGTGCAGCATCCTTCCCATTTCAGTCCTCAACCTTCGGTCCGGCAGGCGTGGTTCTCCCCTCCAAGCTGCCAACGGGGGTGCGATTCGTACTTGCGGGACACGACGGGTCCAGGTCTGCTTCAGTGGCCAACGCTTTATATGGGACTTCGCCACCGCCAAAATTTCACAGGAACTCCTAGGCACCGACTTTTTATGCGCCAACGGCCTGTTGATTGATTTAAAAAATCGTCGGCTCGTTCACGCTGCCACGTTCGACTGTATTCCCTGTGTGCACGGCACGGTCGCACCGCACTCGGTCTCCTGCACTCGGCCATCCCCCAAAGTTTTCTCCCGCCTCCTCGGGGACTTTCCAGAGCTGACTAAGCCCACCTTCTCGGCTTCGGCCGCCAAACATAGAGTGGAGCACCATACAACGACGACCGGCTCTCCCGTCTATGCCAGGGCACAGCGGCTAGAGCCCAGCAAGCTTGCGGCTGCTAAGGCAGAGTTCGCCGCCATGGAAAAGTTGGGGATTATTCGCCGGTTGAATAGTCCCTGGTCCTCGCCTCTCCACATTGTGCCTAAGCCCGGGGGTGGGTGGCGGCCCTGCGGCAACTACCACCGCCTCAATGATGTCACGACCCCCGACCAGTACCCCATACCGCACATACAGGATTTCTCCGCACATTTGGCGGGGAATTCGATCTTCTCCAAGGTCGACCTCATCCGTGGGTACCATCAGGTACCGGTGCATCCCCAGGACGTCCAAAAAACAGCGGTCATCACCCTTTTTGGCCTGTTTGAGTTCCTCCGCATGCCTTACGGACTTAAAAACGCGGCGCAGGCATTCCAACGCCTAATGGATTCGGTGCTGCGGGATCGCAAATTTTTGTTCGTCTATCTGGATGACATACTGATCGCCAGCGCCACAAAGGAGGACCATCTCAAGCATCTGCGCATTCTCTTTCGTCACCTTCAGCAGCACGGCCTCATTGTCAACCCGGCCAAATGCCAGTTCGGCCTGCAGCAAATCGACTTCTTAGGCCACCACATCACTTCAGAGGGGGCAATGCCGCTTCGGGCTAAGGTGGAGGTGATCGCTGCATTCCCGCAGCCGCAGTCCATGAAGGCACTCCAGGAGTTCCTGGGTATGGAAAATTTTTACCATCATTTTGTTCCCAGGGCTGCACAGCTCATGTGGCTGCTCTACGAGGCCCTCAGAGGGAACCCGGGAAAGGAGCCCGTAGTTTGGACGCCGGAAATGGACCGCGCTTTCGGGGACACGAAGACCACCCTCACGAATGCGACAATGTTGGCACACCCCCTGCCAGGAGCCTCCATCGCTCTCACGACTGACACGTCGGACTACGCCATAGGGGCCATCCAAGAGCAATGGGTTGATGGCACGTGGCAACCACTGGCGTTTTTTAGCCACCAGCTGCGACGGCACGAATGCCAGTACAGTACCTTTGACAGGGAGCTGTTGGCGTTGTTTTTGGCCATTCGCCATTTTCGTTTTCTGCTCCAAGGGCGCCACTTCACTGCGTTTGTCGACCATAAACCGCTGACATTCGCGATGGCCAAGACTGCCGAACTGTGGTCGGCTCGACAGCAGCGACAGCTTACATTAATTTCTGAATTTACCACCGACATCCGGCACGTGGCTGGCAAGGACAATGTGGTAGTGGATTGCCTTTCCCGCGCCACCGTCCAAGCAGTGCAGTTGGGGATCGATTATGCGAGAATGGCGGCTGACCAAGCTGCCGACCCGGACACTCAAGCCTTTCGTTCTGACTCCGCCAGCCTTCAACCGAAGGATGTGCCGTTCCATTCAACGGGCACCACTTTACTCTGTGACGTCTCCTTGGGAGACCCCCGTCCGATTGTTCCGTCCACCTGGCATTGGAAAGTTTTTGACGCCATCCACGGACTTTCACATCCTGGTGTGAGGGCATCGCAGAAGTTGCGAGCATCCAAATTCGTCTGGAGAGGGATGCGCAAGGACATCCGCGACTGGGCGAACACGTGTGGTTTGTCAACGAGCCAAAGTACAACGACACGTCAGGGCCCCCTTGGCCACCTTCGAGGTACCGGAACGTTTGTTCGACCACATCCACGTCGATCTTGTGGGGCCACTCCCGCCATTGCGGGGTTTCACACACCTTCTGACGATGGTAGATCGCACCATGAGATGGCCAGAGGTGGTTCCCCTGACGTCTGCCACCTCTGCGGATGTCGCTCGAGCCTTTATCTCATCATGGGTAGCACGCTTTAGGGTTCCGATGGATATTTTGTCCGACCGCGGTCCACAATTCTCATCTGAGCTTCGGAACACGGTGGCCTCAGCCTTAGGCACCAAACTCCATCGCACCACGGCCTACCACCCGCAGGCGAATGGGCTGTGTGAGTGTTTTCATCGTTCATTGAAGGCGTCGCTCAGCGCCAGCCTCCTGGACGCGGCATGGGTCGGTAAACTGCCTTGGGTTATACTGGGGTTGCGCACGGCGCCAAAGGAGGACCTGCAGGCTTCGGCCACGGAAATGGTTTACGGCCAGCCGCTCCAGGTACCAGGCGAATTCCTGCCGTTCCCTACACAGCTGTGGCCTGCTGCCACTCAGCGGGAAGCCCACTGGGAAGCGGCCCAGTGCTTCCGGCCAGTTCCGACGTCGCAACACGGTTTTCCTGCCTCCCACATTCCAGTGGAGTTGATGAAGGCCAAATTCGTGTTCGTTCATCAAGACGCCCAGTGCAGCCCGTTCCAGCCTCTGTATACAGGTCCTTTCTGTAATGTATATACCTTTAAGGGGGGAACTATCTTTTACAGCTCATGTATACTGCAGTACCGGCAGTGACCACACCTGTATATAGCACTGAGTAGTAATCTGTACAGATCAGTTCCACTGTGAGCCACGTTTAGTAAACACCTGTTGTACCATTCTCCTGCAGTCTGTGTCTTATTACACACGGACACAACATTGGCGACAAGGCAAGTTCGAACCTACCTGCAACTCTACATCACCTCCCGGGGATTCGTTCCTGGAGATCAGTGGATTGGAGGTCAAGGCCAGATACTCGGGCATCGACCATGGGCAACCGCCCAGTCATCCAGCAGAGACTCGAGAATTGCGGGGGAGGCTGTCGAGAGCCAGGCTTGGCTTTCCAGTCGAGGTGGTCCAGCGAAACGGGCTGGCAACAGGTAGTGCGCAGACTATTCCTGGACAGCGGCGGGCTAGAGCCCGACAGAGCGGCACAGCAAAGGGCCGAGCAGCGTCGATGGGGGAGAGAGAGAGAGGGCAGCGCGAACAGGGCGCAGCCGGTGTTCAGGGGCCGAGCATCATCGAAGAGAGGGAGAGAGAGACGCACAGAAACACGTGAGGTGCCGCCATTGCCATGAGGACCGCCGAGAGCGGCATTGGCAGCAGCGCAGGAGAAGCACACGAAACTTACAGGGCGCCGCCATTGCCACGAGAACCGCCGGGAGCGGCGTTGGCAGCAGCGGGGGAGGAAGGAAAGCGCGGGAGACGCCATTTTAAGCCATTGGGAGACGCCATTTTAAACCACACCCAAAATGCCGGAGTGGCAGTATTACCGCATTTGACAATGAAGTCAAAGATTGGACTACATATGTTGAATGAATAGAGGTATACTGCAAGGCAAATGAGATGTCAGATAACAAGAAAGCGTCGGTATTGTTAAATTTAACGGGTGCAAAGACATATGGTTTATTACGAAATCTATTAACCCCAACGAAGCCAATGGAAAAGAGTTTTGAAGACATAGTAACGATACTACAGGAACATTTAAACCCCACACCGCTGCTGATAGCAGAAAGATTCAAGTTTCACAAACGAAACCAGCATAAGGATGAAAGCAATGCTGATTATTTAACAGAACTGCGCAAACTATCGAAACACTGCCAGTTTGGAGCGGGACTGGCAGATACCTTAAGGGACAAGTTTGTGAGTGGGCTTCAAAGTGAAGGAACCCAGAAACGGCTTTTATCTGAAAAGGACCTTACGCTGGAAAAGGCTTTCAGCATTGCGGTATCATATGAAGCAGCAGCACGGGGCGCTGCAGAGATACAACAGAGACCGCCAGAATATGGCACAAACGAAATGTCATATGGAACAGAGAAGTGCTATCGCTGCGGCAGAACAACACACGACCAGAATGATTGCTGGTTCAAAGACAAAGTGTGCAGAAAGTGTGGAAAAGTAGGACACATAGCACGAGTCTGCAGGTCGGGAAAGAAAACCAGCAATAAGAAACCTACCAAAGGAAACTACAAGAAGGTACATAAGATGATGGAGAATAGTTCAGACGAACAAAAAAGTGATAATGACTCCGAAAGCAGGGAACTGAGTTGTCTGAAACTACATAATGTGATCACAACGGAGGATCACCGAACCATTTGGGTCACACTCAAGATAGCAGGAGTCCAGGTAAAGATGGAATTGGACACAGGATCAGCCCTAACAGTCATAAACCGACGGGACTACGAGTGGCTATTCTTACACATACCCTTGAGAGACACACAAATTATTTTGAAGATGTACATGGGGCAAAAGGTCTACCCCAATGGAAAAATAAGGGTGACCGTTATATATAACGGTAAGGAAACACCAAAACTAGACCTGTATGTATTGCAAGATGGAGGAGCACCATTACTGGGATGTGAATGGATCCGGAAAATACAACTGGATTGGCATTCCATATGGGCACTGACTGTGGCTGACAAAAAGGATGACGACGTCACACCTGGGCGTCTGTCAAAGATCCTAACTGACGCGAAAGTAGTGTTCCAGCAAGGACTCGGAAAACTAAAAGGCATGACAGCGATGATTTAAATTGAAGAAAATGCAAGCCCAAAATTTTTTAAGGCCAGACCGGTACCTTTTGCGATCCGCCCAACCGTCGAAGCAGAGCTGGAGAGTCTGGAACGTTCAGGTATACTGTCCAAGGTAGACTGGAGTGAGTGGGCTACACCCATCGTCCCTGTGATGAAAAAGTCGTTGAGCAGCACGCCTGGGGAACCAAGGAAGGTTCGCATCTGTGGAGACTTTAAGGTAACAGTGAACCCGATCCCTCACACCGTACAATATCCACTTCCGCGGATTGAAGATATTTTCGCCTCGCTATCTGGAGGGAAACGCTTCACTAAGATTGATCTGGCCCAGGCGTATCTGCAAGTGGAGGTAGAAGAAGCATCAAAAAAATACATCACAATCAACACCCATAAAGGTCTCTACCAATATAACCGGCTGGTATTCGGGGTGGCATCAGCTCCGACTATTTGGCAGAGGGCAATGGAACAAGTCCTGCAAGGGATCCCAGGGACCCAGTGTTATTTGGACGACATCCTGGTCACGGGCGAAAATGACAGTGATCACCTTGCCAACCTGGAGCAGGTGCTCACTAGATTGCAGGAATATGGGCTCCGAGCTAACCGCCCCAAATGCGAGTTTTTTAGAAAACAGATCTCGTATTGTGGCCACGTTATCGATAAAGAGGGGTTACATAAGTCCCCAGAGAAGATTGAGGCAGTAGTCAAGGCTCCAGCACCGGATAATGTGTCACAACTGAGGTCGTTCCTCGGGTTGGTAAACTACTACCATAAGTTCTTGCCAAATTTGTCTACAATACTACACCCACTGAACACCCTGCTGCAAACTGGGGTGCCATGGAAGTGGAGTGACGAATGTAGACGAGCTTTCCAGAAGAGCAAAACACTAATCACATCGAAAGAGGTATTGGCCCATTGCAACCCAGCATTACCAATTCGGTTGGCATGTGATGCGTCACCCTACGGCATTGGAGCGGTGCTGTTGCACAAATTCTCGGACGGCTCAGAGAGGCCAATAGCCTTTGCGTCACGATCACTAACCTCAGCCGAGCGTAACTACGCCTAGATTGACAGGGAGGCCCTCAGCCTAGTGTGGGGAGTGAAAAAGATCAATCACTATCTGCACGGGCAGAAATTCACCTTGCTGACTGATCACCAGCCTCTTGTCTCCATTTTTAATCCAAAGAAGGGCATTCTGGTGATGACTGCGCAATGACTACAAAGATGGTCACATTTTCTAGGGGCGCACCACTATGAGATTGAATATAAGGGCACGAAACAGCATGGAAATGCAGATGGGCTATCACGCCTGCCACTGTCTACTGCGGAGGAAGCACCAGCAGTGGATCCTGTCGAAATATTCCATTTGACTATAGTTGAATACCTACTGGTAACTAACCCTTGTATCGAAAAGGAAACCCGAAATGACCCGACACTGTCTCGGGTATATGATTTGACGGTGAAGGGTTGGACAGCACATGGCGACTCACTGTTGCCAGCATTCTCGACAAGGAGAGAACAGCTGTCAGTGTGCCGGGGGACCTTGATGTGTGGATCCTGAGTGGTAATTCCACAAACGTTAAGGGATAGAGTGCTCAATGAGCTTCATGAGGGTCATCTGGGAGGGGTAAAAATGAAAAGCCTAGCCAGGGCTTATGGGTGGTGGCCGGGAATCGATAAACAAATCGAGGACCTGACCAAGAGCTACTCAGGATGCCAGAAAGTCCAAAATGCACCACCACAGGCCCCTCTACAACCATGGGAGTGGCCCTCATCTCCATGGCAGCAGGTGCATATTGATTTTGCTGGTCCATTCATGGACTCAATGTTTTTAATAGCCGCGGATGTACACTTGAAATGGCCTGAGGTCATCAAAATGTCCTCCACCACCACGGAGAAAACTAGTGCAGTCCTACGGACCATTTTTGCCAGGAATGGCTTGCCAGAACAGATTTGCTCCGAGAATGGACCACAGCTTGTGTCCAAAGAGTTCCGGAGGTTCTTGAAGAAGAATGGGGTAAGGCATTACACATCCGCCCCGTATCATCCAGCCACAAATGGATTGCCTGAGAGGTTCGTACAAACCTTTAAGAAGGCAGTAAAGGCTATGTACAATGAAAACATTCCACTGCAGCACAAGGTGGACAATTTCCTGTTCACCTACCGGAATGCGACACATGCAGTCACCAACCAGGCCCTAGCCATGATGTTCTTTCACCGAAGGTTAAGATCTCGCCTGGATTTGCTCAGACCAAGCGTACGAAGAGATGTTAAGAATAAGCAATTCCAGCACATCAATGAGAAGCCAACAAGGAGCTTCAATGTAGGGCAACCAGTCTTGGCCCGCGACTACCGAACAGAAAAATGGCAGCCAGGAACGATATGCACACGGCAGGGCCCACTAATGTACACAGTGGACGTTGGGGAGAGCATCGTGAGACGCCATGCTGACCAGATCCTAGAGTCACAGGAACAAGTCAACCCCATGCCTCACCCATATGTACCTGGTGATGAACCCGACGTACAGGTCGCATCTACCCCAGAAACAGTAGCATCGGAAGCTGATGAACCAACCGACGACAGGGGGCCAGAATCGCCTCCGCACCAAGAGCAAGACACTCGGGAAAGGCGCTATCCAGAAAGGATCAGGAAGCCTCCCCAAAGACTGAATATATAAATAGACTATTTTCAGCTAATGTTGCATGTTCAAAGTGTTAATTGTAATTAGTTTGATATTTAATTGTTAAATGAGTGTTATGGTACTGTTAATCTAAAAGGGGAGGAATTGTAATGTATATACCTTTAAGTGGGGCACTATCTTTTACAGCTCATGTATACTGCAGTACCGGCAGTGACCACACCTGTATATAGCACTGAGTAGTAATCTGTACAGATCAGTTCCAGTGTGAGCCACGTTTAGCAAACACCTGTTGTACCATTCTCCTGCAGTCTGTGTCTTATTATACATGGACACAACACTTTCCGGGTTTTACAGACAGGGGCTAAGACTTTTTTGTTCGACCTCGGGGGCAGGCCGGACCACATCTCCGTCGATCGCCTCAAGCCCGTGCACTTGGACCTTGAACAGCCAGTCGAGCCCGCTCAGCCACCGCGTAGGGGTCGACCGCCGGCTGCTGCCGCACCTGACCAAGCCGCTATCCCCTCCAGCTCACCAGCTGCTCAGTGTTTTCCTCTCCGGGAATTTAGGAGTCGTTCAAACAGGCTTGTCCGACCTCCTCTGTGATTGACTTTCCTTATTAAAGACAATTCTGTGGGGGCGTATGTGGCAAAGCCACCAAGAGACTCTTGCAGTAATGTATATAATTGCCTTTAACAGGGGCTTGTTACCTTTAAGTGTTTGCTCTGTATAAACACCGCGGGTTCGGTAAAATGGCGATCCAGCGCGAGGACGTCATCACGCAGGTCACGTGACGTTCCCAACGGCGGGAAACGTGATGTCATGACGTCAGAAGGGAGAGGCGTTCCCCCTCAGTCCTCGTGGAACCAGTTGGTGTACAGACCTGTATAGAGTTTCTCCTGCGTTTTTGTTTGTAACTTTTACTAGTGCATTAAACCACGTTTGGTTAACTGCTAGTTTCAGTCTCAGTACTTTCGTTAGGAGCTCAAGCACTCCTACAGTTTGATCTAAAAACAGGAGGATACTCAGGGCTATGTGTTAGAGGATGTTTTTTATTGATGATTAGATGTTCTATCTATTCCTCAAAATCAATAAGATTCTATAAACATTGAGGTAGAACATTCATAGATTTATTAACCATACAATACATGAAATACTACTTAAACAAAGACTTCACAGATAAAACTTACAACCCCACTTGATGATCAGGCATTCACTTGTGTTACATGTCTGAGCTCAGTATTTAAGGACTATCGTACGCATATGAATCCAAATGCTCATTACAAACTTCTTACTTTTTATACATTTCTCTCACCCGACTACTTGACAATGTGCACGATTCTGTATTACATTATTACACCAACATTTAAAATACAATTCCATATAAGGAGTATTTAATTAGACTTGTACCTTATCAATAATGTCACTGAATAAACTGGTTTCCTTACTTACAAGCTATTTTATCATTGGGCTGATGCGATCGGTATAACTCACTTTGTTTTGTAATCAATAATTTTGCTCTTGTTACATATAATTCCTATTCTACCAAGTACAAACATTGATTATAAATTTTCTTTGATTCTGTATCATTCAGCACCAACTAATTCCCCCATTCTACAGAAACCTTAAAGATAATATTGGGCCAGATTTTGCTGCAGCAGGGCATCTAACAGTGCCTACCATTAGTTAACTTGCCCTTGCACCCTTCAGCTCAAAATATTTTGTCCATTAATTTGCTGAAAGTGCGGGGTGCTAACGGCGCAGCGAGGGAAAGAGAGGATCTGGGACCTGATTGAATAGGGAAAGCAACAGGGTATCTCCTTAACCAATCAGATTGAAGGATTATGAAATAAACAGCAGAAGGACTGAGAAGGAAGTGTAAATTACAGTGAGTGAATGCAATGTCAAATCAGGTACAGAAAGAGAAATAAAGAGAGGAAAAGAAAGATTGGATTACGAGAGAGAGAATAAAAGAGACAAAAAGAAAAGGCAAGAAAAAAAATTAAATTTAAATTTTGACATTTTTAAAATCTCTTAAAACAATTCACAACCTGAAGGAATGAGACTCCATACTTATAATAGTAAATTTTCAGTACCAGAGTGGTTGACTGGCAGTCATTAGCACTTATTATGTTGTTAAAACTGTACTTAAGCTTGTAAATACTCAACCTATACAACTGCGGTGCATTTAGTTTGTATCTACTGCACAAATACAGCAACTTCACAACATTTAATGCTTTTTGATGGTGAGGCAGACAGTGAAATGCTTTTTTTGCAAAGCTAATGCTGAAGCAGCGCAACTCAGACAGCAACTTTAGGATATTGGCGTTTAACCGCGCATCTGCCCCTCACCTGAAGCTGCTGTACCATTTATGCATAAATAACAGCGAGCGCCATTAACCTCACCATTATTTTGACAGCAGAATCTGGCCCAATATTTACCCAGATGTTTTCCTTTTTCAGGACTAACTGTTGTCCATGTACCCATTATCAGTGATTAGTGCTTCATGTAACTTAAGAACCTGCATGCAATGGCATGTCTTTAATTAAGTTCCCTAATTAAGTAAGTGGTTACCTCAGACTGAAACCAGCCAGTGCTGTTGTATCAGACTTAGTTCAAAAGTTAAGTGATCATTAGTTTAATAATCAATCTTACTTCCCTTCTTAACAAACAAAGGCTAAAAGCTAACATTACTTCAACATATAAGAAACATTAATAGCAACATTACATTAGCACACTTCATGTCAGTCCGATAATTCTTTCCTTACACTATGATGTTATTTATATATTTTAATTAATTTATGGGATGTGGGTGTCGCTGGCAAGGTCAGCATTTATTGCCCATCCCTAATTGCCCATGAGAAGGTGGTGGTGAGCCACCTTCTTGAAATGCTGCATTCTGTGTGGTGAAGGTACTCCCACCGTGTTGTTAGGGAGGGAGTTAAGGATTTTGACCCAGCGATAATGAAGGAATGGCGATATATTTCCAAGTCAGGATGATGTGTGACTTGGATAGGAACTTGGAGGTGATGGTGTTCCCATGCGCCTGCTACACATGTCCTTCTAGGTGGCAGAAGTCACGGGTTTGGGAGGTGAGGCCGAAGAAGCCTTGGCGAATTAGAAACATAGAAACATAGAAACATAGGAGCAGGAGTAGGCCATTCGGCCCCTCAAGCCTGCTCCGCCATTCAATGCAATCATGGCTGATCATCCAAATTCAGTACCCGGTCCCTGCTTTCTTCCCATACCCCTTGATCCCTTTAGCCTTAAGAAATAGATCCAACTCCTTCTTGAATATATTTAATGTATTGGCCTCTACTGCCTTCTGTGGTAGAGAATTCCACAGGTTCACCACTCTCTGGGTGAAGAAATTCCTCCTCATTTCTGTCCTAAATGGCCTACCCCTTATCCTTAGACTGTGACCCCTGGCACTGGACCCCCCGACCATCGGGAACATCCTTCCTGCATCTAGTCTGTCTAGTCCTGTTAGAATTTTATAAGTTTCAATGAGATCCCCTCTCATTCTTCTAAACTCCAGCGAGTACAAGCCCAATCGACCCAATCTCTCCTCATACGTCATTCCTGTCATCCCAGGTATCAGCCTGGTGAATCTTCGCTGAACTCCTTCCATGGCAAGAACATCCTTCCTCCGATAAGGCGACCAAAACTGCACACAATACTCAAGATGTGGTTTCACCAAGGCCCTGTACAACTGCAGCAAGACATCCTTGTTCCTGTACTCAAACCCTCTCGCTATGAAGGCCAACATGCCATTTGCCTTCTTAACCGCCTGCTGCACCTGCATGCTTACCTTCAGCGACTGGTGCACAAGGACACCCAGGTCTCGTTGCACTTCCCCTTCTTCCAATCTATTGCCATTCAGATAATAATCTGCCTTCCTGTTTTTGCCACCAAAGTGGATAACCTCTCATTTATCCACATAATATTGCATCTGCCAAGCTTTTGCCCAATCACCCAACCTGTCCAAATCATCCTGGAGTTTCTCGGCATCCTCCTCACAGCACACACGCCCAACCAACTTTGTGTCATCTGCAAATTTGGAGATATTACATCTAGTTCCCTTGTCTAGATCATTAAAATATATTGTGAATAGCTGGGGCCCAAGGACCGATCCTTGCGGTACCCCACTAGTCATTGCTTGCCACTCGGAAAAAGACCCATTTATTCCAACTCTTTGCTTTCTGTCTGCCAACCAGTTCTCTATCCAAGTCAATACCTTGCCCCCAATCCCATGTGCCTTAACTTTACATGCTAATCTCTTATGCGGGACCTTATCAAAGCCTTCTGAAATCCAAATACACCACATCCACTGGTTCCCCCTTATCTATTTTACCAGTTACATCCTCAAAAAATTCCAGTAGATTAGTCAAGCACGATTTACCTTTTGTAAATCCATGTTGACTTTGTCTGATCCTGTCACTGTTATCCAAGTGCTCTGCTATTACATCTTTTATAATGGACTCTCGCATTTTCCCCACTACCAATGTCAGGCCTACCGGTCTGTAATTCCCCGTTTTCTCTCTACCACCTTTTTTGAATAGTGGGGTAACATTAGCTACCCTCCAATCCATGGGTACTGTTCCAGATTCCATCGAATGCTGGAAGATGATCAACAAAGCATCAACTATTTCTGGGTCCACTTCCTTAAGTACCCTAGGATGTAGATTATCAGGCCCTGGGGATTTATCGGCCTTCAATCCCATCAATTTCCCTAACACCATTTCCCTACAAATACTGATTTCTTTCAGTTCCTCCCTTTCATCAGACCCTATTTTCCCCGACATCTCTGGGAGGTTATTTGTGTCCTCCTTTGTGAATACAGAACCAAAATATGTATTTAATTGGTCTGCCATTTCTCTGTTCCCCATTATAAATTCCCCTGATTCTCACTGCAAGGGACCTACGCTTGACTTCACCAACCTTTTTCTCTTCACATATCTATAAAAGCTTTTACAGTCAGTTTTTATGTTCCCTGAAAGCTTACTCTCATATTCTATTTTCCCTTTCTTAATTAATCCTTTGTCCTCCTTTGTTGAATCCTAAACTGCTCCCATTCCTCAGGTTTACTGCTTTTTCTGCTCAATTTATATGTCCTCTCCTTGGATCTTATGCTATCCCTAATTTCCCTTGTTAGCCATGGTTGAGTCACCTTTTTTGTTTTGTTTTTATGCCAAACTGGGATGAACAAATTCTGTAGTTCATCCATGTGGTCTTTGAATGTTTGCCATTGCCTATCCACCGTCAACCCTTTGAGTGACATTCCCCAATCAATCCTACCCAACTCGCGCCTCAGACCATCATAGTTTCCTTTATTTAAATTTAGGACCCTAGTCTCTGAGTCGACTTGCTGCAGTGCATCTTGTAGATGGTACACACTGCAGCCACAGTGCACCGATGATGGATTTAATGTTTAAGGTGGTGGATGGGGTGCCAATCAATTGGGTTGCTTTGTCCTGGATGGTGTCGAGCTTCTTGATTGCTGTTGGAACTGTACTCATCCAGGCAAGTGGAGAGTATTCCATCACACTCCTGACTTGTGCCTTGTAGATGGTGGAAAGATTTGGAGAGTCAGGAGGTGAGACACTCACCACAGAATACACAGTCTCTGACCTGCTTTTGTAGCCACAGTATTTATGTAGCAGGTCCAGTTAAGTTTCTGATCAATTGTGACACCCCAGGATATTGATGGTGGGGGATTCAGTGATGGTAATGTCATTGAATGTCATGGGGCGGTGGTTAGACTCTCGCTTGTTGGAGATAGTCATTGCCTGGCACTTCTGTGGTTATAATCATGTCTTTATGCACTTTATCATTCTGTAGTTTCGGCAGTAATGATCAATCCTTCATTTCCTGGTGAAAAATCAATGCAAGATGTTTCTGCTGGGAGCACAAATTGTATTTTCACCTCCAGCTCTGAACCCATAATGAATTCCCTGCAAACTGCTGGACTTTGGTGCTGGGTGCAATGCAATAGGATAAGAGCCTGAGAGCTGGAAAAACATCTCCGGCGTTCGCGCAAAACAGGCACTATCAGATCGGCGGCCCATTATATGCAGCACCTGACACTCAGTTCCATTGCAGTCAATGTAAGTGACTATCAGGCGCTGGGTATAACTGGTGGCCGATCCAATACTGCCCGTTTTGTGTCACCGCCCGAGATGAATTTCTAGCTCTGAATGTTCATTGTGGCTGTTTTTGTTTTGTATTCAGATGCTGAGTAAGCTTACAATCTGCAGTCACACTGTTCTGGCAACATTTAGTTCCTGTGTTAATATCAAATGGAATTTTTAGTTGTTTAACATCCACTTCAAACCTGCATCAATAAACCTGGTGACTCTATCATCCAAACAATCTTTGATAGCTTTCCTTTACTTTATTTTCCAGGTGCGTTCCTTATTCCCTACACACTCATGCTGGCACTCGCTGGGATACCAATGTTTTTTTTGGAATCTTCCTTTGGGCAATTTGCCAGCCTCGGACCTGTTGCAGTGTGGAAAGCCGTGCCAATGCTACAAGGTTAATGTTTTATTCAGCAACACAAGCTTAGCTGCAGTTTAAATGAATAATAGTGTTTAATTTATATTAATACACTGATGGTTTATGCCAGCCTTGCCAAAGTACTGTTTACAATCTGATCTGTCATACACGTTACACAGACAGTTACAGACAGTGGCCGGAATGTTTTGGGGTCCATGCAGGGGCGATCAGTGAAGAGTCAGGTGGGAAGTTTGAAATAAGTCAGAGCGGGTCGGGAACCCACCGTCATCCCACCCCTACACGCCTTTCCCTTAAGCGCATTTGGCAGTGCAGCTGTGACCCGACCGGCATAGGCGGGCAACCTAATTGAAATCATTATAAGTTTGTTGACAGACACTTAAGAACCCACCATCATCCTACCCCTACATGCCTTTACCCCCTACATATCAAATTTCCCTGCATGGCCACAGGATTCACGCAGCTCTGGAACCACATCTGTCAACCTGAGGCGGGAGCTGAGTGCCATTTCTCCAGCTGATTACTTGACAGCATCAAATGTACTATAAAAGCACCCACCTCACAGCTGATCACTTTCCTCAGGCAGAAGCAATTGCTGACTACATTGTCAGCGCAGATTAAACTTTATGCAAGCTACAAGTGTTTCCAGCAAAGTCTCCATCCAGTGTCACCTCATTGGAGGAACCTCTCTCACCATTGACAGATTGCTTCTGTCAACTCTACTTGACTTGCCATCTATTCCATCAGCATGGGTGCCATTTATAGTGTCTCACCTTGGTCCTCAGAATCTGCCCACAATGAGCCCCAAAACAAGCATCACCAGGCACGCCAGCAGCACAAACAACAACACCACCAACCTTCTCCGCAAACACCTGATGTTGCACAGGGCAGAGGACATCAGCACCCGAGCACACTGTTACCCGGGAGTCCAGGGATGGCTTCATCATGGCCAGATTTAGTTAACTGTATGCTTTACACCCATATGGCTGCCACATGCTGCATCAGGTTGGCAGCACCCCACAGCAACACCAAAGGCCATCCACACAATGACCAATCCATTCACCATTGGTGGAGGTGCCATTATGTCTCACCATTCACTGCAACTCATTAAGCCACTTCCAAAGGTGCACACAAAGATGTCCAAGATGGGAAAGGGGTGAAAATAAAGATTTTAATGGTTGACAATACATTAACGGAAACTTGCCATTAACATTGACTAAAACACCCAAGTGGCTACCCTTCTGAATCTACTTGTGTGCCATCTTACTCTTCCATGTGCTTCTACGAGGTGCTGTCCCTGTGGCTTCAGCAAAGGTAGAGACAGCCTGTAGTATAACTAGGGCAGTAGACAGGGCCTTAAACTAATGAAAGTGGGGTGGGGGGGTGGTTGCAGTGGGAGGATTCAGGGAAGAGTAAATTTAAAAACAGCGAGAGGAATGTCAAAGCTCTAGAGCAGAGTAGAGGTTTGGGTAAAAATAAGCAGAGTGGGTCAGGAAGGGACAGAGAGAGTAACAAAGGAAATAAGGCATCAGTGACTAAGGTGACGTCGGGGGAAAAAGAAATAAGTCAAAGCTAAAGGCACTATATCTGAATGCGGAAGCATTCACAACAAAATAGATGGATTAATAGTGCAGATAGAAATTAACAGGTTTGATCTAATAGCTATAACGGAGACATGGTTGCAAAGGTTGGGAACTAAATATTCCAGGATACTTTACTTTTAGAAGAGATAGGTAAAATGGAAAAGGAGGAGGGGTAGCCCTGATAATAAAGGATGGAATAATGACAGTAGTGAGAAAGGATCTTAGCCCCAAAAATCAAGAAGTAGAATCAGTTTGGGTGGAGCTAAGAAACAGCAAGGGGCAGAAAACATTGGTGGGAGTCGTTTATAGGCCCCCAAACAACAGTTGTAATGTAGGGCAGAGTATAAATCATGAAATTAGAGGTGCATGTAACAAGGGTAATACAGTAACCATGGGGGACTTTAATCTACATATAGACTGGGCAAACCAAATTTGCAGTCATTGTGTGAAGGATGAATTCATGGACTGTATGCAAGATAGTTTTCTAGATCAGTATGTTGAGGAACCAACTAGGGAACAGGTATTTTAGATCTAGTATTGTGCAATGAGAAAGGCTTAATTAATAACCTTGTAGTAAAGGGGCATTTATGGAAGAGTGACCACAATATGATAGAATTTTAAATTGAGTTTTAAAGTGATTTAGTTAAATCCGAATCAAGGGTCTTAAATCTAAACAAAGCAAACTATGTAGGTATGAGGGGCAAGTTGGCTATGGTAGATTGGGAAACTACATTAAAAGGTATGACAGTAGACAAGCAATGGCTAGCATTTAAAGAATTAATACATAATTTACAACAAATATACATTCCTTTAAGGTACAAAAACCCCACAGGAAAAGTGATCCAACCGTGTCTAAAAAGAGAAGTTAATGATAGTATTAGATCAAAGGAATAGGCTTATTATTTTGCTAAAAAGAATAGTAAGCTTGAGGATTGGGAGGATTTTAGAATTCAGCAAAGGAGGACCAATAAATTGATAGAGAAAGGGAAATTAGAATATGAGAGTAACCTAGCGAGACACATAAAAACAGACTGTAAAAGCTTCTATAGGTATGTAAAAAGGAAAAGATTAGCAAAAGTAAATGTGGGTCCCTTACAGGCTGAGACAGGAGCAATTATAATGGGGACTAGGGAAATGGCAGAGAAATTAAACAAATACTTTGGGCTGGATTTTCCTAAGCCCCTGGAGTCGGGTTGGAGGCGTGTGGGCGATAAAAATCGGAGATCCGGGGGTCCCGACCCCATCCCGCCTCCAACCCGCCTCCATGTCAATTTCATAGGAGTCGGGTTCCCGACAAGTGCTGGAACCCGACTCCCAGAGGCGGGAAGGGATTAAAGGCAATTAAACTGCCTGTTAACAGGTAGTTAACAGGTAGTTTTTTGCCTATTCGCGATTTTTATTGCTGGTTTGTGGGCTTCCCGACAGCTCCAAACCACGAAAAGTTTTCGAGGCGGGACGTGGGTCTGAGGCCTTGGAGGGGTCGAGATGCCCAGTGTTCAGGTGAGTGAGGGGTGCAGGAGTGCAAAGGTAAGTGTTTTGCAAGTGTTTAAATAAGTTTAACTTACTTTTACTTACCTTTACAGGAGTCCTGCATTCCGGTGTCGGGAGTCGGCTGCAAGAACCACAGAAGCTCCGATTTTTAAAAAAAAATCAGCTTCTTGGTTTCTTCAGCACAATGATTTTAAAGTTATCCTGAGAAAGGACTGAGGCTGAATTAGCAGTTTTTCAGTGCTCGACAGCTTCAAACAGCTGTTAAACACTGATATTTCATCTGCAAAAAGCTTTTGACAGATGAAATGTCAATCTCTGACGTCACCTGCTGCCAGGTGGCCCTTAATTGGCCTGCTGAGCCCACAGGGCGGGCTCAACAAGGTCAATCAGAGGAAAATCCAGTGGGTTGGCCACATCTCCATGGAGGCGGGACAACAAGCCCGAATGTGGGTTTCCCACCTCCAACCCGCCCCCGTAGCAAAATCCAGCCCTTTGTGTCTGTCTTCATGGAAGAAGACACAAAAAACTTACTGGAAATAGTGGAGAACCAAAGCTTTAGTGAGAATGAGCAACTGAAAGAAATTAGTATTAGTAAAAAAATAGTGCTGGAGAAATTAATGAGACTGAAAGCTGATAAATCCCCTGATGGCCTACATCCTAGAGGTGGATATAAAGATAGTGGATGCATTGGTTGTCATTTTCCAAAATTCCATAGATTCTGGAAAGTTTCCCACGGATTGGAAGGTAGCAAATGTAACCCCACTATTTAAGAAAGGAGGGAGAGAGAAAATGGGGAACTACAGACCAGTTAGCCTGACATTAGTAGTAGAGAAAATGCTAGAATTTATTATTAAGGACATGGTAATAGGGCACTTAGAAAATAATAATAGGATTGGGCAGTCAACACGGATTTATGAAAGGGAAATCGTGTTTGACAAATCTGTTGCAATTTTTTGAGGTTGTAACTAGCAGAATAGATAAGGGGGAACCAGTGGATGTGGTGTATTTGGATTTTCAGAAGGCATTCGATAAGGTGCCACAGAAAAGGTTATTAAACAAAATTAGGGATCATGGGGTTGGGGGTAATACACTAGCATGGATTGAGGATTGGTTAATGGATGGAAAACAGAGAGTAGGAATAAATGGGTCATTTTCGGGTTGGCAGGCTGTAACTAGTGGGGAACCGCAGGGATCAGTGCTTGGGCCTCAGCTATTCACAATCTACATCAATGATTTGGATGAGGGGACCAAATGTAATATATCCAAGTTTGCTGATGATACAAAGCTGGGTGGGAATGTAAGTTGTGAGGAGGATGCAAGGAGGCGCCAAGGAGATATAAACAGGCTAAGTGAATGGGCAAGTACATGACAAATGGAATATAATGTGGAGAAATGTGAAGTTATCCACATTGGTCGGAAAAATAAAAAAAAAAGAGTATTTTTTAAATGGTGAGAGATTGGGAAATGTTGGTGCTCAGAAGGACCTGGGTGTCATTGTCCATAAATCACTGAAAGTTAACATGTAGGTACAGCAAGCAATTAGGAAAGCAAATGGTATGCTGGCCTTTATTACAAGAAGATTTGAGTATAAGAGTAAAGTTGTCTTACTGCAATTATATAGGGCCCTGGTGAGACCGCACTTGGAGTATTGTGTACAGTTTTGGTCTCCTTACCTAAGAAAGGATATACTTGCCATAGAAGAAGTGCAATGAAGGTTCACCAGGCTGGTTCCTGGGATGGGGGTATTGTCCTATGAGGAGAGATTGAGTAGACTAGGCCTATATTCTCTAGAGTTTAGAACAATGAGAGGTGATCTCATTGAAACATACAAAATTCTTACAGGGCTTGACAGGGTAGATGCAGGGAGGATGTTTCCGCTGGCTGGGGAGTCTAGACCAGGGGTCACAGTCTCAGAATAAGGGGTCGGCCAATTAAGACTGAGATGAGGAGAAATTTCTTCGCTTAGAGGGTGGTGAATCTTTGGAATTCTCTACCCCTGAGGGCTGTGAAGGCTCAGTTCTTGAGCATATTCAAGACAGAGAACAATAGATTTTTGAATATTAAGGGAATCAAGGGATATGGGGATAGTGCAGGGAAGCTGAGATGAGGTAGAAGATCAGCCATGCTCTTATTGAATGATGGAGCTGGCTCAAATGGCCAAATGGTCTACTCCTGCTCCTATTTCTGATGTTCGTATGTTCTGCAAACTTCCCTGCTGTGACTGCTTACATAGAAGATAGGAGCAGGAGGAGGCCATTTGTTCCCTCGAGCATGCTCCACCATTCAATGAGATCATGGCTGATCATCCAATTTCAGTGCCCTGCCCCTGCCTTCTCCCCATATCCCTTGACCCCTTTAGCCTTAAGAAATATATCCAACTCCTTCTTGAATATATTTAATGAATTGGCCTCCACTGCCTTCTGTGGTAGAGAATTCCACAGGTTCACCACTCTCTGGATGAAGAAATTCCTCCTCATCTCTGTCCAAAATGGCTTACTCCTTATCCTTAGACTGTGACCCTTGGTTCTGGACTCCCTGGCCATCGGGAACATCCTTCCTGCATCCAGTCTTTCCAGTCCTGTTAGAATTTAATAAGTTTCAATGAGACCCCTCTCATTCTTCTAAACTCCAGCGAGTATAAGCCCAATCGACCCAATCTCTCCTCATACGTCATTCCTGCCATCCCAGGTATCAGTCTGGTGAATCTTCGCTGCAATCCCTCCATGGCAAGAACATCCTTCCTCAGATAAGGCGACCAGAACTGCACACAATACTCAAGGTGTGGTCTCACCAAGGCCCTGTACAATTGCAGCAAGACATCCTTGTTCTTGTACTCGAACCCTCTTGCTATGAAGGCCAACATACCATTTGCCTTCTTAACTGCCTGCTGCACCTGCATGCTTACATTAAGCGACCGGTGCACAAGGACACCCAGGTCACATTGCACTTCCCCCTCTCCCAATCTATTGCCATTCAGATAATAATTTGCCTTCCTGTTTTTGCCACCAAAGTGGATAACCTCGCATTTATCCACATAATACTGCATCTGCCAAGCTTCTGCCCAATCACCCAACCTGTCCAAATCATACTGGAGTTTCTCGGTATCATCCTCACAGCACACACGCCCACCCAGCTTTGTGTCATCTGCAAACTTGGAGATATTACATCTAGTTCCCTCGTCTAGATCATTTATATATATTGTGCATAGCTGGGGTCCTAGGACCGACCCTGCGGTACCCCACTAGTCACTGCCTGCCACTTGGAAAAAGAGCCGTTTATTCCAACTCTTTGCTTCCTGTCTGCCAACCAGTTCTTTATCCAAATCAGTAACTTGCCCCCAATCCCATGTGCCTTAACTTTACATGGTAGTCTCTTATGCGGGACCTTATCGAAAGCCTTCTCAAAGTCCAAATACACCACATCCCCTGGTTCTCCCTTATCTATTCTACCAGTTACATCCTCAAAAAATTCCAGTAGATTAGTCAAGCACGATTTACCTTTTGTAAATCCATGTTGGGTTTGTCCGATCCTGTCACTGTTTTCCAAATGCTCTGCTATGACATCTTTAATAATGGACTCTAGCATTTTCCCCACTACCGATGTCAGGCTTACCGGTCTATAATTCCCCGTTTTCTCTCTACCACCTTTTTTGAATAGTGGGGTAACATTAGCTACCCTCCAATCCATGGGAACTGTTCCAGAGTCTATAGAATTTTGGAAGATGACCAGCAATGCATCTATTATTTCTAGGGCCACTTCCTTAAGTACCGTAGGATGTAGATTATCAGGCCCTGGGGATTTATCGGCCTTCAATCCCGTCAATTTCCTCAACACCATTTCCCTACAAATACTGATTTCTTTCAGTTCCTCCCTCTCATTAGACCCTATGTTCCCTGACATCTCTGGGAGGTTATTTGTGTCCTCCTTTGCGAATAAAGAAACAAAGTATGTATTTAATTGGTCAGCCATTCCTTTGTTCCCCATTATAAATTCCCTTGATTCTGACTGCAAGGGACTTCACCAATCTTTTTCTCTTCACATATCTATAAATGTTTTTAGAGTCAGTTTTTATGTTCCCTGATAGCTTACTCTCATACTCTATTTTCCCCCTCTTAATTAATCCCTTTGTCCTCCTTTGCTGAAACCTAAACTGCTCCCAGTCCTCAGGTTTACTGCTTTTTCTGGCCAATTTATATGTCTTCTCCTTGGATCTTGTGCTATCCCTAATTTCCCTTGTTAACCATGGTTGAGTCACCTTTTTTGTTTTATTTTTATGCCAAACAGGGATGAACAAATTCTGTAGTTCATCCATGCAATCTTTGATTGTTTGCCATTGCCTATCCACCATCAACCCTTTGAGTAACATTCCCCAATCAATTCTTCCCAACTCGTGCCTCATACCATCATAGTTACCTTTATTTAAATTCAGGACCCTAGTCTCTGAGTCAACTACTTCACTCTCCATCTTAATGAAGAATTCTATCATATTATGTTCGTGCCGACCCAAGGGGCCTCGCACAACAAGATTGCTAATTCACCCTTTCTCATTACATATTACCCAGTCTAAGATGGCCTGATCTCTAGTTGGTTCCTTGACATATTGGTCCATGAAACCATCTCGTATACACTCCAGGAATTCCTCCTCCACAGTATCATTACTAATTTGGTTAGCCCAATCTATATGTAGATTAAAGTCACCCATGATAACTGCTGTGCCCTTATTGCACGGGTCTAAAATTTCCCGTTTAATGCCATCACCCACCTCCGCATTACTGTTTGGAGGTCTGTATACCATTCCCACTAACGTTTTCTGCCGCTTGGCATTTCTCAGTTCTAACCATACAGATTCCACATCATCAGAGCTAATATCCTTCCTTTCAATCAACACTCTTGGTGGACATCTTCTGGGTTTTGGAGCCTGTGATAGTGCTGCCAAAGTCTGCTCCTCCTGCGACTGTGCAGGGGCAGACTCAGCCATCATGATCTGAGGAGCCATCTGGGGCTCTGACTGAGGGGGAAGCAATGGGGGAGAAGTGTAAGCACTTTGAGAGGTGCCCACACTTCCCTCTCCTCTCTCAGCATCATCCCTCTCTTGGGCCACCCACACTTCCCAGCTAGCAAGGAGCTGGAGAGCACCTTGCTGCACATCAGTGGGGCCATGAGGACCCGCGTCTACGCTGATATCCCTCCTAGACAGGACGCCTATGAGCCTCTGCCATCTATGCTCCATAGATAGCCATCTATTCTTCATAGAAGCCATCTATTTGCATAGATAGCCATCTGTTCCCTGTCGATAGCATTAGCTGCTCCATGCAGGTGTTCATCCAATCCATGGAAGAGCCTACATTCACCATCACCTGCGACATGGTGGTGCTCATGTTGGAGCTGGACTCATCCATTCTCTGAACCTTTGCAGGCATCGTGGTCGCAAATCCTGTCAGAGCCTCCTGCACTTTTGCTGCACCTCCAGGATCACCCTCTTTCTGGATGGCTCCTGAGGCTCAGCATCTGCATGCAGCTGAGCAGGGCTGGCAGTGTCCTGTGCTCTCCGGCGAGGAGTCTCCACTGCTGCCCCTGTCTCCACCATCTGCTCTTGCTCATTTGTGATGGACCCAGTGACAACACTACTTTATCCCACGTTGGACCCACTGGGTGTGCTCATGTCTGGTGATGATGCACCCTCAGAGGCTGGAAGCTCCTCTGAGGAGTTGTCTTCCTCTTCCTTCTGGACAGTGGGGTGGAGGGGGGGGGTGCTCTTGATGGACCTGTGGGAGAGTAAAGAGATGAGTTATATATGCTATATAAAGAATGGGTACAGATACCATTATGCACATGATGACCATTCAGTGGCTGATGACATCAGTCCCCATATGAGTGACTGATGTATGCCATGTATCACCAGGTTGCTGAGATGTCCCCCTCTCTCCGCCTCCCACCTCCAGCTGCTCGCCCACTCCCAAGCCTTCCAATGCAGCCTCCTCTGCTGTTGTGAGGGTGGCAAATGATGGAGGCCCACCTCCAGTTCTCTCCCTCTCCCTCTTATTGTGCGCTCTCTTCTCCTCCAAGGAGGGAAAGAAGAGAAGGTTGAGTGAGATTGATGGAATGAGTGTAAGGAATGGATGGGTTAGATCTTTAGAGGGAGACTATGATGGATTGGGGTGGCAATGCCAAGTAGGCTCCTTGCATGTTGGTAGTTAGTATGATTGCATTAGGATGAGGGTGAGTGTGAGGGGTGGTTAGTAAGATGGGGATGTGATAATGTAGATAGAGAGAGAGGGATGGGTGGACATGCAAGGTATGTTGGTGTGAGTAATGATGTGCAGGAGTAGGGTTGGGAAGGCAGAGTGATGGGGATGTGATGAGAGGCACAGCAGAATGAAGTTGAGTGGGTACTTTGTACTCACCTTTCCAGATCTAATGAGACCATTAAAACATACGTGGCACTGTACCCAGATCCTCCTGAACACATCTCTGCTGTTGACCTCCTCTGCAATTTGGAGCCAGGCTCTTTTTGTCTCCTGGGGAGGTCTCTTCCGCCCATTGGAAGGGAAGAGGACCTTCCTGCATGCTCTGACTCCCTCCACAAGTATATGGAGGGAGTCATCGGAGAACCTGCGAACAGCCATCTGCCTCTGTGCAGCCATCTCTCCAACTGTTTGGAGCAATGAAAACCTCCAGTGTGCTGCCTGCACACTCCTCGATGAACCTTCAAATGCAATGTGGCCAAGGCTCCTTTAAATATACCGGCTGAAAATGCATCATGGATGACGTCATCAGACCAGTGCCATTTAATTGGGATGGGTAACGTGCTGGGCGGGTGCAGTAGGCTCCATTATCGCAAAGTCATTTTCTGCAGCGGGATGGTATCAGCAACGGGGTCGCGACCCGACACACCGACTGGCCGCAACCAACCCACCCAGGTACGGAGAATTCCGGCCACTGAAGAGACAGACACAGCGAGTGAAATTTTTCTTTCCTCGTTCCAAATTTAGTCAGATATTCGACCCAATACCTGCAGAACTCTCTATCTGTCATTCAGTTATTAACGCTGATGTTGGTTTCATGTTTCATTTTTCGAAAAGCGATGTTGATTAATTGAGATTGTGTTCATTTTAATTACTTCATTTATTGCTCATCAGTTCATTGTAAGGGACTTAAGGATGTGGATAAATACTTTCCATTGATTTTTAATAATTCATTCTCGGAATGTGGGTGTTGCTGGCAAGGCCAACATTTATTGTCCATCTCTAATTGTCCTCAGAATTATCCTCAGAGGTTGGTGGTTGGCCTTCTTCTAACTGATACAACTCACTGGCTTGCTACACCCCCTCAGAAGGCCGTTAAGAGTCAACCACGTTGGTGTGGGACTGGAGTCACATTGTGGCAATCCTGGTTAAGGATGGCAGGTTTCCTTTGCTGAAGGACATTAGTGAACAATCCAACAGCTTTATGGTATAAAGTGGAGGAGGGAATCAGTCTCTGCACGTGCAGTAGTGTGCCTCCAGAATGAGAAGAATGCTGAAAAATGAAAACAAAATTTGAGAGTTATGAGAAAAGGTTTGGGGGCTGATGTGCTGCTTAGAATTAAAAAGAAAACAAATACAGATACAGACCATGAAAATCACACATGTAGCTCAACAGTGCAGCTAGTCCCGGGCAACAGTGAGGGCTCTAGAGCTGTCCCTGTGTCCTTAGACTGAGGAGAAAAATATCAGCCAAGGATCATGTCACTGATCGCCAACTCCTGCTAAAAAGTACACGTGTGGGTTATGAACATTGGGTGAGGACAGGACTGGCCCAGCTGGGATGCCCCTCCTGGTTAGTAATTAATTATCTTCACTGTTTATGTTCTTGGGTGAAGAATTTTCATTTGGACAGGAGAGCAGAGGGTGAGCAGCGCCTGTGGGACCAAAACCCAGAATGAGTTAGACCTTCAGGTAATGATAAGGTGACCATATTTTCTAAACTGAATCCAACGACACACAGGGTGGGAGCACAGAAGAGTAGCCAGGACAGAAAATGTAGGTCGCAGCGTAGCAAAGCAAAATTTTTTAGCAGCCTGTATTTTAACAGTTGCACATATACACTACAAATGTAAAGCAAATGTGCATATAATTGTCGCAGATGTGAGGTCACACTATTAAAGCACATTCAGACACCTGACCCCTCCCCATGACTGAGGTCACACCTGACCCCTCCCCCAAAGCCCAGTGACTGAGGGCACACCTGACCCCTCCCCCAAAGCCCAGTGACTGAGGGCACACCTGACCCCTCCCCCAAAGCCCAGTGACTGAGGTCACACCTGACCCCTCCCCCAAAGCCCAGTGACTGAGGGCACACCTGACCCCTCCCCCAAAGCCCAGTGACTGAGGGCACACCTGACCCCTCCCCCAAAGCCCAGTGACTGAGGTCACACCTGACCCCTCCCCCAAAGCCCAGTGACTGAAGTCACACCTGACCATCCCCACCACAGTGTCGAGGATTAACACGCTTCCCCTTCCCCCAGTGACTGTGACTGGGCCCTCCCCTGGGGCCTCTCTCTTACTCGCTCCGGTTGCCTTGCTCCCAGGCACTTCCAGCACCGACAATCCAGCAGCACGAGCTCGGCCGAAAACTCAGAAACAACAACCTGCACGTGCGCAGTGAGTCACCCTGGCCATGGCACAAGTTGTTGTTTAACTTAGCCTTCGAGCCCCAAACTGACAGCTCAAGGGGGCGCACACAGCCCAGGGGTAGACTTCGGGGACGGGTTTTGTGAACCGGGGACTCTTCCAGGGACAATGTTTGCCCGGGGACACAGCACCTCATCCGGGGACTGTCCCCGGTAAACGGGGATGTATGGGCACCCTAGGTACTGGGGAAATGGAGAAATTAGGACCCAATTTATGAAATTTAACTTTTACAGGGTTTTAAAAAAAATGTAATTCTAAATTTTAAATGACAGCAGAAACAGTTGTATGCTTTAACTATTTATGTATAATTATTTATTATTACTAGCAGGTCTCCGTGGCATTGCTCATAGTGTCAGATGATATAAAAGGTCCGAAACGTTCCACTGTGTAATACGCAGTGGCCGTAATTTTGACTTTGGGTGATAGTGGTAGGTCAAAGGGCAATAGATAGGATTAATGCTGGGAGAGCGGAGATGGCATGAGTCATGTGTGTTGTGTAAAATCAAAGGGGCAGCTGGTATGATGGGATGGGGAGCATGAGGGATTATATAAGGGAGGGAAAAGGAGCTACTGAGGGCCACATTTTGCTGACAATCCCCATACAAAAGGCAGCCTACTATCATTGGTGGCTTCTTTTCCTGCCACACCCAGCCATAACAACCACCATCTCCTGACCAAAAGGAAAGAAGAAAAAGATAGAAGAAGGCAGAGAGAGAAGCAAAAAGATGAGTAAAGGGAGCAGAAAGAGAATAGGAGAGGAAAGACAGAGAGGAATAGCAACAACAACTTGCATTTATATAACACACTTAATGTAGCGAAACATCCCAAGGCGCTTAACAACAGCATTATCAATAAGTGACAGAAGGGGATATCAGGACAGATGATCGATAGCTTGGTCAAGGAGGCAAGTTTTAAGGAGCCTCTTAAAGGAACAAAGAGTGATAGAGAGGCGGAAATGTTTAGGGAGGGAATTCCAGAACTTAGGGCCAAAGCAGCTGAAATTACGGCCATCAATGGTGGAGTGATTAAAATCGGGGATGTGCAAGAGGCCAGAATTGGAGGAGCGCAGAGATCTCAAAGGCTTGTAGGGCTGGAGGAGGTTACAGAAATAGGGAGGGGTGAGGCCATGGAACGATTTGAAAACAAAGATGAGGATTTTAAAATTAAGACATTATCAGGCCAGAACCAGTGTAGGTCAGCAAGCACAAGGCAGGGTGAACGATTGGTGCGAGTTAAGATACAGGCAGCAGAGTTTTGGATGAGAATAAGTTTATGTAGGGTGGAAGGTAATTCGCTGGCTACAATTCAATAGATAAGAACAGAACCAGGCAAGGGCAGTTCCACCCAGCTAGACGACTGGGGAGAGTCTTTGGAGGAGATTGGTGTGGTCAACTGTGTCGAAGGCTGCAGGCAGATCGAGAAGGAAGAGGAGGGATAGTTTACCCTGGTCACAATCACATACATTGTCATTTGTGACTTTGATAAGGAACGTTTTGGTATTGTGGTGGGGCCGGTGATGGAAGGTTAAACCAGTTGTCCCCCATAGATGTTCAAATCTGCAACCCTTGGACTTAAGGGAGCGGAGATGAGGGGCACACCAGGGGTACAAGTGAGCAGTGACAAGTACGAAAAAGATCATGTTCTCTGACACCGTGTATAGCACCACAGGTCATCAGCCAACGTTTTATTAAAGATCGTACATCTGCACACACTTCTGTCTCCAGACCTGACTTTATTTTGTCACATATTTGTCACAATTCATGCCAACATTTTTTCCATTATAAATTCTTGAGCCCACATTTATAATGAATTTTGCCTACATAAGCTCATCTTTCTGATTGTGAATTTGGCCACAGATTTCACATCAATGTTTTGTGAAACCTTTTTAAGCTACAATCTTTTCCTCGGAAGCAAATGTGTAAAATTCGGGTGGAAACAAAATTAAAATGTCAAAGATTGCATATTTTATAGTAACATGAATGAATTTATGCACTGTATTGTTTTTTGTGCCATTGAATGCCTTCATTGAAGTTTTTACTTGAAGGCCTCAGTACTGTTCATTCAGCAGTACTGATGGGATATTTGCCTGTCGTTTCTATTAGTTTCTGGTCAACTCTTTTTCAAAAGTATGTAATGCTCAGACCCCAGCTTCTAAATAGAAACATATTTTCCTCACAATCTTACAATATGCCACTGTATACTGTAGATTCAAGTCCAAAGCTCATTTTCAAATGGAGAAACTTACTTAGGTGTAACTATGTGAAATAACAACCAGCCTGGACAGACCAAACAAAAAGATCGATTGTCGTTAAATAGAATCCAAATTGTTCATTGAACTTGGCAAGAGGCAAGAAGCCATTTCAATGACTGTGTTTTGAATGATTCAGATTGGTCAACCAGAATATTAATCCCATCAATACATATTCATCATAATGAAGAAAGACTTGAGCAGATTGGGATTTTTATGCATATTTATAATTTGTGGCCAATTTTAATATTTCTATACTTCTATTTTTAGTTTATTCAGGAAGCAATAAAGGACAAATTGGTGGAACTTTCAACTTTGGTGGGGATGTAAAACAAGCGATAATGGATAGGCCACCTGTTATACACCCACTGACTTTCTTTATCCATTGACTTTGAGTGGCTGATCCACTATCACCCACTTTTTCGCCCTGCCAATGATGAACGTTATGCCCAATGTGTCAGAAACAACTCTCCATGTCTTCCACTGCTCATGAGCAAAGCCATTGGAGATCAGCTTTAGTTAATAGAATCTGTCTGTTCACTCTGGTTTGCGTTGAAAAATGCTTCCTCATTCATGAATTTTTAAAGCTTTTTAAATTTCTTCTGAGCCTGTTTTCTTACGAATTTGATTAGTTTCTCCAGTCCCTGAATGAATGGACCTGCTCACTTCCAATGAGCAATGCCAGGGGCGCTCCACTGAGATGTTGTAAAAATGTTTTGCATATGTAAGAAATTGTGACATCTTATTTGTAATAAGTTGGTTAGTGCAGCTTGGGCCTAGTCTACAAAATAATTCTGGAGAATTATGTAAACATAAATAATATGGTAGAGATTACTGTTCTACTGATTGCAAGTAAAAGAAAATGATTTTGTCTGACCAGCTGAATTCACGTGAAATAATTTACTTCACATCAATAGTTCCTAATCTAAGCTCTCGCCTTTCAATCCATTTTAAGGTGTGGGCATCACTATAGTCGTTGCATCAATATTTAGCAACATTGCCTACTGCTGCATCATCGGCTACAGCCTGTTCTACTTGTTTGCTTCCTTCCAATCCCCCCTGCCGTGGGCAGATTGCTTCAGTTGGTGGGGTGCCGATGAAACATGCAGCAGGACACCCAAAGGTACTGTGTTAACTTCTATTGGGTTAAGTATAGACACCGACTATTCATTTTTCATTCTGTCGGTCTGAGTGAGTGAGAAAAGTTGACAATAGTTTCAGTGGCCATCTTCATTTTGATCATACAGCAGAAATGTTTGGATAGAAATCAGCAGCAAGAACCGTGTTACTGAGTCACTGGGCTTTCGGGACTGTCAGTGACAGCAGATTTTTATTGAATAGGGAATGTGTAAAATAAACTAGTTTATCTCCCATGGTGTTGCTCATGGACAATATTGTATTTAAAAAGGCATCTCTTTCTTGCTATACATGTCTCTCTGCTTGTTACCTGCTCTTTAATTCTTTCTGTCTTGCTTTCTCAATCTTTCTGTTTCTCTTTCACCTTTTTGTCTCCTGCTTTCTATCTCTGTGTTTGTGCTCCACAGGTATTGTTCTTGTCCATGTATCTCTGTGCTTGGCCAGGAGCTTTTCTCATTCTTTCTCCCTTTGTACGAGTTTCTCCTTGTTTGTTACCCATCTTCTGGATATTTCTAACTCACTCTGTACGCTTCTGACAAATGTTTTCCATTCTTATCTGTACGTTGTTCTCTTTTTCTGATGGCCCAGATATTCCGAACGCAGGCCCCCCGTGGGCGGAGGACTGCGATCTGGAAAAATCTACGCCCTTATCTGAGGGCTCCCGGGACGAGCACAATTCCGATGTTGGGCCTCTCCAATCTTGAAGTGCAGAGGGCCCACGTATCCCAGGGGCGCAGGTAGTTCGCAGCATCCCTGGGATCGGCGGCAGCGGTGGACCTGCGAGGAATGAGGCGGCGGCGGTGACTACAAGAGGCGGCGAGGCTCAGGTAGGCTTCAGAGCGGCGGCGGCAGACCTGTGAGGAACGAGGCGGCGGCGGTGACTACAAGAGGTGGCGAGGCTCAGGTAGGCCTCAGAGCGGCGGCGGCGGACCTGCGAGGAACAAGGCGGCGGCGGTGACTACAAAATGCGGCGAGGCTCAGGTAGGCCTCAGAGCGGCGGCGGTGGACCTGCAAGGAACAAGGCAGCGGCGGTGACTACAAGAGGCGACGAGGCTCAGGTAGGTTTACCAATCTCCAAGCTCAGAGGGAGGGAGAGAAGTAAAAAGTAATCGAAGTGTGACGTCACCAGAAAGCAGGTAAGTGATTGCTTGGTGAGTATTTCTCTCTTTTTTAAACTTAAACTCTGTGGTTTATAGTTTCTAAGCTCTCTGTGGTGTAGAGGGGACTGTTGGTAAACCAGGGCCCTTAAGTCTATCATTTAACTGTAGTGTATTTGGTGGGATTGATTTGATTTATTTTAATTTGAATTAATTAAAGGGTAAGTCATGGCAGGAGAGCTCGGCCCCGTGGTATGCTCCACCTGCGCTATGTGGGAACTCAGGGACACTTCCTGTGTCCCCGATGACCATGTGTGCAGGAAGTGTGCCCAGCTGCAGCTACTGGCAGACCGCATTGCGGCGCTGGAGCTGCGATTGGCTACATACTGGAGCATTCGCAATGCTGAGGACATCATGGATATCACGTTTAAGCAGTTGGTCACACCGCAGGTAAAGGTTGCACAGGCAGATAGGGAATGGGTAATCAACAGGCAGAGTACTAGGCGCAGGCAGGTAGTGCAGGAGTCCCCTGTGGACATCCCCCTCTCAAACAGATATACCACTTTGAATACTGTTGAGGGGGATAGCTTATCAGGGGAAAGCAGCAGCAGCCAACTTCCTGGCACCAGGGGTGGATCTGCTGCACAGGCAGGAGGAAAAAGAGGGGTAGAGCTATAGTAATAGGGGATTCTATTGTAAGGGGAATAGATAGGACTTTCTGCGGCTGCAAATGAGACTCCAGGATGGCGTGTTGCCTCCCTGGTGCAAGGATCAAGGATGTCTCAGAGCGGCTGCAGAACATTTTGGAAGGGGAGGGTGAACAGCCAGTTGTCGTGGTGCATATAGGTATCAACGATATAGTTAAAAAGCGGGCTAAGGTCCTAAAAGCTGAATATAGGGAGTTAGGAGGTAAATTAAAAAATAGGACCTCAAAGGTAGTAATCTCAGGATTGCTAACAGTGCCACGTGCTAGTCAGAGTAGAAATAGAAGGACATTTCAGATGAATACGTGGCTAGAGGAATGGTGCAACGGGGAAGGATTCAAATTCCTGGGACATTGGAACCGGTTCTGGGGGAGGTGGGACCAGTACAAACCGGACGGTTTGTACCTGGGCAGGGCCAGGACCGAAGTCCTAGGGGGAGTGTTTGCTAGTGCTCTGGGGGTGGGTTTAAACTAAAATGGCAGGGGGTTGGGAACCTGAGCAGGGAGACAGAGGAAAGGGAAATAAGGATAAAAGCAAAAGATAGGAAGGAGAAAAACAAAAGTGGCAGTCAGAGAAATCAATGGTTTAAATCAAACATGGCCACAGTAAATAATAATTCTAATAGGTCTAAGAGTGTTAAAAAAACAAGCCTGATGGCTTTGTGCCTTAATGCGAGGAGCATTCGTAATAAGGTGGATGAATTAGATGTACAAATAGAGGTAAACGAATATGATTTGATTGGGATTATGGAAACATGGCTCCAGGGTGGCCAAGGCTGGAAACACAACATCCAGGGGTATTCAATATTCAGGAAAGATAGGCAAAAAGGAAAGGGAGGTGGGGTAGCATTGCTGGTTAAAGAGGGGATTAACACAATTGTAAGGAAGGATATTAGCTCTGATGATGTGGAATCTGTATGGGTAGAACTGAGAAATACCAAGGGGCAGAAAACGTTAGTGGGAGTGGTATATAGACGTCCAAACAGTAATGCGGAGGTTGGGGATGGCATTAAAAGGGAAATTAGAGAAGCCTGCAATAAGGGCACAGCAGATGTCATGGGGGGCTTTAATCTACATATAGATTGAGCTAACCAAATTAGTAACAATACTGTGAAGGCGGAATTCCTGGAGTGTTTATGGGATGGTTTCCTGGACCAATATGTTGAGGAACCAACTAGAGATCAGGCCATCTTAGACTGAGAATTATGTAATGAGAAAGGATTAATTAGCAATCTTGTTGTACGAGGCCCCTTGGATCGGAGCGATCATAATATGATAGAATTCTTCATTAAGATGGAGAGTGAAGTAATTGACTCAGAGACTAGGGTCTTGAATTTAAATAAAGGAAACTATGATGGTATGAGGCACGAGTTGGGTAGGATTGATTGGGGAATGTCACTCAAAGGGTTGACGGTGGATAGGCAATGGCAAACATTCAAAGACCGCATGGATGAACTACAGAATTTGTTCATCCCAGTTTGGCATAAAAATAAAACAGAAAAGGTGACTCAACCGTGGCTAACAAGGGAAATTAGGGATAGCATAAGATCCAAGGGGAGGACATATAAATTGAGCAGAAAAAGCAGTTAACCTGAGGATTGGGAGCAGTTTAGGATTCAACAAAGTAGGACAAAGGGATTAATTAAGAAGAGGAAAATAGAGTATGAGAGTAAGCTTTCAGGGAACATAAAAACTGACTGTAAAAGCATTTATAGATATGTGAAGAGAAAAAAGATTGGTGAAGTCAAGCGTAAGTCCCTTGCAGTCAGAATCAGGGGAATTTATAATGGGGAACAAAGAAATGGCAGACCAATTAAATACATATTTTGGTTCTGTCTTCACAAAAGAGGACACAAATAACCTCCCAGAGATGCCGGGGAACATAGGGTCTGATGAAAGGGAGGACCTGAAAGCAATCAGTATTTGTAGGGAAATGGTGTTAGGGAAACTGACGGGATTGAAGGCCGATAAATCCTCAGGGCCTGATAATCTACATCCTAGGGTATTTAAGGAAGTTGCCCTAGAAATAGTAGATGCATTGCTGATCATCTTACAACATTTGATGGAATCTGGAACAGTACCCATGGATTGGAGGGTAGCTAATGTTACTGCACTATTCAAAAAAGGTGGTAGAGAGAAAACGGGGAATTACAGACTGACATGGGTAGTGGGGAAAATGCTAGAGTCCATTATAAAAGATGTAATAGCAGACCACTTGGAAAACAGTGACAGGATCTGTAAAGTCTGTGGGTTGTGCAGTTAAATAATACACAGACTTCAGAAGTAACAACAACAGGTCTTTACTATTCGAAGGTCCGGGCGAATCTGCCCCAGCAATCCTGCCACAACACTTATATACTGGTGTGGTCACTATCGGTATTACAGTATACAGAAGTCAAACAAATAGTGCCACACCTAAAGTAGTTCTCTTGAAGGTGAACGGTTACATTCAATAGTTCCCTTAAAGGTAGACGGGTACATACACTACAATCCTCCCTTTTTAGCTTATTACTTACAGAGTCCCCGTTAAACATACATATCTTCAACTTCCCATAAAACAAATTACAGATATAACCTCGGTGGAGTCAATGTCATATAAAACAATTTACAGATATAATCTCGGTGGAAACAGTTCACAGGTTCAGTCTCTGCGGAAACAGTTCATAGATGCAGTCTCTGATCTTGACTCATTCCGAACAACATCTCTTTGGTGTAGCCGGTTCACCTGGCTAGCGTGACTCCTCCATAGCCTTTTTCTTGACGTAACAGCTTGAACTTTCGTCCTGCTGAACCAGCAGTGCGGACTTTTACAACCAACTGGCTGTCTTGACCTTTTCCAGTTTTCCAACTAATTTAGCTCCTTCCATAGTGTCCCGCCTGAGATGGTAGAAGTGCTAATATTTTAGACAGTTATTATCTTCTGCTTCTTCTTTTTCTTTTCTGCCTTTTTGAAACTCTCAGAGCTCCTTTCTCGGCTGCCAGCTGTAGCGCCACCAACTCTCTATGTTCCTTACACCTTAAGTGCTTCATCCGGATTTCAGCACTTTGGGAGTTTTCATCACAAACTGGGCAGACCACATCCTCGTAATATTCAGTGTCACTCAACAGGTCATGGTAATATTCGGGTTCGTCCTGAGTTAGGCCAGCGAGAGAGCCTTCTTCCTCCTCCTCACCCATCTGGACGTTAGCTGACGGTGGTTCCTTCCCTAGATATCTTTCTTGAAAAGCCTTCTGCATGCATTCATATTCATCCCGCTCTTCCTGGGTTATCTGCCATTCCTTTACGACGGACCTCATTTGTGAGTTCAATACCTTCCCTTCCATCTGGAATTGCGTTATCAGGCTATCTGATGCTTCTACTGAAGTAACGGGTTCCACATTCTTCTGTTCACCTTGACGTGATTCAACGTACTTTTGGCATCCTTGTGAAATCTGTGTTGCCACCTCAGCTATCTCCGTGACTTTTGGGGGCTCCGAACTCCTTCCCCCTGAAGATTGAAGCTCGTGTTCAAATTGTTCCCCTTGCAGAGTCCTGTCCTTCAGCATATGAAGAAGTTGGCTGACCGTTAACTCTTCCCTGGGAACACGGTGGATCAGCGTCTTCTCCATTTCATCCACCTTGTTCTCCAATGCTTTCACCTTCGCTCCCTCTTGTACTTTGGCTTCCAGTGCTCGGAGAAGTTGCGCCTTGATGCTCTCTCGCTCATGTTCAGGGCCCATTCTTACAGTCTCGGTGTTTCTCACAGTTTCTTTTTTTTTTACTGAAAGGATTCCCAGTTGAATCTGTTCTTCAAGTCGTTGAACCTCGGTCATTGCCGCCTCATATTTGTCTTGGGTTTCCTTCAATATTATTATGAGTTCTTGGACATCTTGGCCTAGAAATTGAGTTGGCGCCACGCCAGGGCTTTAGCGCCGGAAATTTAGCGCCGGCGCTAAGTCCCCCTGCGCGCGCCAAAAATTCAGTAGCGCCTCGCCCAGACGGCTGCCGGCGCTACTGGAGGGTGTCAACGCCTCGCAATGGGCGCTGACTGCCGCATTGCGGCGCTAATCCGCCGCTGCGGCACCCGATGCGGTGCGGCAGGCTGGGGAAGTGCAGGCCTCCTCCTTCCGTTAAGGAGGAGCTGCCTGCACCCGACCGCTGGCCGTTGATCTGTGGAGAAAAATGAGCCCGGCACCTCGGAGAAGTGCCGGGCTCGCGGCCCACACGCATCTGTGCCACGGGGGGGTGTTGGAGGAGTCCGGGGAGGGAGGTGCGGGCAGGCGGCCGCCGGGAAAGCGGCCGGCTGCCGCGCGACCTTAATGCGCCGGCGCTAAGACCCGTAGCGAACTTTTGAAAAATCGTTGGTTGCGGCTGCCACGGGCGAGGCGGCCGCAACTCAATTTCGGCGTTCGGGCGCGTTGCCACGGCAACCGGGACGCTGCGCACACCGATGACGTCATCGGTGCCGGCGCAGCGCAACCGGCTAACGCCGATGGCAGCGCCCAAGTGAATTTCTCAATCGGCTGTACTTGTGGCGCTAGGCCCTCTAGCGCCTCAAAATGGGCGCTAACCCCACTCAATTTCTAGGCCCTTGTCTTTCATGTTCTGCCATGTCTTTCACCTCTACTTTCTCATCGATGAATGGAACCTCTACCGATGAGTCTGTCTTGGCCTTGAGCTCATCCAGAATTTCCTGCAGCCTTTGGACTTCCTGCTCATGTTCAACCTTTAGTTGTTCATATGCTTCTACTAAAACTAGCTTTTCGGAGGTTGCTGAGTTAACCCCTTCCAGAATGGTAGTCTGGACCAGTTCATACTGTTCTTTCAACTTGTTACACTCTGCTTGCAACGAGTCGTAGAGATGAACTGGGATAAAATCCTGGCTTCCTGAAGATTCCTCTTCCTTTGGTTCATTCTGTAAATATTCTAGTTTCTGAACAGCATCAGGGGAATGTGATTGGTATTTGGCCACGATGGCTCTATGGTCGCTCTCTGCTTGAGCTAGCTGTCTCTGTTGTCTTTCCAGGTTCTCCCATTCGGTGTCCCAGAACTTTTCCATATTTTTCATCTCTTGTATGAGACGGTCACTCAACTGTTCTAATTGTTGTCGTACTTTGACATAAGTTTGAGTCCGAACTCGGTGTTCTTCCGTCGTGGATGAATCCTTTGCTTGAACAGGCTCAGAATTCTCTGTCAACCTGGAGTTCTGCTCTGCAGCTTTATTCTTCTTGGTAACATAAGTCCTTCTGCATGTCTTCGTTTCCTTCCCCATCGTCGGCAAGTCCCTTTTAGCCTTGTCTTCCATATTTGCATTGGTCTTATCGTCATCCATTTCAGAATCTGAGCTGATAGCTTGCACCGAGTCCTCCCTCATTATGACTTTTAGGTAGTGCCATTCCATATCTATTTTCTTAATCCACTCCCGTCCTGGAAGTGGTGGTCCTCCTTCAGGTAATACGTACAAATTCATTCTTGGGTGTTCTTTACCTCTATCTCTCACCTTGACTCTTATTTTCCCCATGGGGTATACGTTATGCCCCGTGTATGTCTGTAATACGAACTTGGTATTTCTTAAAGGTATGTGAGAGAATAGCCGGTGGTAGTCCCTTCGGTTGATGACTGATAGAGCTGATCCAGTGTCCAGCTCCATTCTTACTTGGACTCCAGCTATTTTTAGTACGACCCAGATCGTTTGTAGATCAGTCTCTTTCCCCACATTGTGGATTCGCAGACTACCCAGCTCCTGGTTGTTTGGGTCTGAGTCTGAATTCTGTTCGTCTGCACTCTTCTCAGCCACCTGATGTACCTTGTTGTACTTTTCTTGTGGTGGCTTCCGTTGATTGTTGGTCTTCTTCCCAGACCGGCATACCTTCGCGATGTGACCCAGTTTGCCACATTTCCTACACTCTTGGTTCTTAAACCAGCATTGATTCTGGTCATGCGTTGTCTTCCCACAACGGTAGCATTTTGTTGTGCTCGCAGTAATTTGGTCCACCCCGAGTGCCGCCGCCTTTAGCTGCATTTCCGCCGTCCCTTTCGCTGCGGCTTCGTGTGATGCAGCTATGAGGACAGCCCTGTCCAGTGTGAGGTCGTTTTCTTCCAGTAGTCGCTTCTGCGTTCCTTCTTTGGACAATCCGCATACGAACTTGTCCCGCAGTGCCTCTGTCAGATTCCCTCCGAACTGGCAGTATTTCGCCAGCCTACGCAGCTCGACCAAGTATTCCGCATTGCTTTCGTCTTTCCTCTGCGTTCTTGCGTAGAATTTGAATCGTTCAGCCAGCATCAACGGTGTGGGGTTCAAGTGGTCCTTCAGCACAGCCACAATTTCTTCGAAGGTCTGATCCGCTGGTTTAGCTGGTGCTATTAGATGCTTCAAGAGCCCGTATGTTTTTGCCCCCATCGAGTTTAGCAATGTTATCGCCTTGTCGTCTTCCTCTATTTTGTTGGCTTCGCAATAGATCTCTATGCGTTCCACGTACGTGGCCCAGTCTTCTATTTCAGAATTAAAATCGTTAATATTCCCTCGCTTAGGCATCTTTCTTTCTTTGAAGCAGCACCGTATTTCTTTAAGTATTATTTATTATCCTTTTTTTTTCTTTTTTTTCTAAAATGGCGGTTTTCCTGCGAAAATGGCGGTTTCCCGCTCTTCCTTTCTCTCCCCGCCCACTTCAATGGCGGTTTCCCGCCTCTGTCGTCTTCTCCACCTAATGGCGGCTTCCCGCATTTCTCCCTGGTGTAAGGGGTACGCTTTCCCCACAGCGGACAGGTTCAGCCGCTGGGCTGGCTCTCGCACAGCTCCCCTTACTCGGCTCTGTCTTTTCCTCCCGCCCGCACGGCTCTACCGGCGCTGGGTACACCCCGTTAACGGAGGACAGTTCAGCCGCTGGACTGGCTCTCGCGCAGTCTCTCTCTCCCCGTGTTCGGCTCTGTCTCTCCCTCTCCCGCACGTTCGGTTCTATCGGCTCTGGGTACCCCGTAGGTGGAGAACAGTTCAGCCGCTGGACTGGCTCTCGCGCAGTCTCTCTCCCCGTTCTCGGCTCCTGTTCGCTCTCCCACTCCCGCACGTTCGGTTTTGCCGGCTCTGAGTACCCCGTTGGTGGAGAACAGCTCAGCCGCTGGACTGGCTCCTCACAGTCTCTCTCTCCGCACCCGGCTCTCACCCGCACGGTTCCCGTTCGCCTCCCCAGCCCTCTCGCAGACCGGTGTTTCCCTCCCCGGCTGCGGCTGGGTTTCTCATCCCGCGCCTACTCGCAGGCTCAGCGCTTCGTGGCTCCGGTCGCTGCCCGGATTTTCCCCGCCGATCGCGGTCCGGCTGTCACCCGACGCCGTTGGACCCGACTTTTGGCTGGTACAGCTCCCCCTCGACCGAGGTCGAGTGCTCTGCCCTTATCCTCCGGATACTTCTACACCTTCCCCTACTCACAGTCTCTTCGGCCGCCTTGTTTCTTGCTGGTCGGCTCACTCCGCACCGCGGCAGAAGGGTAGTCAGTGCCTGTTGCTGATACAGCTTTTGTTGCTAGTCTTCCCGCTTTCTGTTGCTGCAGCCTCGCGTTTTCTTTCGGTAGCACGACGAGGGCGGTTGCCTCTCTTCGACGCTCTTCTTTCTTTGGTAATCTTGCCGCAGGGTACGATCGGACTCGCCGCCACTGTAAAGTCTGTGGGTTGTGCAGTAAATAAATACACAGACTTTCGAAGTACAAACAAACAGGTCTTTACTATTCAGAGGTCAGGGCGAATCTGCCCCAGCAATCCTGCCACAACACTTATATACTGGTGTGGTCACTTTCGGTATTACAGTATACAGAAGCCAAACAAATAGTGCCACACCTAAAGTAGTTCTCTTAAAGGTGAACGGTTACATTCAATAGTTCCCTGAAAGGTAGACGGGTACATACACTACAGGATCAGACAAAGTCAACATGGATTTACAAAAGTTAAAGTGTGCTTGACTACTCTACTGGAATTTTTTGAGGAAGTAACTGGTAAAATAGACAAGGTAGAACCAGTGGATGTATTTGGACTTTCAAAAGGCTTTTGATAAGGACCCGCATAAGAGATTAGCGTGTAATGTTAAGGCACTTGGGATTGGGGGGCAAGGTATTGACTTGGATAGAGAACTGTTTGGCAGACAGAAAGCAAAGAGTTGGAATAAACGCGTCTTTTTCCGAGTGGCAGGCAGTGACTAGTGGGGTACTGCAGTGATCAGTCCTTGGACCCCAGCTATTCACAATATATATAAATGATCTAGACGAGGGAACTAGATGTAATATCTCCAAGTTTGCAGACGACACAAAGCTGGGTGGGCATGTGTGCTGTGAGGAGGATGCCGAGAAACTCCAGGATGATTTGGACAGGTTGGATAATTGGGCAGAAGCATGGCAGATGCAATATAACGTGGATAAATGCGAGGTTATCCACTTTGGTGGCAAAAACAGGAAGGCAGATTATTATCTGAATGGCAATAGATTGGGAGAAGGGGAAGTGCAACGAGACCTGGGTGTCCTTGTGCACCAGTCGCTTAAGGTAAACATGCAGGTGCAGCAGGCGGTTAAGAAGGCAAATGGTATGTTGGCCTTCGTAGCGACAGGGTTTGAGCACAGGAACAAGGATGTCTTGCTGCAGTTGTACAGGGCCTTGGTGAGACCACATCTTGAGTATTGTGTGCAGTTTTGGTCACCTTATCTGAGGAAGGATGTTCTTGCCATGGAGGGAGTTCAGTGAAGATTCACCAGGCTGATACCTGGGATGGCAGGAATGACGTATGAGGAGAGATTGGGTGAATTGGGCTTATACGTGCTGGAGTTTAGAAGAATGCGAGGGGATCTCATTGAAACTTATAAAATTCTGACAGGACTGGACAGACTAGATGCAGGAAGGATGTTCCCGATGGTCGGGAAGTCCAGAACCAGGGGTCACAGTCTAAGGATAAGGGGTAAGCCATTTAGGACAGAAATGAGGAGGAATTTCTTCACCCAGAGAGTGGTGAACCTGTAGAATTCTCTACCACAGAAGGCAGTAGAGGCCAATTCATTAAATATATTCAAGAAGGAGTTGGGTATATTTCTTAAGGCTAAAGGGATCAAGGGATATGGGGAGAAAGCAGGGACAGGGTACTGAATTTGGATGATCAGCCATGATCTCATTGAATGGCGGAGCAGGCTCGAGGGGCCGAATGGCCTACTCCTGCTCCTATCTTCTATGTATCACGTGGGCCATGGGGAGCCAATCAAAGAAGGGAATGTCCCTTCATAGATTTGACAGGAAGACCTGTCAAATATATGAATGGAGATCACCCCCAAAACATAGTAAAACTTTAAATACATTTTTTTTTTAATCTCTTTTTTTAAATGACTTGAAAGTCCAATAAATTAGCTATTTTAAACAAAACTTTAAATTTTTGAAAAAATAATTAAAGTTTTTTACGGGGCTAAAAATAAACTTACCTTTTTTAAAGTATTTTTAAAGGATAAATGAGTGGACATTTAAAAAAAAACTTTTTTCATCTCTTATCCTGGTACAAGCAGGCCATATGCCTGCTTTTACCAGGTGCAAGAATTGTAAGGGTTTTCTGTGGGCGGAGGATCTCCAAAAAGCGCAACTATCCGCCCGCAGAGGCCCTCCTGTCGGGCAGCCGGAGGATCTGTCAAGTGCTTGTAATCTGTCACCCCTGATCCTCTCTAACTTTTACCGCTGCACAATAGAGAGCATCCTGATGAACTGTATCACAGTATGGTATGGCAGCTGTACCTACTATGACCGGAAAGCCCTGCAGCGGGTAGTCAAAACTGCCCAACGCATTACCGGCACCCGGCTACCGACCATAGAGCACATATACCAGAAACGCTGTTTACGGAGGTCACGGTCCATCATCAAAGACCCTACACACCCCAGCCACAGTCTGTTCACCCTCCTGCCATCTGGGAGATGCTACAGATGCATTGGCACCCGTACGACCAGATTTAGGAACAGCTTCTTTCCCAGGGCTGTCATCCTACTGAACTCCACAAATAAACTCTAAAGCCTGCACATCTGCCAATGCACTTTATTATGGTTATGTTTATGTTAATGTATTACAAGCCAAATGTATGTTGAATGTTTAAATGTCTTAATCTAAATGTACACTCTCGGGAGCCGAATGCCTACATTTCATTGTACTGCACTTGTGCACTAAAAATGACAATAAAGTTGATTATGATTATGATTATGATGATTATGACAGATTAGAAATGCCGGTTTCCAGCGCATGCGCAGTGCATGCCTGAAACCTGCATTCCTGATGTCCCTACGAGTGGGTACACAGCGCCTACACACCCGTGGGGATCAGAATATTTGGCCCAATGTCTTTCATTTTATTCTGGTCTTTGTAATGTTTGTACCTTTAAGGGGAGAACTACTTTTTACAGCTCCTGTATACTGTATTACCGGCAGTGACCACACCTGTATATAAACCCTGAGTAGCGATCTGTACAGTTAGTTCTAGATTAACCCTCAATCAGTAAACACCTGTTGAATCGTTCTCTGCAGTCTTTTGTCTGATTATTGAAGGACACAACATTAAGATACATGGATCTAACAGTGGCGACGAGCAAGTTCGAACCTACCTGCAACACTGCATCACCTCCCAGAGATTCGCTCTTGGAGAACAGTGGAAGAAGGTCGAGTCCAGAAGCACGGGCGTCGACCACGGGCAACCGCCCAGTCATCCAGCGGAGATTTGAGCATCGCAGGGGAGGCTGTCGAGAGCCAGGCTTGGCTTTCCAGTCACGGTGGTCCAGCAAAACGGGCTGGCAACAGGTACTGCGCAGACCCTTCCCGGACAGCGACGGGCTAGAGCCCGACCGAGCGGCACAGAAAAAGGCCGAGCAGCATCGACGGGGGAGAGAGAGAGGGCAGAGCGCACAGGGCACAGCCGGTGTTCAGGACCTAGTGGCATCAACGGGGGAGAGAGGCGAGAGAGAGCAGAGCGCAGCCGGTGTTCAAGGGCCGAGCAGCGTCAACGGGGGAGAGAGGCGCGCAGGAAAACACGCAGAACGCAGCCGGTGTTCAAGGGCCGAGCAGCATCAACGGGGGAGAGAGGCGCGCAGGAAAACGCGAGGTGCTGCCATTGCCATGAGGACCGCAGAGAGTGGCGTTGGCAGCAGCGCAGGAGCAGCGCACGAAACCCACAGGGCGTCGCCATTTGCCACGAGGACCGCCGAGAGCGGCGTTGGCAGCAGTGCGGGAAACGTCATTTTAAGCCGCAGCGGGGAAGAAGGGAAAGCGCGGGAGATGCCATTTTAAGCCAGTCTACCCACACCCAAAAATGCCGAAGAGTGGCAGTATCACAGCGTTCGACAATGAAGTCGAAGATTGGACGACATATGTCGAACGCATAGAAATATACTGCAAGGCGAATGAAGTGCCAGATGACAAGAAAGCGCTGGTATTGTTGAATTCAATGGATGCAAAAATGTACGGCTTACTACGAAACCTAGTAACCCCAGAGAAGCCAGTAGAAAAGGATTTTGAAAACATAGTGTCAATCCTACAGGACCACTTAAACCCCACACCGCTGCTGATAGCAGAAAGATTTAAGTTTCACCAAAGGAACCAGCATAAAGATGAAAGTAATGCTGAGTATTTAATGGAACTGTGCAAGCTATCGAAACACTGCCAGTTTGGAACGGGACTAGCAGATACTTTAAGGGAAAAGTTTGTGTGTGGGCTTCAAAGTGAAGGAAACCAGAAATGGCTTCTATCAGAAAAGGATCTTACGCTGGACAAGGCTTTCAGCATTGCAGTATCACATGAAGCAGCAGCACGGGGCGCTGCAGAGATACAACGGAGACCGCAAGAATATGGCACAAATGAAATGTCATACGGAACAGTGAAGTGCTTTCGCTGCGGCAGAACAACACACGACCATAATGATTGCTGGTTCAAGGACAAAATGTGCAGACAGTGTGGAAAAGTAGGACACATAGCAAGAGTCTGCAGGTCGGGAAAGAAAACCAGCAGCAAGAAATCTCCACAGGAGAAGTACAAGAAGGTACATAAGGTGACGGAGAGTAGTTCAGACAAACAGAAGAGTGATACAGACTCCGGAAGCAAGGAGCTGGGTTGTCTGAAACTACATAATGTGATCAAAACGGAGGATCACCAAACTATCTGGGTCACGCTCAAGATAGCAGGAGTCCAAGTGAAAATGGAATTGGACACAGGATCAGCCCTAACAGTAATAAACTGAAGGGACTACAAGCGGCTATTCTCACATATACCCTTGAGAGATGCAAAGATTGTCTTGAAGACATACATGGGGCAAAAATCTACCCCAAAGGAAAAATAAGGGTGAACGTTATATATAACGGCAAGGAAACACCAAAAATGGACCTATATGTATTGCCAGATGGAAGACCACCACTAATAGGACGTGAATGGATCCAGAAGATACAGCTAGATTGGCATTCCATACAGGCACTGACTGTGGCTGACAAAAAGGATGACGATGTCACACCTGGGTGACTGTCAAAGATCCTAACTGACGCGAAAGAAGTGTTCCAGCAAGGATTCGGGACACTAAAAGGCATGACAGCGATGATTAAAATTGAAGAAAACGCAAGGCCAAAATTTTTTAAGGCCAGACCGGTACCTTATGCGATCCGCCCAGCCGTCGAAGCAGAGCTGGAGAGTCTGGAACGTTCAGGTGTACTGTCCAAGGTAGGCTGGAACGAGTGGGCTACACCCATCGTCCCTGTGATGAAAAAGTCGTTGAGCAGCACGCCTGGGGAACCAAGGAAGGTTCGCATCTGTGGGGATTTTAAGGTAACAGTGAACCCGGTCCTTCACACCGTACAATATCCATTTCCGCGGATTGAAGATATTTTCGCCTCGCTTACTGGAGGGAAACGCTTCACTAAGATTGATCTGGCCCAGGTTTATCTGCAAATGGAGGTAGAAGAAGCATCAAAAAAATACCTCACAATCAACACCCATAAAGGTCTCTACCAATACAACCGGCTGGTATTCGGGGCAGCATCAGCTCCGGCTATTTGGCAGAGGGCCATGGAACAAGTCCTGCAAGGGATCCCAGGGACCCAGTGTTATTTGGACGACATCCTGCTCACGGGCGAAAATGACAGTGATCACCTTGCCAACCTGGAGCAGGTGCTCACTAGATTGCAGGAATATGGGCTCCGAGCTAACCGCCCCAAATGCGAGTATTTTAGAAAACAGATCTCGTATTGTGGCCACGTTATCGATAAAGAGGGGTTACATAAGTCCCCAGAGAAGATTAAGGCAGTAGTCAAGGCTCCAGCACCGGATAATGTGTCACAACTGAGGTCGTTCCTCGGGCTGGTAAACTACTACCATAAGTTCTTGCCAAATTTGTCTACAATACTACACCCACTGAACACCCTACTGCAAATTGGGGTGCCATGGAAGTGGAGTGATGAATGTAGATGAGCTTTCCAGAAGAGCAAAACACTAATCACATCGAAAGAGGTATTGGCCCATTACAACCCGGCATTACCAATTCGGTTGGCATGTGATGCGTCACCCTACGGCATTGGAGTGGTGCTGTCGCACAAATTCTCAGATGGCTCAGAGAGGCCAATAGCCTTTGCGTCACGATCACTAACCTCAGCCGAGCGTAACTACGCCCAGATTGACAGGGAGGCCCTCAGCCTTGTGTGGGGAGTGAAAAAGTTCAATCACTATCTGCACGGGCAGAAGTTCACCTTGCTGACTGACCACCAACCACTTGTCTCCGTCTTTAATCCAAAGAAGGTCGTACCAGTGATGACTGTGCAACGGCTACAAAGATGGTCCCTTTTTCTAGGGGCGCACCAATATGAAATCGAGTATAAGGGCACGAAACAGCATGGAAACGCTGATGGGCTATCACGCCTGCCACTGCCTACTGCGGAGGAAGCACCAGCAGTGGATCCTGTCGAAATATTTCATTCGACTATAATTGAATGCTTGCCAGTAACTAACGCTGGTATAGAGAAGGAGACCCGAAATGACCCGACACTGTCTCGGGTATATGATTTGACGGTGAAGGGATGGCCAGCACATGGCGACTCACTGTTGCCAACATTCTCATCCAGAAGAGAACAGCTGTCAGTGTGCCAGGGGACCTTGATGTGTGGATCCCGAGTGGTAATTCCACCCAAGTTAAGGGAGAGAGTGCTCAATGAGCTTCACGAAGGTCATCTGGGAGGGGTAAAAATGAAAAGCCTAGCCAGGGCTTATGTGTGATGGCCGGGAATTGATAAACAAATCGAGGACCTGACCAAGAGCTGCTCAGGATGCCAGAAAGTCCAAAATGCACCACCACAGGCCCCTCTACACCCATGGGAGTGGCCCTCATCTCCATGGCAACGAGTGCATATTGATTTTGCTGGTCCATTCATGGACTCAATGATTTTAATAGCCATGAATGCGCACTCGAAATGGCCTTAGGTCATCAAAATGTCTACAACAACAAGGAGAAAACTATTGCAGTCCTACAGACCATTTTTGCCTGGAATGGCTTGCCAGAACAGGTTTGCTCCGACAACGGACCACAGTTTGTGTCCGAAGTGTTCCGGAGGTTCTTGAAAAAGAATGGGGTAAGGCATTACACATCCGCCCCGTATCATCCAGCCACAAATGGATTGGCTGAGAGGTTCGTACAAACCTCTAAGAAGGCAATAAAGGCTATGTACAATGACAACATTCCGCTGCAGCACAAGGTGGACCATTTCCTGTTCGCCTACCGGAATGTGACACATGCAGTCACCAACCAGGCCCCAGCCATGATGTTCTTTAACCGAAGGTTAAGATCTCGCCTGGATTTGCTCAGACCAAACGTACGAAGAGATGTTGAGAGTAAGCAATTCCAGCACATTCATGAGAAGCCAACAAGGAGCTTCAATGTAGGGCAACCAGTCTTGGCCCGCGACTACCGAACAGAAAAATGGCAGCCAGGAACGATATGCACACGGCAGGGCCCACTAATGTACACAGTGGACGTTGGGGAGAGCATCGTGAGACACCATGCTGACCAGATCCTAGAGTCACAGGAACAAGTCAACCCCATGCCTCACCCATACGTACCTGGTGATGAACCCGACGTACAGGTAGCATCTACCCCAGAAACAGTAGCATCGGAAGCTGATGAACCAACCGACAACAGGGGGCCAGAATCGCCTCCGCACCAAGAGCAAGACACTCGGGAAAGGCGCTATCCAGAAAGGATCAGGAAGCCTCCCCAAAGACTGAATTTATAAATAGACTATTTTCAGCTAATGTTGCATGTTAAAAGTGTTAATTGTAATTAGTTTGATATTTAATTGTTAAATGAGTGTTATGGTACTGTTAATCTAAAAGGGGAGGAATTGTAATGTATGTACCTTTAAGGGGAGAACTACTTTTTACAGCTCCTGCGGCTGTGCAGGGCTTGTGTATCCTATCTCACTGGGGTGTGGACTCCGGCGGGACTCTGACCGAGGGCTCTGAAGTGGCATGGAATGCGAGCGCGTGGAGGGGAGCCCCCACTTCCTTGAGGTGTGCCAACAACCTCCCACTCATGGGTCAACTCCCCCTCAGCACCTGCAAGTGGCTAGAGAGCACCTTGCTGCACATCAGGGGGGCCATGGGGACCCATCTCTGTACTGGAAGTCCTGATCAGAGGGACTTCCATGAAGGTCTGGTCTTGGTGCTCAATAGATGCCCATCGCTCCTCAAGAGATGACATTCTATTCAGAGCACTCACCATGTTTCCGATACCCTGGTGACTAAACTCCTACATGGCCGCAGCTGTCCTCTCCTCGGCTGCAGCCCTCCTCTCCTCGGCTGCAGCCAGCATTGCCACGGAGGTAGCCATCCTTTCCGTGGTGATGCTTTGATGCGCCAATGACTCCAATAAGGCTCTGCTCATGCTCGCCATGGACTCCTCCATTCGCTCCACACTCGCAGCGACCCTGGAGACAAAACCTGCCAGAGACTCCTGCATCTGTGCATGGAGATCCATCACCTCCTCTCTTGCGGATGGACTGTAAGACTTGCAAAATTTCTGCATTTCCCCGAAGGCTGTTATTAATATACGGGACCCTGCGTGGACATTTTAAATCAATAAGGGTACCCAAGATGGCGTCCGTGCCTCGTGGCAGAAAGTCTGTGGGATTTTAAAATGGACTCTTCAACGCAGGCAGCTTGTGGAGAAATCGAAACCAAAGCTGCAGTGTCTGTGAAGAGGGACTTTGTATTTTGAAACCAGACAGGACTCTGAATTATGCATTAGACCGAATTGGAGACAAATCTAAATTCAGTTTAGGCCTATAGTTAAGGCCATCAAGCAGTCTACATATATTATCGGAAACAGATTAACAGAGCCATCGAAGCTGGACAGGCCCATCAAGGAACGTTCATGACAAAACAAGTCAATTATCGGGCCGGTAGATGCGATTACCGGCCATCTAAAAACAGTTAGTATGGATTGCTACCATTATTTAAACTAGCCCGCCAAAAATAAGACAAAGAACTAACCTGATTTGGCGTGCAGATAAGGGTTTTCGACAAGGGTATAATTGAAGGCCCCCGGGTAACAATCAAAGTCGGGTTGGTTCGTTGGTTGTTTGGTGTGCTGGTGCTGCTGCTCTTCGGCCCCTCACCCTTGTGGCTGCCGCTCTTTTCCCATCCCGCACTTTCCCCCTGGCCTTTGCCCGTGCCCTTTTCCCACTCCATCTGGAATCACCCCGGCACCGAGTCATGCGGACACGGATAATTCAGGCCAGGCAAGGCGGGACGCGACGAGGGGAGGAGGGAAGACCACTGGAGGGAAGGCCACCTGAGGAAGACTGGCTGAAGAAGACCAACTGAGGAGATGAACTGAGGGGAGGCTTCGAATTATTGGGCCTTCAGCCTCGGCCGACCTTCGAATATCTGCACACCAACTCAAACTGACGGCTGGCGACGAAAAATCATCCCTGCAAGGTAAAGTACCCAAACAGAGACTTTAACTTTGGGGTACTCGAACCTGGACAACGCCCTTGCAGCGCTCGGAGACCACATGATGACGGCAGGTTCCAGAGAGCACCAAGAGCGAACCCCGTACCCAACCACTGTTTTGAGTCTAACAATCCTTTTGATTGGTGAGCATGAAGTTCTGACCCCTCATAGCTTAACCTAGTTAGGTATAGGGGGTGGGATAAGGATAAGGGGATTGTTAAGATAATTGTTTTCCCTCGATGTGCCGTGTGCTCCCCTTTCCCTGTATAAGTATAGTTATTATTCATTTGTATTTTTTGCCTGTAGAAGTGTACACTAGTAATTTTTCCATAAGATTGTATCAAGTTTTTCCTCTTCAATAAAATCTTGGTTTTTGTTTACATCCAACCACCTGTCTACTTGAGTCTTCTCTGTACCGCCGCCTTGTACCTAAGGGGTGTGTCTTGAACCCAGGGGTGTGGGAGCGATTCGAATCGCTCACAAAGCAGTCAGAGGCATAACTGACTGGGCGTACGGGCCAAACACCATCACACGCCACCCCCTACAGGACCCAGAGGCATAGGGCCGACATGCAGCTGAGCTGCGCTGGCAGAGCCCTGTGCCCTCTGATGAGGACTCTCCACTGCTGTCCCTGTCTCCACAATCTGCTGATGCTCACTTGTGAGCTGTGATACAGAAGGTGACAACTCTACTCTTTGTCCCGAAGGTCCCACCGAGGTGTGAGTGTCTGCGCTGGTGCTGGGTGCGCTTATTTCTGCTGACGATGCGCCCTCAGAGGCTGGAGTTTCCTCTGAGGAGTGTGGCTGCAAAGCCTCTTCCTCCTGGGCAGTGGTGGCCGGCGCTCCGGATGGTCCTGTGGGGGAGTAAAGGAAAGAGTTAGAGATGTCTTGCCAAGGCTACTTGCACATTGGTTTTGGCAGATGCTCATAAATCCAAATGATGTGGCTTCAGAATTATATCAGCAACTCATGCTATGTCAATGAGAGAGATGGGAAACTTTTCTGTCACCAGCTTGCGGGCTTGCTCCTGTCTCTCCTGCCCCAGCTTCCTCAGGCATGTCAGCCCCAGCAATCTCCAAAACTGCTTCTGCCCAGGGGGTCAGGTGGGCGAGTGAGGGTGGTCCTCCTCCAGTCTTCGCTCGTTCTCTCCTATTTTGAGCTCCCTTTTCCTGCAATGAGGGAGACAAGTGGAGTTTGAGTGAGAATGAAGGAGTGAGTGTAGAGATTGCATAGCAAAGATACTTAGAAGGAGACAAAGATGGTGTGAGGCTGCAAGACCAAGGGCCCTCCCTGTGTGCTGGCAGTTGTGTTACAGGCATCAGAGTGAGAGGCAGTGTGAGGGCTGCATGGTGGAAGAGTTATGTGAATGTGAGCATAGATAGAGAGAGAATGGGTAAGGGTGCATGGATGTGACTGTGAAGTTGGATGTGGAGGAAGTGATAGCTGAAGCTGAGTGCTGTTGGAGAAAGGCAATGGGGAGCAGCCTGAGGGTAATGGGAACTTCATACTTACTTTTCCTGTGCGGTGCAGGTCATCGAAGCACTTCCTGCACTGCATCCACATACGACGGGTCACTCCCACAGAGTTCACCTCTTCAGCCACCTGCATCCAGGCAGCTCTGGTCTCTTTGGGAGGCCTCTTCCTCCCTGAGATAGGGAAGAGGACCTCCCTGCGGGCCCATCTACCAATGTCTGCAATGATGTTTCGATGAATTTTGTGGCAGCTCGGCCTCTGCCGCTGGCAGCAACTGGTACAGGCTCCTCTGCCATTCTGATACACTGGTTGGGAAGCCTGCAGAGGTTGAAAAGCTTGCTGGACACTTTAAAAGCACCACGAATGATGACATCATACTGTGGGGCTTTCTGACTGGAAATGGACAATTAGCAAGGGTCCCCACACGCTGGAACTTAATTGGCCACTTGAGGGAAAATTGCGTGCAGCTGGCTGACCCATTTATATTCGGGTCGGAACCCGACATTTGGGGAACACGAAAATTTCCCGCGCGATCGGGAAAATCGGGGCCTATGACTCTATGACTAAGATCTGCTGAACCAACATGCCAGTGTAAATGTTGGGATATACCAAACTGGGACCTGTCCCTACCAATATCCACAAGAACCTTAATTTAAAAAAATACCTGGGCAGATGCCCATGCCACAGGCAGCCCCTGTCAAAGGATACCAGGAATCCTGATGGAGCGATCTCGGTCTATTGGGCATGCTGGGGCCTAGTCCCAGAAACACCCTTTATAAGGGGGTCATGGATTCATGGATAATGACCCCCAAAAATCCAATAACAACCCTCTAATCCCATGTAGCAAAAGTGACTTTGTCAATATAAACCAATCGCCCGAATTGTAGACAGACTCACGGAATCGCAGAACACCATTAAAAATATCATATAATAAAATGGATTGGACTGATTCAGTCAGAGTGAAACAGTGGCCCTGATTATATGACTAGAAATGACAACATCGTTCCCAATGAAATGTATTTCTAAAACACATTCCCCATTTTCCAGATCCACTCTGCAATCTCACTCTGGATGATGGATGTTTTGAAATAGTTAATACAACATGGCTGCAGGCAAACAATGAAACTTGCACAAATGGATCAGAAATCTATGTTCCTCACCAGGGTCCAAGTGAGCAATACTGGGAGTAAGTAAATTGCTACAGATAGCTGCATCTAGAACCTGCACAGCTGTACCAGTAGCTTCCTCTTTGGAAGGTCAGTTGGGTGAATGTCCTACTTAATGAGTGAAAAGCTGTTTGATTTAGATAGAGGTACTATTTACATTATACGTCTGTTACAAAATAACATCACAGCAGGGGCCCTTTCATTAGTTAACAGCCCCCTGGTTTCTAACACTGCAGGTTTACTTTAACAATACTTATACAGTGAAACCTGCATTGAGTGTTTTTTTATTTTCCTTCAAGGAAGAGATTCACCACTAGAACTCCTAAACACTAAATGGTTCAAATTATCTGTGACTGATTTCCCTTTCTCTGTGTTTTAATTGAATACAGTATTGTGTTTAACCCACAGAGCTGATCACTGAATTGGGGAAACTGTCTAGGAGCAGGTCCCATGTTTAACAATCTGAAGGAGCTGAATTCATTGGGAGATACAGTGACTCACCCGGGGAGTTTTAACAGTGCTTTGTAAGGCAGTCAATGAAGCACCGTCAGGAACTCCTTCAAATCAGCTCTCCAGGGAATCTCAACAGCATTCGCTGTTTAAACAAAGCTTTAGATTTAAAAACATCAGAAAAATAGAGAAACATTCAAAAGGATGTGAAATTTAATCTAAATTCTTAGCAAGAATTCACTTCTAAAAGCAGAACTGATTCTCTTTAACTTTAATCTTTCAAATCCATGTAACCTGTATATTGCATTGAATATTGACTGTGTGTAAGATGTTTTTTGTTGTCATTTTATTCAGTAAAGTGGTTTTGCGCCGTACAAGTTCAATGGATGAGACTGGGGAGATAGTCTGGCATTTAGCCCTCTGTCTGCTTCTGGCCCGTGTGATAGTTGGGGCAGCGTTATCTAAAGGAATCAAATCTTCAGGAAAGGTAAAACGATTGGTGTTGAATAGAGTTTAAACTCTGGTGACAAACTACAGATTTCTGCAACAATTAAACTAGAATTTATGAATCATTTGTGAAGTGGGCTGGTTTATCTCACAGGTGGTTAACAGTGACTCTTTGGGGAGAGTGAGATCCATAGTTTATGAGCACTGCAGGCCTGAGTGAGATCAGAAGATCTTTCTCCTGAGTGAAAGAACAGCAGCAATTCCCCAAACCCCTGAAATGTGCCCCTCATTCTAAGGGTTTCAGTCGCTGATCCAGGACTTTGGGTGAATTTCCAATTGCTCTGGAAGGCTGGGCAGGGCTGGCTAAGTGAGTGAGCAGATTAGGGTCAGGGTTTTATTTGAGTGAAATGAGATTTGTCTGGACAATGAGACTGGCAAAGATACCTGAGGAGTAAATGTGAGGAGTTAAAAATATTCATCACACTCTGATCCATTATCCTGTTTAAATGTGTTACTTCTCTGAAAATGACATATAAATAAGTTAGAATAATTTTGTGCTCTTTAAATTAAGTTACAATATGCAGCTCAGTGTTAAATATGCCCTTCATGTAGTTATTACTCCTCCAATTGTTCTCTGCTTTGATTACAATCCTATTAGTTTTCTATTCAATCGGATTCAATACTGTAAATCTTGTACTAGCAATACAGGAACATTTAACAAGCTATTCTCCATGGTCAGGTGGTTTATTTCACTGCGACATTCCCTTATGTGGTTCTCACCATACTTCTGATCCGAGGTGTTACCCTGGAGGGATCCTATAAAGGAATTGAATTCTACATTGGAAGCCAGTCAGACTTCTCCAAACTGACTGATGCTGAGGTAAATATGAAAATATAATTGATTGAATTTCAAGTGTATTTTTCAGTTAAAATGTTTTATGTTTCTGTGATATCTTGAGACACAGCATATATATACAACAACACATCATGGCTTCCGGTAAGAACTGTACTGCACCTGGCTTTATTATTATTTAAATCAGTAGTCCACCAGGTGACTCTATTACACTTCTCCCTCCTTATTGAAAAAGGTAATCATAGCAAATAATCAATGTACTTGACTTGCATGGCATACACAACTCTTGGTATACATTTCTCAAATGGAACCCATTTTACGTTTCCAAATTCTACTATAGAATTCTGTAACACAAACAAAAGATATGAACTCATTTTCTATATTTAAAGATTAAACTTAACCACTGGTTTTCAGTGTCGAAGAGGATACCGTCTTTCTTGAACGGAACTTTCAGATATTGTTGTAGGACTTTGACTCATTCTTGGCTGAGCCTGCGGAGAATTTTTCTCCAAGGACTGACCTTGATCTACATTTGGACCCTTTTACACTTTCAGACTGTTTGTCTTGGACTTGTTTCTGGTATGTCTGATGTAGAATTTGCTACTGGTACTCTATTTATAACAAGACTATCTGACTCATCAGAATAAATTGAATCCTCACAGCTTTCAACCCCTTCTATATCTGTAGGTAAGATATGATCAATGTGAACAAACCTAAACTTTCCATGATCAAACATCTTGACCACATATGTGCGAGGGTCACATATCTTCACTATCCTTCCTGATAACCACTTTAACCATTTATGGTGATGGTTCGTCACTCTAACCTTCTGGTTCAACTTCACACTTCTCTCTCTAACTCTACCTTGATCATGACTCTCTTTCTGTCTTGATGGTTTCTGTTCTACGGACTGTGCCAAGTTTGACTTTAACAACGAGAACCTGGTTCGTGGCCATCATTTGAGAAACAACTCTGCTGGTTTTCTACCAGTAGTGGTATGAGGAGTATTCTGATAGGTAATCAGAAAATTTGCCAGTTTGTGGTCCAACGACAACTGACATTTCTTTGGATTTGGATTTGGATCCAATATTTTCTTGATGAGGGCACGTTTGACAATTTGTACTGTGCGCTCTGCTGCACCATTTGAAGCAGGGTGGTACGGTGGAACTTCGGTCAGTTTCACACCATTTCTGCTCATGAACTGTGTGAATTGCAGCCCATTATCAGGCACAATTTCTTCTGGGAGGTTGTATGAAGAAAACAATTTTCGCAAATTGTCTAGTGTTTTGCTTGTTGTTATTATTTGCATTGGAAGCACCTCTACCCACTTCGAGTGATTATCTCTCACTATGAACAATTGCTGCCCTTCTAGCTCAGCAAAATCTACATGTACACTTTGCCATACTCTGGGAGCCCATTTCCATGGCTGCAATAGTACTGATGGTGGTTTCTTGCTCACCAATTGACATGTTGTACACTGACTGACTATATACTCTATCTCTTTATCTAAACCTGGCACCATAAGTAACTGCATGCAAAGCTCTTGGTCAAGCACATTCCCAGGTGCTGGCCATGAAAATCTGCAAACAATTTGGACCTGAACCTATTTGGGATAACCACTCTTGCTCCCCACATGATACAATCTTTATCCATTGATAATTCATCCCTACGAACAAAGTATGGATGGATATCTTTCTCTGATACCTGGTTTGGCCATCCATTTGCTATGTAATCATGCACCTTTGACATAATTGGGTCACATTTGATTGCCCTACTAATCTCTTCAGCTGTGACTGGCAGCTCATCAATGTATGAGAAATAGAACACTTCTTCCTTATTGGGTGTAACTTATGATGGGGATGGAAACCTGGAGATAACATAAGCATTTTTGTGATCAGCAGATCATCTGTACTCAATGTCATATGTAGGAGGGCATCTTTTAACTGGTTTAAGGTAATTTACCTGGTCTTGCAGCCTTTGCCTGCACTCTGACCAATCCCAATCTTTTACCTGGTTTATGGTAATTCACCTGGTCAGGCAGCCTGTTGCTACACTGTAAACCAATTTCCAATAAACCAATTTTCAAACAGCGGTTTCGAATCGCTACCCCACCTTCCAGTTCTGGATGGTAAAAATGAGGGATTAAATGGCTACAATGTTAATTAAACAATCTTAGCAATATCCCCTTAATTCACCATCCCCTAACTCCTTACTAGGTTGCTTTGCTGAGGAGTCAGAAACTCTGCTCACATGTGGTCCAGCGAAGTGAGAGAGAGAGAGAGAGAGAGCGAGAGAAGCTCACCTGTGGTCCCAGGAAGTACAAACAGAATGATAGCTTCTCAGGAGCTTTCTTATATACCTGGTGAGCCCCCTGCTGCTTGCCTGTCTGGAAAATTCACGCCCAAAAGTTCCAATACACAAGAGAAAAGCTGTGATTGGTTGATTCAAAGTGGTTGGAATGGGTTAATGTGTCTGCACTGTGGGGCCGAAATGTTCCCGCCCACATCCAGAACTCACCTGGGCTAAAACAAAAGGGAATCCAACTGCCGTATTGTCCAATAATGGGTGATTCAAAAACCCATTCATTGCTTAAACTGTTACATATCAAAATCCATTCCATGGTTTCAATCTATCATTGTCTGTGAGTGTTTTGAATGGCTGTGTAAACAGAAGCAGTTTCAATCGATTGTCCTTGTGGTTGGTCTCAAGTGGGCTAATCTCTTAAGTAAATAAGCAGCTTCAAGTGCTTCTGAGGGAACCTCCCTTTGATTGGCAGGTCTTTGACTGCCACTGTATCCTCCCACTTTTTCTCACAGACAACTCGAGCTGTTTTTTTTCCAAGCCCCATTATTCTTGGCCAATGCTTTCTGTGGCCATTTTAAAACCTTTTGTGATTGCACAAACTCCAGGGAATGATTTTATTAATACAAGTACTGTCTTAAGGTGTGTAAATATTTTCCACAGAGCTCCATGACTTCCGTGTTGTCCATGTTCTTTCCATCTCAGAGCAGTCTTTTGCGGTTCTAGGCACATTTTAAAACATTGTAGACAAGTCACATCACCCAATTCTTCGTCCACGATGTGGACCAATATTTTCAAACTTATGGGGAAAACAGGGGAATTTTGCGAAACCCCTACATTCCTCCCTTTTGATACTCCCAACTTGATTGAAGTGTCAACTCTAAGGAGTGAGCAAAATTTTCAGACCCCCTCACAAACAACCATCCCCTGTATTTACCTAACAGCTATCTGCCACTGATCCCCCGAACCATCTTTTCCCCTAAAATTCGAGAAAAACTGTGGTACGTTAGGCATCTTACAGATACATCAGTTTATAATAAGGGGTCTCATACTCCTACACACTTGTATAATTATACAATGTAATCCAAATTTACAAACTTTTTACATTATAACTTATTACAAAATGTTGCAATCTTAGTTACACAATGTAATCAAAATGATTCCAAGCACGGAGAGGGTCCTATGCTTCTGCTCAACTTGGAGTTGTCACAAAATGATCCCAAGCACAGAGAGGATCCTACGCCTCTTCTCAACTTGGGGCTGTAACACAAAATGATCCCAAGCAAGGAGAGGATCCTATGCCTCTGCTCAACTTGGGGCTGTAACACAAAATACAAAAAAACTTGAACAACATGCTTAAACAAACCCCGACCATCATGTGCCAATGATGGGTCACAAAATTCGAGTGGGTATTGCTCCTCCCACCCGGGCAGTAAATGTACCTTCCACCCCCCTTTGATTGTCTTAAACTTTGAAACAGCCAGAATGGATTTACAGACCAGCCTGCTCCGCTAGCCCCGAGCCATTCCCTTCTCCCTTTGTGGAGGCGGGGTACCCCTCATGTTTTAATTACCTTGGCACAGATCGAGACCGGGGAGTATGGGATCGTGACTCCCAGTCCCTCCCCCTCCCATCTACCCTTGGCTGGCTGCAGAAAATGATGGGTGCCTGTGTGGCGTCTCTTCCTGGCCCCACACTGAAACTTGGATCCCAGATCCGGCCACCCACTCACCCTTCCCAGCCACACATACACTAACTTTGCCTATGGGCCCCCGGGTGAGTTCCTCCCTCCCCGGAATGCACCCACGCAACTCTTCGGCCTCCCCCTCCCTTTTACAATCTTTCCCGGGCCATCACCACCCACCCCCGGGGAACGCGTCCCTTTGTGGCAAGGTGCCCGCGCTTCCCCACCATGACTCCTCAACAGCGAGGTCTCCCGCAAGTGAACTTCGGTCAGGATAGTGCTGGGTTGGGGGCCATGCCCCACCCAGCTGGGTCCATCTCTTCCACGTAGGAGGAGTAGGCAAGTTCCTCCGGACCCTGTCCGGTTTTTCCCGAAGGTCGCTGTGGGGTTTCCCTCTGGATTCGTCCGGTGGTGAGGTGATCCCCAACATTCTGTATTCATATCTTCATTCGATGCCCAGCTCAGGCTGGGCGAACAGGGCTGCTTCATGGTCAAATCTCCTGCAAAACTTAAAAGGACATGCAGCCAGGTCTCACTGACCTGCTGCCTTAGGTGGAGACATGGTCGGGTCCCTCGACCTCAGACCAAAATACAAACATTTGGCACACATTTATAAACTTAAACTCTTATACTTAAACTTAAAACTACCAGTTAATTCTGACCTTACAATACAAAACTTAAAACAAGCTATATACACACATAGCTATAATACAAATGCCGCCCATCTCCGGACGGCCAGGCTAATATCTGGCACTGTCACAGATTGCTGCTGGCTGCAGCAAAGTTGGACTGCCTCCTGTCTCTGGTCCCTCGCAGCTTATGGCTGCTGGTTGGGGACCTCTGTTCTTTGGCTTCTCCCTGGTTTGGAAGACTGCCTTACTCCACTGTAAAGTGGGTGACCATCTTGTCTCAGGCTTGCGGACCCGCTGAGACCTTCTGAGGGGTGTCTCTGTGGGGGAAACTTTGGCTGGTGGACCCTGAGCCAGGGTCGCAGCCCTAGCTGGCTGGGAGCCTTCTCCCCCTGGTGCCAACAGCCTGCACTGTATAAGATACCTGGCAGCTTGCCGGTACTCTGGGTTTGCCTCCTTTTCCCTGCCCACTCCTGTGCTGGGGGCAGGTATTCCCTCGCCACCTGCTGCTGGTGGCTGCAAATCTTCCTCTCCAGGTCCAGAACCTGGTGCCAGCTCCCCCCTGTGTCCCCTGTAAGAGGAATTATTATCCCTGCCTCCCCAGGGTCCCACATCATGGGGGGACCACTCTGGAAGCGGGCTGGGAAACTGGTCCTTTTAAACAGGCGACTGCGCCTGCATGGATCTCCTCCCCGGAGTCCCGTGGCAGAGGCTGTGAAATCTCTGTCTTTAAACAAGCAGTCGCACCTGTGTGAAAAAGCTGAGGAAGAGCCGCTGTGGTCCAGCCGGCAACTGCACCTGCACACACCTCCTTTCCTGAGTTCCCCGGCAGAGGCTGTGAAGCCTCTGGCTTCAAACAGGCGATTGCGTCTGCGTGGGAAAACTTAGAAAGAGCCTCTGGGGTCCCGCAGGCAACTGTGCCTGCGCGTTCGGTTACTTTAAAAAGGGTTGGGAGAACCGCTGGGTCTTCCAAGCAGGCCTGTGCGCCTGCACATCTATTCTGTGAAGTGGGGATCTTTAAATGGCCGACTGTGCCTGTGCGCTCGGCCTCAAACTGAGCAAGAGCCGCTGGGGGTTCCGGGTCCGCGACTGCGCCTGCACGAACCCGATATTGAGAAACCTCTCCTCTCAGGCACGCGGCTGCGCCTGCGTGAAGCTCATGTTGGCAAAACTCTCCCCCCAGGTGCGCGACCACGCCTGCACGGGAAAACTGAGGAGGATCTGCCGGGGGTATGGGCTGGGGAACCGCGCCTGCGCAAGCAGTTTCAGTGGATGGAGTAGCAGCAGCCTGCAGATTTCTGATCCCAGGCTGCTGTTTCTCTGTTCCTAAGCCACCCAACCATTTCAAATTTGAACTTTGTGCAAAACTAGGGTCCCACTGGGGTAGGGAAATGTCCCAATTTGTGGGCTGGACAACTTTTCCCTTAAAACAAGCCACAGTGCCTGTCTTTACTTTCTGTGAACTTGCACTTGACTTGTACAATTTTTCTGAATTTCTCTGTGTCCCATCCCTGCCTGTAATCACTGCCACTGGCCCGGACCCATATGGGTCCCAGAAAGTGCCTGCACATGCACCCTCCTTGGCCAGCATACCGGCCAGTCATTGTGGGGAGGCAGAGGTGGGTGAGGGGTGTGCAGCACCACTGATGGCTGCTACCTTTCCCTGGTTGGTCAGGAGAGACCGCATTACCTCCAGTAGCGACTCGACTGAGGCGGGGGAAATTCCTGTCTCTGCCCTTTGGACTGGGGCTGTGGGATTCTTTCCCTTGCTATCCTTCCAGGGATTCTTACAGTCTTTTCTCCAGTGACCGTCTTGCCCACACCCATAGCAATTTAACCTAGTCTGGGAGGGACTGTTCCCCTCATGGTGCCACTCTTTCTTATACTGAGCCCCAGGTTTAACCTTGTGGACTTTACCCTTTTGCTGGGGGCTCTCACTATTCCTCCCGTTCCTAAATGTCACCATGAGCTGCCGGATTACAGTCTCTTCGGTTGCTAGGGGGTCTCGGGAGTCAAACCAGGTATCAGCTTTTACCTTTATCTGGGGCAGGCAATTGGACACCAGGCAACGAAGCCATTGGGTCTGCTGCCGCTGGTTCAGTCGTACCCTATCTTGTCCCCCTGCACAGGCACGATTGCAGACTGGCCACAGCCTGTCTGCAAATGCCTGTGGGGTCTCCCCTTACTTCTGCAGGGTTCTCCCTACGCGATCGAACGGATTGCCGTCGTTCGCACCCATGGCTTCCAGTATTTTCTCCTTCAGGTCCTCAAAACCCTTCTCTCCTCTCTTGGCCTCATCCAAAAGGGTCTGATAGAGCTTACTATCCACAGAGAAAAGCAACATTCTGGCTTTCTCTTCATCATCACAGCCGTTAACACTGGCTGCCTGGTCTACTTGTTGGAAGTGCAGTGAGGGGTCTCCCTTTTCAGAGAGCATGGGAATATGTTTCACCATACCCCTGAGCTATGGGGTATCATAAGGGACCAGATAGGTATTCTGAACAGCCCCTGGGTCATTATTGTTCACGGGCTGACCGTACCTTCGTTGTCTGAGGGGGTACACTGGTCCTGGTCCCTGCCTACCTAGCAGGACCTGCTGGCATTCTCCTACCACCCCATTGTCCACCCTGTCTTGCCGCCAGAGCCCCTGGAGACTCGGGGCTGTGGGCTGCGGTCTTGGGATCTCTAATTCCCTATCCAGCCCCGTTCTGGGTGCTGCCTGTGGGATGGTTTCACTTGGGCTGCCAGTAAAATCCGGCTGACCTGCCTTCAGGCTGATCATGCAAATCATCCCCCTTGCTTTTAAAGCCATGTTAAGGCTTTCTATCTCTGCCCTACAGGGGCCATGATCTGCTTCACTAAACCTTTGGGCGCAGGCCAGCTTATAGGCTGCCTTTACTTCCCTAAACCTTTCCTCCTGCTCTTTTACTTCTGAGATGAGGTGGGCATTCTCTTCCCGCAGTCTCATCTCACTTTCCCTGGTCTCAGTGAGTTCCTGCAACAGGCACTCTATAAATGCCTGGCATTTCTCAAACTGGGACTCCTGATCCTTGGCCTCTTTAAACTCCTCCTGTTCCCCCATTTCACCCTTCCTAGCCCAGTCACCTATACCCCGATAGGTCAGCCTACACACTGCCGCTAAAATTAGCAGAGCTACCCACATACTGAAAATGAGAGAAACAAGAGCTGGTACTTTCTCCAGATCCAAGCCACTCATCAAATCAAGAAATGCATCCAGTCCTGTCGCAGTCGCCATTTTGTAGGGGGGCATCTTTTAACTGGTAATTTACCTGGTCTTGCAGCCTTTGCCTGCACTCTGACCAATCCCAATCTTTTACCTGGTTTACGGTAATTCACCTGGTCAGGCAGCCTGCTGCTACACTGTGAACCAATTTCCAATAAACCAATTTTCAAACAGCGGTTTCGAATCGCTACCCCACCTTCCAGTTCTGACTGAAGGACGTATAATTAATGATATTAAAATGGACACGTGGTTTGGATGAGAGAAAAAATCATGTTTTATTAACTAAATGAACTACAATCAAATTATAAACTATACCACACGAACACAGTAATTACAGTAAAATTGCTTAAATGGGGGAATGCAGATGGTAAAAATGAGGGATTAAATGGCTACAATGTTAATTAAACAATCTTAGCAATATCCCCTTAATTCACCATCCCCTAACTCCTTACTAGGTTGCTTTGCTGAGGAGTCAGAAACTCTGCTCACATGTGGTCCAGCGAAGTGAGAGAGAGAGAGAGAGAGAGAGAAGCTCACCTGTGGTCCCAGGAAGTAAAAACAGAATGATAGCTTCTCAGGAGCTATCTTATATACCTGGTGAACCCCCTGCTGTTTGCCTGTCTGGAAAATTCACGCACAAAAAGTTCCAATACACAAGAGAAAAGCTGTGATTGGTTGATTCAAAGTGGTTGGAATGGGTTAATGTGTCTGCACTGTGGGGCTGAAATGTTCCCGCCCACATCCGGAGCTCACCTGGGCTAAAACAAAAGGGAATCCAAGCTGTATTGTCCAATAATGGGTGATTCAAAAACCCATTTATTGCTTAAACTGTTACATATCAAAATCCATTCCATGGTTTCAATCTATCATTGTCTGTGAGTGTTTTGAATGGCTGTGTAAACAGAAGCAGTTTCAATCGATTGTCCTTGTGGTTGGTCTCAAGTGGGCTAATCTCTTAAGTAAATAAGCAACTTCAAGTGCTTCTGAGGGAACCTCCCTTTGATTGGCAGGTCTTTGACTGCCACTGTATCCTCCCAATTTTTCACACAGACAACTCGAGCTGTTTTTTTTCCAAGCCCCATTCTTCTTGGCCAATGCTTTCTGTGGCCATTTTAAAACCTTTTGTGATTGCCCAAACTCCAGGGAACAATTTTATTAATAAAAGTACTGTCTTAAGGTGTGTGAATATTTTCCACAGAGCTCCACGACTCCCATGTTGTCCATGTTCTTTCCATCTCAGAGCAGTCTTTTGCAGTTCTAGGCGCATTTTAAAACATTGTAGACAGTCACATCACCCAATTCTTCGTCCACGATGTGGACCAGTATTTTCAATCTTCAGGGAAAAACAGGGGAATTTTGCAAAACCCCTACATATATATATACGCTGACAAAATCAAAGCCCATCTCTGCATTCAGGCTGCAACTAAGGTTGGAACTGGGGACTTTGGATGGAGGATTGCTGTCAGGGGCTTATGGTCAGTAACTATGGTAAACTTACAACTGAACAAGTTTTTGTGAAACTTCTTGACCCCAAAAATCACTGACAAAGCTTCCCTTTCGATATGCGCATAATTCTCCTCACTGGCACTGAGTGTGCGTGAAGCAAAAGCAATTGATCTCTCCTCCCCATTATCTAGTACATGAGAGATCACTGCTCCAACTCCGTACGGAGAGGCGTCACACACTAGCTTGATCTCCTTAGATACATTATAGTGAACTAACATGCTATTCTCTACTAATTGGCTTTTACAATCTTTGAATGCTGTGTCGCATTCTTTTGACCACTTCCAAGGGATCTGTTTTCTCAACAGCTCATTCAGTGGATGTAACAATGCAGCCAAGTTTGGGAGGAACTTTCCGTAATAATTCAAAAGACCCAAAAATGATCGAAGTTCAGAGACATTGTTGGGATTGGGTGCATTTCTGATCGCGTCCAGCTTTCCCTTGGTTGGATGTAAACCATCTTTATCTACTCTGGGCCTTAAGTACTTGATGCACTATCAATTGCTACAAAAGACTGGAGATTGAGAAAGTAATAAACAGGCTTTTATTACCAAAGAACAGAGCATGCCTCTTGTGGTTGCCTGGTATCCAAAAGGGCCGGGGGCTGCCGAGCAGCAACCTTTATACCCAGCCATGAGGGTGGAGCCAGGGGCGGAGTCAGCTGAGGCATGCACAGACAAGTACAACAATATGCAAGAGTGAACAACAGTACTAACAGTGAACAACAGTACTAACAACAGTGGTGAACAACAATACTAACAACAGTGGTTTACCACATTCACCCCTTGTTTAGAATTGAGTCCGGCGGGGTGAAGTGCACTAAAAGTTCGTGTACTGAAGTCTATCAGGAGGCCTTGTAAGCCGTCCTGAGCGTCGCAGCAGCGGCGGTGATGGTGCAGCATCCAACGTTGAACCCGGTTGTGATGAAATATATTCCATTCATCACTGCCTGTGACTGTGGTCGGTTTCAGTGTCATTTCCCTTCCCCCAGTCCTCATTGTATTATGTATTGGAATGTGCTGGAATGTGCTGTGTGTAGGGCTCCGCCCATACCTGGCCCCTTTTTCTAAGCTGGCTCAGTGTGGCCTCAGCCTCCAGAAGGAAGACATCTCTCTCTTTTACGTGTTACTTTCTAAGTTAATAAAAGCCTTATTTTGTTTCGCTAACATCGAGTCTCGGAACTTATTGAGGCACATCACCGGTGTCTCGTTCAGAGGAGGTGTAGCAGGTGGCGGACCCTGGGGCTGCTGCATGCCGTCTACAGGGGTCAGAGCATGGGTAATGGGAGGTAGCGATGGTGGTCTCTCAGAGGCACCCGAAGGTGCGAGGTCTCGTGCGGGGACTGTGTCCTGGGGGTAGGCAGGAGTAGCGGTGGGTGGCGAAGAGGGTGTTTCAGGAGCACCCGCAGCTGCGAGGTCTCGAATGGAGACTGTGTCCTCCCGCCCGTCCGGGTACACCACGTAAGCATACTGCGGGTTGGCGTGGAGGAGGCTCACCCTCTCAACCAGGGGGTCCGCCTTATGGGTCCTCACGTGCTTCCGCAGTAGGACGGGGCCTGGACAAGTCAGCCATGTTGGTAGCGAAATCCCCGACGTGGACTTCCTGGGGAAGGAGAACATTCTCTCGTGAGGAGTGGCATTGGTGGGTGTACAGAGCAGCGACCGAATGGAATGGAGCGCCGCAGGGAGGACCTCCTGCCAGCGGGAGGTCGGAAGGCCCTTAGATTTTAAGTTTAAAAGGATTGCCTTCCAGACTGTCGCATTCTCCCTTTCCACCTGGCCGTTACCCCGGGGGTTATAGCTGGTGGTCCTGCTTGTAGCAATGCCTCTCGCGAGCAGGTACTGCCGAAGTTCGTCGCTCATAAAAGATGAGCCCCTGTCGCTATGGATATAGCTAGGGAATCCGAACAATGCGAAGAGGTCATTCAGACATTTAATGACCGTGGTACTGGTCATGTCCGAGCAAGGGATGGCAAACGGGAAACGGGAGTACTCATCAATTATATTGAGGAAGTACACATTGCGGTCAGAGGAGGGGAGGGGCCCTTTAAAATCGATGCTCAGCCGCTCGAAGGGGCGCGTGGCTTTGATCAGGCTCGCTCTGTCTGGCCTATAAAAACGCGGCTTGCACTCGGCACAGATCTGGCAGTTCCTGGTCATGGTCCTGACCTCCTCGATGGAGTAGGGCAGGTTACGGGATTTGATAAAATGGAAGAACCTGGTGAACCCCAGGTGGCAGAGGTCATTGTGGAGGGTCTGTAATCTATCAACCTGCGCGTTGGCACACGTACCACGTGATAGGGCATCTGGGGGCTCATTGAGTTTCCCGGGCCGGTACAAGATATCGTAATTGTAGGTGGAGAGTTCGATTCTCCACCTTAATATCTTGTCATTCTTGATTTTGCCCCGCTGCTTATTATGAAACATAAAAGCTACTGAATGCTGGTCAGTGAGCAGGGTAAATCGTTTTCCGGCCAGGTAATGCCGCCAATGTCGCACGGCTTCCACAATGGCCTGGGCCTCCTTTTCGACAGAGGAGTGTCGAATCTCGGGGCCCTGGAGGGTCCTTGAGAAAAAGGCCATGGGTCTCCCCGCCTGGTTAAGGGTTGCAGCTAGGGCAAAGTTGGATGCGTCGCTCTCCACTTGAAAAGGGAGGGACTCATCCACAGCGTGCACTGTGGCCTTCGCAATATCGCTTTTTATGAGAGTGAAGGCTGCGCAGGCCTCTGCTGTCAGGGGGAAGGAGGCGGACTTGATGAGGGGTCGGGCTTTATCCGCATGGTTGGGCACCCACTGAGCATAGTAAGAGAAAAACCCCAGGCATCTCTTCAGTGCTTTCTGGCAGTGGGGGAGGGGGAGCTCCATAAGAGGGCGCATTCTATCGGGGTCTGGGCCGATGACTCCGTTCTCCACTACGCAGCCAAGAATAGCAAGGCGCTTAGTACGAAACATACATTTGTCTTTGTTGTATGTGAGATTCAGCCACTGGGCCGTCCGGAGGAATTTCTCTAGATTAACGTCGTGGTCCTGCTGGTCGTGGCCGCAGATGGTGACGTTGTCTAGATATGGGAAAGTGGCCTGGAGCGTGTTCTGGTCAACCATCCGGTCCATCTCCCGTTGGAAGACAGAAACTCCGTTGGTGACGCCGAAGGGAACTCTGAGAAAGTGATAGAGCCGACCGTCAGCTTCAAAAGCTGTGTACTGGCGGTCCTCAGCCCTGATGGGGAGCTGGTGGTATGCCGACTTCAGATCAATCGTCGAGAACACCTGGTATTGTGCTATCTGATTGACCATGTCAGATATGCGGGGGAGTGGGTATGCATCCAACTGGGTGTAGCGATTGATCGTCTGGCTGTAGTCAATAACTAGGCGCTGTTTTCCGCCAGTCTTCACCACCACTACTTGTGCTCGCCATGGGCTATTGCTGCTCTCGATAATCCCTTCCTTCAGGAGTCTCGCTACCTCGGATTTAATGAAACCCCTATCCCCGGCACTGTAACGCCTACTTTTGGTAGCGATGGGCTTACAGTCGCGGGTGAGGTTAGCGAACAAGGAGGGGGGGGAGACTTTAAGGGTGGAGAGGCTGCAAATGGCGCGCGGCGGGCAATTTAAAAACTGCTGGCTGCAGACCATGAGAGGGGGGAGGGGTCCACCGTACGCTAAAGTGACACTCTTAAGGTGGCACTGAAAACCCAACCCCAGTAGGACGGCAGCGCAGAGATCGGGCAGGACCAGAAGTTTAAAATTTTTGTATTCAGTACCCCGCACTGAAAGAGTCACCATACAGTAGCCACCGACTTCCGCTGACTGGGCTTTGGAAGCCATAGAGATGCGATGACGCGTCGGCAGGACCGGGAGGGAGTAACTGCGCACCGTGTCGGGGTGTATAAAACTCTCCGTGCTCCCGCTGTCAAAAAGGCAGGTAGTGGCGCGGCCGTTTACCGTAATGTCCATCATGGACCTGGACAGTTGATGCGGGAGAGATTGATCCAGCGTCACGGAAGCCAGCGTATGTTCAAGCGTGTCGATGCGGTCGTCCGATGAGGCGGTGGTGGAGTCCGGGTCCCCCGTAACCGAAGTCGGAGGTGTCCAAGATGGCGGACAAAATGGCGGCACCCACGGTCCCGATCCCCACGCGGCTGGGGGAGCCCAAGATGGCGGGCAAGATGGCTGCGCCCACGGTTCGCACGCGGCGCTGCTGGCGTTAGCGGTCTTCCCTTTGCAGGCGCTAACGTAGTGACCTTTCTTCCCGCAGCCAGAGCAGGTAGCATTCTTCGCGGGGCAGCGTGCTCTAGGGTGTTTAGCTTGGCCACAAAAATAGCATTTTTGTGCCTTGGACATCGCTGCAGCAGTTGGAGATGGCGGTCCCATGGCCCAAGATTGCGGCGTCCACGGCGCGGGGCGATTAGGGGAGAAAGCGTCCATATTTCTGTGGGCCGCGTCGAGCGAGAGCGCGAGGGACACTGCCTTTGTCAGGTCTATTTCACCCTTCTCCAGCAGCCTCTGCCGGGAGTAGTCGGACCTTAGACCCGCAACGAAAGCGTCTCGTATCAGTCCCTCCGCATGTGCCGCGACCGATACTTCCTTGCAGTCGCAGCCGCGTCTGAGTACCCGCAGTGCCCGTAGGAAGGCCTCCACCGATTCCCCGGGCTGCTGTCTGCGAGATCTTAAAAGGTGCCTGGCATAGACCGTGTTAACCGGGCGTGCATACTGCCCTTTCAGTAGGTCGATAGCCGCCGCGTAGGTCGTCGCATCTTGGATTAAAGTATAGACTTGGTGGCTCACCTTCGAGGCCAGGATTTTCAGTTTATTTTCATCAAGAGTCACGGTCGAGGCTTCCAGATACGCCTCAAAGCAACGCAGCCATTGTGCGAATTTAGTCGACGAACCCGCTTCTTGGGGGTCTAGGTCCAGGCATGTTGGTCTGAGGGCTTGCAGCAGCGCCTGCTGCTCAGCGTTTTGCGCCATCGGTTGATCAGCATCCGCAGCCAACATTTAACTTTGGTAATAAAATTGATGCACTATCAATTGCTACAAAAGACTGGAGATTGAGAAAGTAATAAACAGGCTTTTATTACCAAAGAACAGAGCATGCCTCTTGTGGTTGCCTGGTATCCAAAAGGGCCGGGGGCTGCCGAGCAGCGACCTTTATACCCAGCCATGAGGGTGGAGCCAGGGGCGGAGTCAGCTGAGGCATGCACAGACAAGTACAACAATATGCAAGAGTGAACAACAGTACTAACAGTGAACAACAGTACTAACAACAGTGGTGAACAACAATACTAACAACAGTGGTTTACCACAGTACTCCACTGAGTTTTGAAACAACTCACACTTGTGAGCTGTCACTCATACTCCACGCTTCTCTAGGCGTTTGAGTACTTCATTCAACAACTCATCATGGATTTGCCTGTTTGGTGCTGAAATGAGTATGTCATCCAAATAACACACTACCCCTTCAAACCCTTACAAAATTTGCTTCATCACCCTCTGGAATATGTCGGGGGCAGAGGACACTCCAAATGCTAGCCTATTGAACTGATATAGGCCTCGATGAGTATTTATAGTCAAGCATGACTTGGACTCTTCATCTAACTCAAGTTGTAAGTAGGCGTTTGTTAGATCTAACTTCAAAAAGATCTGGCCATCTATCAGCGTTGTGAACAAACCTTCCACATTTGACAATATATTGGGTAGATTACACTCTAGAGCCTGGTTTACGGTTACCTTATAATCACCACACAACCTTACCTTACTATCTGACTTAGGTACAACAACAATGGGTGTAGCCCAATTACTCAGGTCTACCTTAGAGATAATGTTTTCAGTTTCTAGTCTTTTGAGTTCTTGCTCAACATTCTCCTTGAGTGCGAATGGTACAGGACATGGCTTGCAGTAAACTGATCTTGTGTCCTTCTGCACTTGTCTTGAAGTCTTGGATTGGACTGCCCATTTCGCTGAATACCTTCGGATACTGCTTGATGACATCATCTTTCGATGCAAATTTCGCTTCCACACGAAAAATTTAATTCCAATCCAGCTTCAGTGATTCCAACCAATTTCTACGTATCAAAGAAGGCTTGTCTCCTGCCACTACTATGAGAGGCAAGCTCTGACACTGATCCTTGTATTTCATTGGTATGGTGATACTTCCTACTACATGGATTTGCTGTCCTGAGTAGCCTTGCAGCTCTCCCTTCGATTTCTCTAGTCGATAATCACACAACTTGTTGCAATATAGTGATTCTGGTACTACACTCACGGATTCACCAGTGTCGATTTCCATGGTTTAACTGGTTCCTGCGATATCTACTTGGATGACGATGGCCCAGAAATTTGGGTCGGGGACTTCCTGCGGGTGTAAGCCCCCGACCTGCACTTACCTTGCGCGCCGGCCGTTGAGCTGTGGGCCCCCATGGAATTCCGATCCGGGGCCTGGTCCAGCTGCTGGCACGCAGTGCTTGCGTATCCCAGGGGCGCAGTTAGTTTGATGCGTCCCCTGGGATCACGTGGGCCATGTGGAGCCAATCGGAGCAGGGAATGCTCCATTCATAAGATTGACAGGAAGACCTGTCAAAAGTTATAAATACTACGGCCCCAAAACAGCACTAAATCTTCAAATATTTTTTTTAAATCACATTTTTTAAATAAACTATAAATTACATGAAATAACTATTTTAAACAATAATTTAAATTTTTGAATTTTTTTTTTTATTTTCTAACGGGGCTACAAATAAACTTACCTTGCTTTAAAGTATTTAAAAATAGTAAACCTGTGGAAAAAATGTTTTAATTTTAATTAATTCACCACTTACCTTGTAAAAAGCAGGTCTTACGCCTGCTTTTTACATGTCTAACTTCTGGAGACTTACCCTCCTGGGAAAACCTGCAAAAAAAAACGAAGTTTGATGCGCACGCGCAGCCTCTCCTGCGCACGCGTTTGACCTCTGAACCTCTTCGTTCAGGGGAACCGAAGCGCCGGTTTCCCACGCATGCGCAGTGCATGCAGAAAACCGGCACTTCCATTGGGCTTACGGGTGAGTACACCATGCGTACTCACCCGTGGAGACCCGAATTTCTGGGCCATTGATATCTTGTGAATCGCTGTTTGATACCTTCGTACTCCTGATGACATGAATCTCCAAAAACTCCTCGTACTACTGCATCTCTTCAACGGTATGAAGTGTTTGGCAATTTCTACTTCTAGTACTGCCAGTCGGTTTACTCTTCTGTCGGCACGTCTTCACAAGATGTCCAGTTTTCTTGCAGTAGAAATACTCTGCCTTCACATATGGACAACATTGAGCGATGTGTTGTCCCAGGCACTGATAGCACGACTTCAATGCACTGTTACCTTGGCCAGTTGCTGAGGCCTTGGGGTCCAACTGCCTTTTACTTTTAGCCTGCAGCCGATTCACCTCGGTTGTCTGACAACTGGAAATGGCGCGGAACTCGCAGGAGTATCGGTCAGCCATACCCATTGACATAGCTGTCTGACAAGATAAGTCAAAAGTCAAGTTAAGGGTTATCAACAATATACTTCTGATGCTTTCATTTATCAACCCACAAACAAAACAGACACACAAAGCTCGGTCCCGAAAGTTTGTGAAATAACAGTGAATGGAAAGCTTTTTTAAAGCTACAATGCACTCAATGATATCCTCATCATTAAATTGATCGCGTGTTCCAAAATGATAACTTTCAGCAATTTGCAGGGGCTCAGGACTGTAGTGCTGTTCTAACTTGGTTAGGATCGCCTTCATAGAGTCAGAGTCATAGGGTTGGATTTTGTCAATGGGGACGTGATGGAGGTGGGACTCCCACTTTTTGGGTTGTAGTCCCGCCTCCATCGACTTGTGGCCAACCCACGCTATTTTCCCTTGATTGACCTTGTTAAGCCTGCCCAGCGGGCTCAGCAGGCCAATTAAGGGACACCTGGTTACTGGTGACATCAGTGATTGACATTTCATCTGTCAAGAGCTTTTGACAGATGAAAAATCAGCATTTGATAGCTTTGAGAAGCTGTCAAACACTGACAATCTGTTTTCTAACTTGAGTCCTACTCAGATTCAGTTAGAAATCTCTCCAGACCAGAAAGCAGAAAGCTGCAGATTTTGACATTTCAGTGACCATTCTGCTTCCTGTGCCGGTGTGCTGAGGGACTCCCGAGACCTGAAGGAAGGAAGCCAGCAGGAGAAAGTAAAGGTAAGTAAAACTTATTAAAACACTTTACACACACCTCACACACTTACCTCTGCACACATGCACCCATCACTCACCTGCACAATGGACATCTCGACCCCTCCAACCCCTGCAAACCGGTCGTCCGCCTCGCTAACTTGACGTGGTTCGGGGCCGTCGGGAAACTCACACTTCAGGGCTAAAAATAGGGATTAGGCAAAAAACTGCCTGTTAGCTACCTGTTAACAGGCAGTTAATTGGCACTAATCCCCTTCCCGCCTTGGGGAGGCAGCTCCCAGCACAGGTCAGATACTCGCCTCCTGGGACATTGGCACGGAAGCGGGTTGGGGGTGGGATGGATTCGTGCCACCCGATTCTGCAATTTTCCCACCACTCCCGCCTCCAAACCCGCCTCCATGGGGCTTGGAAATTCGAGCCCTCTAGAGTTATACAGCACAGAAAGAGGTCCTTCGGCCCATCGTGTCCGCACCGGCCATCAAGCCCTGTCTATTGTAATCCCATTTTCCAGCACTTGGTCCATAGCCTTGTATGTAGTGAGATCCAGATTCAAACAAACCTCTGGGTGAAAAAGCTATTCCTCAAATCCCCTCTAAAAACCTCCTGCCCCTTACCTTGAAACTATACCCCCTGGTTATTGACCCCTCTACTAAGGGGAAAAGTTCCTTTCTATCTACCCTATCTATGCCCCTCATAATTTTGTACACCTCAATCAAGTCCCCCCTCAACCTTCTCTGCTCTAAGGAAAACAACCCCAGCCTGTCCAGTCTCTCTTCATAGCAGAAGCGCTCCAGCCCAGGTAACATCCTGGTGAATCTCCTCTGCACCCTCTCCAATGCAATCACATCCTTTCTATAGTGTGGCGACCAGAACTGCACACATTATTCCAGCTGTGGCCTAACTAGCGTTTTGTACAGCTCCATCATAACCTCCCTGCTCTTATATTCTATGCCTTGGCTAATGAAGGCAAGTGTCCCATATGCCTTTTTAACCACCTTATCTACCTCTCCTGCTGCCTTCAGGGATCTATGTACATGCACACCAAGGTCCCTTTGATCCTTTGTCCTTCCTAGGGTCCTACCATTCGTTGTGTATTCCCTTGCCTTGTTAGTCCTCCCAAAATGCATCACCTCACACTTTTCAGGTTTAAACTCCATTTGCCATTGTTCTGCAAACCCGTCTATAATGTCCTGCAGCCTGAGGATTCCCTCCTCGCTATTTACCACTCCACCAATTTTCGGGTCATCTGCGAACTTACTGATCATACCTCCTACATTCATATCTAAATTATTAATGTACACTACAAACAGCAAAGGGCCCAGCGTCGATCCCTGCGGTACACCACTGGACATCAGCGCTGTGTCCTTTGGCTTGGCAGGAACAAGCACATTTTTCAGGGTTTCATACACATTGGGACCTGCTTCAGTCAAAAAAAAGCTGGTTTCATTTCTAAAACCACCCGGTTACGGTTTACATCATCAGGGATTTCGCTGTGAAAACATTTCTAGCTGCTCCACAGGCGCGCCGAAAATTTCTCGGTCATGATGGATCTCATCCAAGCGCCCTATTCCATAAGCGCCGTCATCTGGACTCTGGCAACGTTGACAGTTCAGCCACGTGTGCTCAAAATTTACCTTGGATTTTTAAGTTTTTCTGCAAAACAAAGAACCTCTAACAATCCCTCTGTTGGTTGGCTGGATTATCCTCCAACAAAAATTTCAGCTAGGGAATCTGCAATCGCATCCTCATCACCAATTCTGTGATATCTTGAGACACAGCATGATGTGCCTCAATAAATCCGAGACTCGATGTTAGCGAAACAAAACAAGGCTTTTATTGACTTAGAAGGTAACACACAGAGGAGAGGTATCTTCCATCCAGAGGTCTGCCGTACTGGATGTGATGCAGGCTGGGCCAGCTTACATAGGGGCCAGGTATGGGCGGAGCCCTACACACAGTACAATACAATGGTGAGGAAACGGAACTGAGGTAGGGGAAATGAAACTGAAACCAATCACAGTCACAGGCAGAGAATACCAATGAGTGATGAATGGAATATTTCATCACACAGCATTCATATACAACAGCACAAAATGGCTTCCGGTAAGAACTGTACTGGATTTATAATTTATAATTATATACATCAGCAGTCCACCAGGTGGCTCTATTACAGTTTCAGTTTTATTTATTTTGCTGTATGTTTGACGTATCCACGTTAATCGTGGAGTGTTGCTTTTTGGTTTATGTGCACACATGGGAAAATTCATTTCAATCATTGCACATTACTTGCATGTATTACATGACTTTTGACACTAAGGGCTGGATTTTACCAGCCCTGAGGAGGCAGGTTTGGAGGCAGGACTGCTGAGAATTTTTTTTTAAATGGGAGCGGATTTGGAACCAGCTCCCAACCCGCCCCTAACCAATCTTCCCGGGAGTCAGGTACCGATTTGCACGGGGGCCCAACTCCTAGTGGCAGGAAGAGGAATATAGCCACTTAACTGCCTGTTAACAGGTAGTTAACAGGCAGTTAAGAGGCTTTTTCCAATTTTGAGCCTTCTGCTGTGGGCTTCCTGATGTCGGGGATCCCCGCCATGGTAAGTGAGGCATGCTGTGGGCCTGTTATTATGTTGGTGTTTCGATGACAGCTGCAGAATTGGTGTGAAGAATGCAAAGTGACAATCAGAGATAAGGAAATGTTGTGAAAGTAATGTTTAGTGTGTTTAGATATTTCTACAGGTGACAAGCTCTGAAGTGTTTGCGTAGCCTCATTTCATCGAGAGAAGTGACAGATGGCTTCTGCAATCTCAGCTGCAGCTGCCATCTGTTTTATCCTAAGGCGAGAGTAATTGGAGAGCCTAGGTGCAAGGGCTCTCCTTTGGGCAGTGATGGTCATTGTTTGACAGCACCTCAATGCTGTCAAACACTTTCAAATCATCTGTCAAACAATTGTGGTCCATATGCCTTTAAGAAAACCGGCAGATGAAGCGTCATCAACTGATGTCATCTGACCGGTACCGGCTTTCCCTTAATTGGCCAGCAAGCCCATAGGGTGGGCTTAACAAGGCCAATCAGGGAAAAATAGGATCTGTTCATCAGACGTCACAGGGGCAGGACTAGAACCCGGAAGGCAGCATTCCCGCCCCCAAATCATCTCGCTAAGTAAAATCCAGCCCCTTGTTTTTGCAGATGGGATGAGATGACATAGGATAAGATGGACAAAATAGGATAAAATGGGATTATATAGGATAGGAAATGATGGACAGGATTGATGTGATGGGATTGGTTAGGACAGGATGGGGTGAGATTCAATAGATTGAGGTAGGTTGAGATGGGAATGGATAGGACAGGATGGGATGAGATGGAATGGATTGAGGTGGGATGCAATGCGATGAGATGGGATAGTATAGGATACAATAGGATGAAGTGTGATAGATTGAGATGGGATGCGCTGAGATGGGATTAGATAGGGCATGATGGGCTGAGCTGTGATGGATTGAGGTGGGATGTGATGAATTGGGATAGGGTAGGACAGGATGGGATGAAATGGCATGAAGTGGGAAGGCAAGGCATCAGACGCAATGGGTTTGGTTGGAGTGAGATTGAATGGGACGATATTGGACAGAGTGGGGTGAGATGCAATAACTGCCTTATTTTCTGTTTGTAACCTATTTTGTTTCAGCAACTTGTAACAAATTAATTGGTAAAATTGCCAAATAAGTAGCTTATCAATTTATGTGTGCAGGCTAGTTGATTTAAGAATCAGGTCACTCATTAGAAAACATGATGGTGAAAAGCTTCAAAGCTCCTGGAGGGAATTTAGCAGCAAGTAATAGACAGGGAGGCAGAACGATGGCCCTACTGTTTAAGGGAGACATTATTAACCAGAGGGAGCTTCATTCAGTCAGCTCACCATTGAACTGTGGGGCTAACGCACCTCATGTCCCTCACAGTTTATGCCACAGTTGATTGAATTCAAGGAAAATCTCCCACTGCTGACTAATTCTACCTTCTAATTACTAGGTCTGGAAAGATGCTGCAACACAGCTTTTCTTTTCTCTCGCAGTAGCTATGGGAGGTTTAACGGCACTGTCATCCTACAACAAATTCCACAACAACTGCTACAGAGATGCCATCATTGTTTGTGTTGTTAATTGTGGTACGAGTGTGTTTGCTGGATTTGCCATCTTCTCCATCCTTGGACACATGGCTCATGTACAAGACAAGCCTGTTTCAGAGGTTGCACAGTCAGGTAAACCAGAACTAGTAAAAATATCAACCAGGGTCTCACAGCTTTAACCAACTCTCTGAAATCAATCATGTTAGATATGAAATTACACACAATTGTTCCAGATTACAGACACTTATAATAATCAATACTTGGATCCACAGCAGTAATTCTGGTGGAAAGTGATATTCAGGCCCTAAAGTACCACACCATTAAATGGTGGTTGGATTACACTGAACAGGGATTGGATCTGAATAATAAGCTGGAATGTTTGGAGATTGACAGACTCATGCAACCTTTTTCTCTTAAATGTGAGAGATTTGAATCATCAGAGTGCAGGATGTCACAGAACAATTGATTATAAATACACAGGGGTTTATTTTGGTGAAAGGGTGAAAACAGGCACCAAATAAGTGCTGTTCTAATAAGACACGCCTGTTTGATAGTCTAGTTTTAGCCTGCAATTTTGGGGCTAATTGATGATTACCACGATTTAAACTTTCCTGCAGCCACTAAAACAGAAACCTACAGATTTAGTGCTGTTTAGAAGCAATTTCTGTGGAGGTGTTTATGTAGCCTCCATGCACCCACTTTCACTGAAGGTGTAAGAGTGCGCTGGCTGACATACAACAAAACATTTCAGGATGGCTCAGAGACCGAGGTAGCAGGAGCACAGGTTTTCGGACACAGCACTGGATGTCCTGGTGGAGGAGGTCCAGAGGAGGAGGGATGTCCTGTACCTCCAGTGGGGGGAAGGAGCCCACCTTGCCCTCCTGTCCCTCTCCCCTCCAGCAGCTGTTGCTGTTCTGCCTGGCCTCATCACCTCCCCCCATTCCTCCTCCAGACCAAGGGGGACCTCTAGCAAGATACCCATGACCAACAACAAACAAGAACAACAACTTGTATTTATATAAGCACTCCCTTTCTACTGATGACTCTTATAAGGTGTCCAATAAGGTAGAGTAGCATAGCAATCACTCTCTTTAGGTAAAATTGTCAGAGAATTTCTGGAATAAGTGTTGATAGAGTGTTGGTGAAGTCTTGACAAAGTGTCCCAGAAAGTCTCCTGATGAGACTCAAAAGTCCTCTTCAAACACAGTATAACCAGTCGATCTCAGTGAGTAATTGAACAGTGAAAGCTGAGCATGGCTTTAAGTAGCGCTCAAAATCCTCAGCAACAACTTGTTTACTCCTGTTCAGCTGGTCACTGTTAGGAGAGGTCATTAATTGAAGCACTAGCCACCAAAATGCTGTGCAGCCTCTTTGTAAAAAGGAAGAGAGTAGTGAAAGTAAAGGTGGGTCCATTACAGGCAGAGTCAGGAGAAATGATAATGGGCAATAAGGGAATGGCAGAGACATTAAACAAATACTCTGTCTTCGCGGAAGAAGACACAAAAAACATTCCGGAAATAGTGGGGAACCAAGGGTCTAGTGAGAATGAGGAACTTAAAGAAATTAGTAGTAGTGAAGAAATAGTACTGGAGAAATTAATGGGCTTAAAAGCCAACCAAATCCCTTGGACCTGATGGCCTATATCATTGGGTTTTAAAAGAATGGCTAAAGAGATAGTGGATGCATTGGTTGTGATCTTCCAGAATTCCCTATATTCTAGAACAGTCCCTGCGGATTGGAAGATAGCAAATGTAACCCTGCTATTCAAGAAAGGAGCGAGAGAGAAAACAGGGAACTACACACCAGTTAGCCTGACATCAGTACTAAGGAACATGATAGAATCTACTATTACGGATGGGGTAACAGGGCACTTGGAAAATCCTAACAGGATTGGGCAGAGTCAACACAAATTTATGAAAGGGAAATCGTCTTTAACAAATCTAATAGATATTTTTGAGGTTGTAACTAGCAGGGTAGATAAGAGGGAACCAGTGGATGTGGTATATTTGGATTTTCACAAAGCATTCAATAAAGTTCCAGACAAGAGGTTATTACAGAAAGTTAGGGTTCATGGTATTGGGGCTAATATATTAGCATGGATTGAGGATTGGCTAACGGACAGAAAACAGAGAGTAGGGATAACGAGTCATTTTCAGGCTGGCAGGCTGTAACTAGTGGTGTACTGCAAAGATCAGTGCTTGGGCCTCAGCTATTTACAATCTATATCAATGACTTAGATGAGGGGACCAAGTGTAATGTATCCAAGTTTACTGATGATACAAAGCTAGGTGGGAAAGTAAATTGTCAGGAGGATGCAAAGTGGCTGTAAAGAGATATAGACAGGTTAAGTTACTGGGCAAGAACATGGCAGATGGAATATAATGTGGAGAAATGTGAAGTTATCCACTTTGGTAGGAAGAATAGGAAAGCAGAATATGTTTTAAATGGTGAGAAATTGGGAAATGTTGGTATTCAGAGGGACCTGGGTGTCCTTGTACACGAATCACTGAAAGTTAACATGCAGGTACAGCCAGCAATTAGGAAAACAAATGGTATGTTAGCCTTTATTACAAAGGGATTAGAGTATAAGAGTAAAGATGTCTTAGTGCAATTATATAGGGCCTTGGTGAGACCATATCTGGAGTAATGTGCACAGTTTTAGTCTCCTTTCCTAAGGAAGGATATACTTGCCATAGAGGGAGTGCAGCAAAGGTCCACCAGACTGACTCCTGTGAGGGGGGATTGTCTTATGAGGAGAAATTGAGGAGTCTCAGCCTATATTGCCTTGAATTTTACAGAATGAGCGATGCTATCATTGAACCATATCAAATTCTTACAGAGCTTGACAGGGTAGATGCTGGCATGGTGTTTCCCATTGCAGGGGAGTCGATAACTAGGGGTCACAGTCACAGAATAAAGGGTCGACCATTTATGACTGAGATGAGGAGAAATTTCTTCACTTAAAGGGTTGTGAATCTTTGGAATTCTCTACCTCAGAGGCTGTGGATGATCAGTCATTGAGTAAAGTCAAGATAGAGATTGCTATTAAGGGAATCAAGGGATATGGGGATAGTGCGGGAAGTTGGAGTTGAGGTAGGAGATCAGCCATGATGTTTTTGAATGGTGGAACAGGCTCGAAGGGCTGAATGGCCTACTCCTGCTCCTAGTTCTTATGTTCTTATGTTCTTAATGAGTACTAGCAGGCAATTTAATTGTCAATCAGATGCTTAATGATCCTCCGGGCAGCCGTTCCTAGTGCGCGCTTCAACTCCTTTGCCAAGATGGCATCTTGCACTTAACGCAGGCTAAACCGGCGTTGCAGCTCAGGATCCCACCTTGGCCACCTCAGAGGCTCTTTAGTGCCTAAAGTATCCAGGGACAATCATCCCCTTAATATAGTGCGGGGCCTTGAATTTTCAGAGTGATAATCCAAACCTCCTGCCGTAAATTCAGTGGGAGATCAGCGAGACCTGTGTCACAACAGATGCATCTTATGGTGGCCTGGCACTGCAGTTTCTTGTCTGCCCATCATCCCACCATCAGAGACTAATGCAGTCCCCTGACATTGATGGTGTTGTAAACTATGCGTAAAGGCTCCATCCACACTTGGCCATCCTAGAAACCTCACTGTAAAACCAGGACCTGGTGTAAATGGATCCCACCCTAGTTTCTGCCCATTAGGATAGAGATGTGCCAGAACAGTCGCAGATTTTTGAGTCCTAGGTGTGTTAAATGGAAACTACCCCATTCCCCAGTGCTGACATCACTCACCTTGATGAATAGATAAAAGTCACAAAATCTCAGGTCCAATACTCAAGCTCTGAGCAAAATGTGATAAATTTTGATAATCTGGATTCTAAATTAATTAATGGGTTTTAAATAAATAACATCAGGTTACATTATTTCTCTGTTAAGCACTATTAATTGCACCTTTCCTATTGTATCCACTGTTTAGGTTTCGGTTTGGCTTTTATTGCCTACCCAGAGGCTCTTGCACAGTTGCCGTGGGCACCTTTATGGTCAATTTTATTTTTCTTCATGCTGGTCACTCTGGGACTTGACAGTCTGTTTGCAAATATGGGTAAATATCTTCGTATAACCCACCTCTATCTACCTTTTATTAAAGGAAGTTATATAAAGTATTTAGGTATATAATATAAGGTGAGAAATTACTGTTGGCAATGTTCCTGGACAAATACGTAATCACATCTTCAGCTTCCTCTATACAGAGGCCATCCATAGGTGGACCTTCAAAGGCTTTAACTATCCGAGAGAGAAGGCCGGTGTAGTCTCCCAGTCACTACTGTGGGGCAGTGCCCCTCTGTGGGATCATTGCTTATAACATTGCCTCTCCCTGAAACCTCTTGCTGGGCATGGAGGCACGATTGTCCCTCCCATTCCTCTCCTCATCCTCCTTATTACAGCCCCAGAAAAGACCATCTGGATGATGAAAACATCCAATATTCTCATTGACACTGGTGTCCTGGAGGGAAGGCTGCAATGCCCTGCACTGAGGGAACACTTGTGCTTTTGCCCTTCTCTCCACTATCGTACAGCAGCACCAACCTCTCAGAGGAGCTCACTGCAAATGGCTTCAAGGTACAGCCTGAGAAAGGAGGCACTGAAATTACCAACCTGCTGCACCAGGGTCAATCATCAGGTTAATATAATTACATTGAACTGACAACACAGAGACAGACTTTTCAGCCCAGCCAATCCTTGTTGGTGTTTATTCTCTACATGAGCAGTGGTCCTAATCCCACGTGCCCCTCTGCTCTCATATCCTTTGGTTTGTAGCGGTTCGTGTAGATCGCCACAAAATAAGAGATTTTGACTTCGACGAACTATAAATATGTTGTTTATTTACAGGAACAGACTAATTACATCAGGTAAGATAGCAGGTAAGATGGCTGACTGTAGGAGCACCGTGGTGTAAGTCTTGTCCCAGCAGGGACTCCACGAGGACTGAGTTCGCAGTCCTGTGGGGAGCGTGATGACGTCATCGCGTTTGTGTTGTGGCGTCATCACGTTGTTCGCGTTTCCCGCGCTTAGGGCGTCATGTGATGCGCGTTGTTGCGTCGCTGGCCATTGAGGCCGAAGTCGGGAGGCCGGGCAGTGCCGGTGCTTGCCGCGGGAGCGGAAGATCGCGTCGCTCCCGTCGGCTGGCCATTGAGGCCGAAGACGCTAGGCCGGGCTGTGCCGGTGCTTGCCGCGGGAGCGGAAGATCGCGTCGCTCCCGTCGGCTGGCCGTTGAGGCCGAAGACGCTAGGCCGGGTTGTGCTGGCGCACGCACATCACGTTGTACGTGACATGATGTCAGCGCGCTAGGGCGTGTCTTAAAGGGGCAATGGCCCCAACAGGTAAGTTAAAAGGGCAACGGCCCCAAAAGGTAAGTTAAACATACAGTAAGATAAGTTAAAGGGAATTATGTGTCTCAATGTAAGGGACAACCAGTGGTACCACCACATAGGCCCCCCCAGAATTCGCTTTAACGAAAGTCCAAGGATGAGAAGGTCTGACGAGCTGGTGGTCACGGCGGTCGTGCTGTCTCGACTTGGTAGGCGAGGTATGAAGATGCTGCTCATGAGCGGATCCTTACGTGCGTCGTGGTGAATAAAACGTATCCGTCAGGCGAAGGACCGTGGAGACGTGCGAAACAGCAGGCCTTGTCAGAGTGACGGGCAGGTTGGGCGGACGCGGGCGATGTCTCCGTTGATGTTGAAACAAGTCCTTGTTCCGACGAAATCTGCAGGAACGCCGACGGGCGATCCAGGAGGACTTGACTGGTGAGGTCGGTGAACTCGCCGACAGGTGAGCGAAACCTTCGGGAGGCTGGAACGCACGGAACGGCGCGTGCCATAGTGCTACGACGATAACACAACGGAGGGTGAAGAGTTGCTGCGTTGATCAGTGATCGGTGTGGCTAGCAACTTTCACGTGGCTGATCGCGGCCGCAGGATGCCCGTTGGACCCGTCCTCGATGTGTGCAGCTTCAGTAGACGTTTGCGTTTGCTAAAGGGAAAACTGGATAAAGGGCGGCAACGGTCCAGGTTGTTGTTGCTTTCAGGAGGGGTTAACTCTGCCTGGAGGGCGTCAACACTTGTAACAGTTGTAGATTCAGGAGAAAACAGCCGGGAGGGCGGCACGCTTTTTGTTCACGCCGAATCGTGTAGTAGGTAACACAACCAGCAGGCTGAAAGGCTGGTGCGTCGTCGGCGGGGAAGGAGTCGTCGGTGTTCACGAGGGATGGGTTCTCGTGGGCGAGGAGTGCGTCCTCGTGTTTTGCGGGGGTGAGTCCTTGTGGTATCCCCGCGGGGCCCGCTCCGATCTTGTGGGCCCGAACATGCTGTACCCCGCGCTTGGAGAGATGTATACTTGCTGTTGCTTTGGACGTAGAGGCGGACGATCCGTGTGGCAGTAGAAGAGTCGAATACAGAGACCGTGAGCACGTGCGTGGTCTGTGCCGCATCGATGTTCTCGGCGAACAGGGCTTCTACCTTCATAAAGCACGAGGGAGACCGTGGCTCCCTGGATTGCGGTAGCGACAGCAGAACGGCTGATGCTTCCATAGCGTGCTTCGTTTGTGAAAGACGTTCACAAACCCACCAATTGTAGCGCTGGTGGATGATGGTTGCCATTGGTCATGCTCTACCTCTGTGAAAGCGTTCGTGAAAAACGGGCTCAGCTCCAAGCTGCGCTTCCTTTGCGAAGACGTTCGCAAAGACGGGGTCGCTTTTGGTGGAATCGGTGTTAGGCGGTTGCTGTTCCGTGGTTGTTTGTCGGTTGTGCATTGGTCGTCTTGTGGGAAGACGAGGGTCAGGCTGCACGTTGCTACCGTGAAAATCGTTCACGGATACGGGTTCACCAATTGTAGCGTAGGAATTGATGAGCTCCCGTACTCACGTCGTAGGGTCACCAATGTAGCGGTTCGTGTAGATCGCCACTAAATAAGAGATTTTGACTTTGACGAACTATAAATAAGTTGTTTATTTACAGGAACAGACTAATTACATCAGGTAAGATAGCAGGTAAGATGGCTGACTGTAGGAGCACCGTGGTGTAGGTCTTGTCTCAGCGAGGACTCCACGAGGACTGAGTTCGCAGTCCTGTGGGGAGCGTGATAACGTCATCGCGTTTGTGTTGTGGTGTCATCATGTTGTTCGCGTTTCCCGCGCTTAGAGCATCACGTGATGCGCATCGTTGCGTCGCTGGCCGTTGAGGCCGAAGTTGGGAGGCCGGGCTGTGCCGGTGCTTGCCGCGGGAGCGGAAGATCGCGTCGCTCCCGTCGGCTGGCCGTTGAGGCCGAAGACGCTAGGCCGGGCTGTGCCGGTGCTTGCCGCGGGAGCAGAAGATCGCGTCGCTCCCGTCGGCTGGCCGTTGAGGCCGAAGATGCTAGGCCGGGTTGTGCCGGCGCACGCACATCACGTTGTACGTGACGTGACATCAGCGCGCTAGGGCGCGTCTTAAAGGGGCAATGGCCCCAACAGGTAAGTTAAAAGGGCAACGGCCCCAAAAGGTAAGTTAAACATACAGTAAGGTAAGTTAAAGGGAGTTATGTGTCTCAATGTAAGGGACAACCAGTGGTACCGCCACAGGTTCCCCTTTTCTTCAATGACCGATCTAACTTATTCTTAGGCATTGACATGGTCTCTACTTCAAATATCTAATTCCAGTAACAAATTTCACAGTCTCACAACGCTCTGCAAAAATGTTTCTCCTGTGTCAGCTGTGGCTCAGTGGTAGCACTCTTGCTTCCAACTCAGAATGTTGTGGGTTCAAATTCCACTCCAGAGACTTGAGCACAAAAATCTAGGCTATCACTCCAGTGCAGTACTGAGGGAGTGCTGCACTGTTGGAGGTGATGTCTTTTGGATGAGACATTAAACCAAGTCCCCATCTCAGGTGGATGTAAAAGATCCCATGGCACTATTTCGAGGAAGAGCAGGGGAGTTACCCCTGTTGCCCTGGCCAATATTTATCCCTCACTCAACGACACAAAAAAAACAGATTATCTGGTCTGTATCACATTGCTGTTTGTGGGACCTTGCTGTGCACAATTTGGCTCTCATGTTTCTGACATTACAACAGTGACAACACTTCAAAAGTACTTAATTGGCTGTAAAGCGCTTTGGGATGTCCTGAAGTTGCGAATGGCGCTGTATAAATGCAAGTCTTTCTTTCTGCTCTCTTATATCTTAATCTTATATCTATGTCCCAATCTCTAGATTCCGCAACCACTGGAAATGGTCTGTTTCTATCTGCTGTGTCTCATCCTTTCATAATTTGAAATACCTCAACTCTCCCGTAATCTCCTCTATTCTCATGAAACGTCTCCAATTTTTGTATTTGTATTTCCTCATTCTAGTCAATCAGTGCTGTACCCTCTCTATTGCCTGTATTCCTATAGTTTCGAGCCCAAAACTGAATACCGTACTCCAATTGTGGTCCAGTATTTTATATAGATACACCTTCACATCTCAGCTTTTATATTCTATCCTCTTGCCCTAAAACCCAATTAAATTCTTTGTATGACCTTTTCCACTTGAGGTCCTGTTTTTAACATCTTGTGAACATGGACCCCAAATTCCCTCTGCCCCTCCTCATCACTTTCTTTCACCCATTCAAAATAAATTATTACTTTGCTTTTTTTTACCAAAATGCACTATTGTGGCGGAGACCACATAGGGACAATAACACAATTCACAATGTATAGCCAATGTTGTTATATGTACCTAAACACAATTCACTATGTATAGCCAATGTTGTTATATGTACGTACTTGGTTGGGTTATCGGGGCAGGGTCCCTTTAAGAGCGTCGGTAGCGTGATGACGCCATGCGTCGGTAGTGTGATGATGTCATAGCCCTGCAACGAGGCTGAGACCCGCAGTCCTCACGGAGAGTGAATAAAGTAACACGCGTTTTGCCTTTGCTGCAACAAAAGTCTCAGAGCCTGTTGATTTCTGGCGACTCCAACATTGGTGACCACACTACTCTTTTGGACGATTCTAAAGACCTCATCTGAAATGGCGACGAACGCCATTTCCATCAAATTACCCGACTTTTGGGAACGACAGTCTGCCACTTGGTTTGCCCAGGCCGAGGCTCAATTTGCACTCCGGGACATCACCGCGGACGACACGAGGTACTACTACATCGTCTCTGCTCTCTTCAGCTCCATTGCGGCCAGAGTCGTGAGCCTGCTCGAGAACCCCCCGGAGCTCAACAAATTCAAAACGCTGAAAACGCACCTCTTAGAAACTTTTGGACTCACCGAAGCCGAGCGCGCACGCCGGCTTCTCTATCTACCCGGGCTTGGCGACTCCAAGCCCTCGGAGCTGATGGACCACATGCTGGCCCTTCTGGGCACACACAGGCCGTGCTTCCTCTTCAAGGAACTGTTCCTTCAACAGCTGCCAGGTCAGGTACGGTTGGCTTTAGCCAACTCTTCCAGTACCGATTTCCGCGACCTAGCCAAGGAGGCCGACAATTTTTCTCCGCCGGGCAACAGTACTGCGCGGCCACGCGGAGCCCTGCCCCCACCGATACAGCTCAACGGCGGCAGCCCCCAAGCCTCTGCTTCTACCATGCGCAGTTCGGCCCCAAGGCCAGGAAGTGCCGGCCCCCTTGCAGTTTTCCCGCGTCGAAACAAACGAAAGACCACTCGTCGGCTGCTATGGCTGTCGGCTGTTCAGGCAGTTTGTTATTTATTACGGACACCGACTCTGGACGTCGCTTTCTTTGCGACACGGGTGTCCAGGTGAGCGTCCTGCCCGCGTCAACCATAGACATGCAAGGAAGGGACCACGGCCCCGTCCTCGAAGCTGCCAACGGCAGTTCCATCCGCACCTTCGGGAAATGGAGCGTGGCGCTTTGTTTTGGCGGGCAGCGGTTCACCTGGGACTTTGTCACGGCAAAAGTGTCCACCCCCCTTCTTGGCGCTGACTTCCTCTGCACCAATGGCCTTTTGGTGGACGTCAAGGACCGACGTCTCATCAACGCTGAGACTTTCAGCTCGCTCCATGCTCCCTCAGCGGGTCCAGCATGACGAAGTTGTCCAGCGCACTCTCGGCCTCCGACGAGTTTTCCCGCCTCCTCGCCGAGTTCCCGGAACTCACGAAGCCCACGTTCTCATCCGCCACCACCAAACACGGGGTAGAACACCACATCTCGACCATCTACGCCCGCGCTCGGCGCCTCGACCCGGGGAAACTCGACATCGCTAAAGCCGAGTTCGACACCATGGAGCGCCTCGGCATCATCCGCCAGTCGAACAGTCCGTGGGCCTTGCCCCTCCACATCGCTCCGAAACCAGGCGGCGGGTGATGCCCGTGCGGCGATTACCGGCATCTCAACGACGCTACGACCCCCGACCGCTACCCAATTCCACACATCCAGGGCTATTCCGCCCGCCTGGCCGGGAAAGTGGTATTCTCGAAAGTGGACCTCATCCGTGGTTACCACCAGGTCCCTGTTTGGCCGCAGGATGTCCCGAAAACCGCGGTGATCACCCCGTTCGGGCTGTTCGAATTTGTTCGCATGCCATTCTGCCTCAAAAACGCCGCCCAGGCTTTTCAACGCCTAATGGAAATCGTGTTACGGGACCTGACATTCCTGTTCATATACCTGGACGACATCCTCATCGCCAGCGCCTCCAGGACGGAGCATGTGTCACACCTTCAGACTCTCTTCCAACGCCGCCTAATCGTCAACCCGGCCAAGTGTCAGTTCGGGCTGTCCTCGATCGACTTTCTCGGGCACCGCATCACGAAGGACTGGGCGGTGCCACTGCCATCGAACGTGGAGGCCGTGATGGACTTCCCGCGACCCCTCACCGTGAAGACCCTGCAGGAGTTTTTGGGCATGGTGAACTTTTACCATCGCTTCATCCCCCGAGCAGCCCAGCTTATGCGGCCCCTTTATGAGGCCCTCAAAGGCAAGCCTGACAAGCTCGCGTCGACTGGTCCGAGGAGATGGCCAATTCTTTCACAGACATGAAAAGGGCACTGGCTAACGCGACCATGCTGGCACATCCGTTACCTGATGCGCCGATCGCTCTCACCACCGACGCCTCGGACTATGCGGTCGGCGCCGTCCATGAACAGTGGGTCAATGGCACCTGGCAGCCGCTCGCTTTCTTCAGCTGGCAGCTCCGCCCCAACGAGCGGAAGTACAGCACCTTCGATCACGAGCTTCTCGGCCTCTACCTCGCTGTCCGACACTTCCGTTTCCTGCTGGAGGCTCGCCCGTTCACAGCGTTCGTGGACCACAAACCGTTGACCTTCGCCATGGCCAAAGCTTCCGAGCCATGGTCGGCCCATCAGCAACGCCAACTGGCCTTCATCTCAGAGTTCACAACGGACATCCAGCATGTGGCTGGGAAAGACAACCCCATCGCCAACTGTCTCTCCCGAGCCGTCGCCAGCGCCGTACACCTCGGCATCGACTACACCCGCATGGCGGGCGACCAGGCCTCCGACCCGGATATCCAGGCCTACAGGACGGCGGTCACAGGCCTTCAACTAGTGGACGACGCATTCGACGATGCCGGCACCATACTCCTGTGCGACGTCTCTGTTGGGCAGCCACGTCCCGTCGTGCCCGACGGGTGGAGACGGCAAGTTTTCGACGCCCTCCATAATCTTTCCCACCCAGGCAGGAAGCCGTCACAGAAGCTGGTGGCGACTAAGTTCGTCTGGCATGGGCTCAGGAAAGACGTTCGCGACTGGGCCAGCACCTGCATGGTATGCCAACGCTCGAAAGTGCATCGCCATACTAAGGCCCCGTTGGCGCCTTTCGCTGTGCCCGAGAGGCGGTTCAACCATGTTAACGTGGACCTGGTGGGGTCCCTGCCGCCCTCCCGCGGGTTCACCCACCTCCTCACAATGGTCGACAGAACCACCCGATGGCCAGAAGCTGTCCCGCTGTCTTCAACGACGTCCGCTGATGTGGCTCGGGCGTTCATCAGCAATTGGGTCGCCCGGTTCATCACCCCATCTGACATTTCCTCCGACCGGGGGCCCCAGTTCACGTCGGAGCTCTGAAACACTGTCACCCGAGGCCTCGGGTTGTGACTCTACCACACCACAGCATACCACCCTCAGGCTAACGGACTGTGCGAATGGTTTCATCGCTCCATGAAGGCCACGCTCCGGGCCAGCCTCCGGGACGACGGTTGGATCGACAGACTCCCGTGGGTCATGCTGAGACTCAGGACTGCCCCCAAGGAGGACCTCCAGTCCTCGTCCGCCGAGCTCGTCTATGGACAGCCGCTGCGGGTTCCTGGGGATTTCGTCCACAAAGCAACGGAACCTTGGTCTGCAGCCCGTCAGCGGTCCGACCTTCTGGACAACGCCAAGGTTTTTCCGCTGGTGCCCACGTCGCAGCACGGCCTCCGCAGTCCCACGTTCCGCTCGACCTCTGTGCATCGGAGTACGTTTTCATCCGCCACGACGCCCACCGGGGACCTCTTCAGCCACCCTACGATGGACCATTCCGCGTCCTGGAAACTGGTGACAAGATCTTCGTCGTGGATGTCGGCGGTAAGCTGGACTGCATTTCCGTGGACCATCTTAAGCCGGCCCACCTGGATCTGGACCGACCCGTAGAGTTGGCACAGCCCCCGAGGCGGGGCCGACCTCCGGTTTCTGCACCCTCAGTCCACCACCGAGCGCCCGAGGTCCCTCCGACGAACCCCCCGGTCCCCGCCCCGGAATTGAGGAGCCGTTCCGACCATGTGATCCGGCCCCCCCAATGACTGACATTGCCAGTGCTAATGAATTCTGGGGGGACCTATGTGGCGGAGACCACATAGGGACAATAACACAATTCACAATGTATAGCCAATGTTGTTAAATGTACCTAAACACAATTCACTATGTATAGCCAATGTTGTTATATGTACGTACTTGGTTGGGTTATCGGGGCAGGGTCCCTTTAAGAGCGTTGGTAACGTGATGACGTCGTGCGTTGGTAGCGTGATGCCGTCATAGCCCTGCAACGAGGCTGAGACCCGCAGTCCTCATGGAGAGTGAATAAAGTAACACGCGTTTTGCCTTTGCTGCAACAAAAGTCTCAGAGCCTGTTGATTTCTAGCGACTCCAACACTATCTCACATTTCCTGACATTAATTTCCATCTGCCACTTTTTGCTCATTCCACCATCTCATCAATATCTCCTTGCAACTTCCATTGGTCCTCAGAATGGTTTACTATGCCTCTTATTTCAATATTGTTTTTAAATTTGGTAATGATCCCCCATTCCTGTCTTTCTGGTGCAAACATGGCTTAAGCACAAGCAAGCCTTGTGGTGATATTCTGCTCATAATCTTGTAAATCAGCCTGACCACGTTTCTCCAGTGTTTCAGAGAGCGGACTCATGAATAAAGCAAGCTGTCCTCATCTTCTCCTCTGGTCTGCAAGACTTTGGTCTCTCCAGTGGTTGGTTTCTCTGTTACTGTGTAAATTATTAATTAATTACTGATCTCGTTTAACATTTTCTTTCATCAGAAACAATTATAACTACCCTGCTGGACCAATTCCCTAAGTTTCTGCGATCAAAGCGCCTTTATCTGACAATTGGTGTTTGCTTGTTGTTCTATTTCCTTGGTCTTGTATGTGTAACACAGGTATGTTGTCCTTCAATAGTTTGTTACATTATGACATGTAGTGTTAATTATAACCCTATTAAATCAGAAATTTCACATGATTAAGTAATAAAGAAGGACCTGTTGTGTTCCTGTTGTTTTTCCATTTGTTTAGTATTGTGCAGTGATGGTGTGGGACTGACTGACCCTTCCCCATCTGCTGTTATTAAATACAGAGTCTGGTTAAAGAGATGAAACTCAGCTTTGTTATCACCCTGTGAATCAGATTTACACCATGTTCATTTTAAATCGGCAGGATATTGTTTGAAATCTTCTTTCTCTCTGTAGGGATGACCAGTTTGGTAAGTTCCTTTCTCAGTGTCAGTTTGGCTCAGTTGACAACACTCTCGCCTCTGATCAGAAGATTGTGGCTTCTAAACCCCAACCCAGGATTCAAGCACATAATCTAGGCTGACACTTTCGTGCAATACTGAGAGAGTGCTGCATTGTCAGACGTGCCATCCTTTGGATGAAACATTAATCTAAGGCCCATCTGCCCATTCAAACCAGAAAATTCAGGATCCTGTGGGGCTTTAAGTGTAGAAGTTCAGTTAAAGGTATATCAGAAGCCCAATGACAGAATTGGTTGCAGGAATTAAAGGCCTTTATCTTGGGACATTTGTTCTTGGAAGTAGGTAAGACATACTTTATCTGTTTTTGCATGTTCAATTGGAATTGTTAAATTCCAGCACTATTTACTGTGCATTTTTTGCCATTCTTTACTTGCATTTTACGTGCCTTCACCTGTGACAACCTTCCTGCTGCTTTACAAAGCTGGGATGGCACCAGTCCCGCCTAGGGAGTGAAGCAGAGCATCCAGCTTCAATGATGAGAACACTGACATATTCTGCTGTTTACTGCTCAGGGAGGGTTGGCAGCAAAGGCATGGAGCCAGAATGAGTGACAGGAGGTTGCTGAGTGTACAAACTCAAGCAGCACTGTGTACAGCACCTGGCTACAGTGCAGGAAGAAGTTCCACAAAGTCTCCAGAAGGAGCCACTAACTGGCTGTGCTCCACCACAAGCACCACTTTGCAGGAAGTAGTAAATGGAAGCACCATGGTGACAAATACACAATTTGGTATAAATAAGGCACTGTGGACAATCATTAATTGTGTTAACTGAGCATTTTGACTGTGGAGGAGAAGGGTCAGCTTGTTTTACCCAGAAGAATTATGCCATGGGAATAGGAGGAGAGCACTGTTTAGCTGTTCTTTTTAATGCAGGTGCGATGGAGTATTTGTTTGGTCAGTGGGTGGAGGATTGTTGGTCAGTTGTAGCAGAAGAGTATTTACACCCCTGGAAAATGTGTACCCTATCAGGGCTAGATGAATGTTTTAGCAGCTGTTACGGGGGCTTGTTGATCTTGCTCTTCATGTGGTTTAGGGCTTCCTCTCTCAGGACCTCCTCTGCAGTGTCTACCTGATGAGCCTCTTGTAGTAAACCTCTGTCTATTGCCAGATGAGGTACACAGCAACACCCTACAGTGATGCAAGATACTTTAGCTGGAGAGAACTGCAAGGCACTGTTGTGTATGTACCTTTAAGGGAAGAACTGGTTTTAGACTGCAGTACCAGCAGTGACCACCCCTGTATAAAAGGCCCTAGCAGGCTTCTGTATTTCAGTCTGATGTTGCCCTCCTGTTCAGTAAAGTACCTGTTAAACTGTTCTCCCGAAGTCCGTGTATTATTGAGGCGCGGACTTTACAGTGGCGACGAGTAAGTTCGAACTCACCTGCAGTGTGGCATCATCTCACGGGGATCTCACCCTGAGAGGAGGTTTCTTGGAGGTCGTAGTCTGAGCAACGGGCGTCGACCGCGGGCAACCGCCCAAAGAATTCATCGGTGTTCAGAGAATTGCGGGAGAGACTGTGGAGAGCTGTGCTTGGCTCCCCAGTTAAGGTGTTCCAGCAAATCGTGCTGGTAGCAGGTAGTGCGCTGACCCTTCTGGACTGCGGCGGGCTCAAGCTCGATCGAGCGGTTCTACAAAACGGGCCGCGCAGCGTCGCCGGGAAAACAAAACAAGAGAGAGAGAGGGTGGAGCGCACAGGGTGCGGTCGGTGCTCAAGAACCGGGCAGCGGAGAGAAAATAAACGGGGTGGAAGGAAAGCGAGACGCGCCGAAGCCGCGGGTCGCCGCCATTACCCCGTGGAATGCTAGGAGCAGCGCTGCAGCAAGGGGAAGAAGGAAAAGCGCGGGAGGCGCCATTTTATCCCGTTGGGGAAGAAGGAAAAGCGCGGGAGGCACCATTTTATTCCATTGGGGAAGAAGAAAAAGCGTGGGAGGTGCCATTTTAAATCACCCAAGATGCCGAAAAGTGGCAGTATCACTGCTTTCGACAACGAGGTAGAAGACTGGACCATGTATGTGGAAAGAATTGAAGTGTACTGCAAGGCAAATGAGGTGGCCGATGGAAAGAGGGCGTCGGTATTATTGAATTTGATGGGCGCGAGTACGTACGGCCTATTGCTGAATTTAATTACCCCAGCTAAACCAATGGAGAAAAGTTTTGAGGAGATTGCTAATATCTTACAGGAACACCTAAACCCTACACCGCTGCTGATAGCAGAAAGATTCAAGTTCCATAAAAGAAACCAGCACAAAGATGAGAGCAATGCTGACTATCTTACGGAACTACGCAAGTTATCGAAGCACTGCCAGTTCGGAGCAGGACTGGCAGACACCTTACGGGATAAGTTTGTCTGCGGGCTCCAGAGTGAAGGAACCCAGAAACGACTACTTTCAAAAAAGGACCTGACGCTAGAACAGGCTTTCAGCGTGGCAGTATCCTACGAAGCAGCAGCATGGGGAGCTGCGGAAATACAACAGAAACCACAAGAATACAGCGCTAACGAAATGGCGTATGGAGCAGAAAAGTGCTATCGCTGCGGCAGAACAACCCATGAGCAGAAGGACTGCTGGTTTAACGACAAAGTATGCAGGCAATGCGGAAAAATGGGACATATAGCAAGAGTCTGCAGGTCGGGAAAGAAAACCAACATGACAAAAACTACTAAGGAACAGTGCAGGAAAGTAAAGAAACTGACAGACAGTAGTTCGGAAGATCAGGAGAGTGATAAGGACTCCAGGAGCAGGAGACTAAGTTGTGTAAAGTTACACAATGTGATCGCAAAGGAAGATCACCGAAACATTTGGGTCACCCTCATGATAGCAGGGTCCCCAGTAAAGATGGAATTGGACACAGGATCAGCCCTGACTGTCATGAATCGACGAGACTATGAGCGGCTATTCTCACACATACCCTTAAAGGACACGTCCATTGTATTGAAGACATACACGGGGCAAAAAGTCTACCCCAGAGGGAAAATAAGGGTGCCAGTTAAATATAACGGCAAGGAAACACAGAAACTATATATGTATATACTACGAGATGGAATACCACCATTATTGGGACGTGAATGGATCCGAAAAATACAATTGGATTGGCATTCCATTCTGGCGCTAACTGTGACTGACAAAAAGGATGATGACGTCGCACCTGGACGTCTGTCACAAATTCTATCTGACACGGAAGAGGTGTTCCAACAAGGACTTGGGACTCTAAAAGGAGTAAAGGCAACCATAAAGATTGAGGATAACGCAAACCCAAAATTTTTCAAGGCCAGACCAGTGCCATACACGATCCGTCCAGCCGTTGAAGCTGAACTGGAGAGTCTGGAGCGTTCGGGTGTGCTGTCCAAGGTGGACTGGAGTGAGTGGGCCACACCCATCATCCCTGTAATGAAGAAAGCATTGAGTGGCACGCCTGGGGAGCCAAAGAAGGTTCGCATCTGTGGGGACTTCAAGGTGACTGTGAACCCAATCCTGCACACAGTACAGTATCCACTTCCGCGGATAGAAGATATTTTCGCCTCACTATCTGGAGGGAAACATTTTACAAAGATTGATCTGGCCCAAGCGTATCTACAAATGGAGGTGGAAGAAGCATCTAGAAAATACCTCACGATAAACACTCACAAAGGCCTTTACCAGTACAATCGACTGGTATTCGGGGTAGCATCGGCCCCAGCAATTTGGCAGAGGGCAATGGAACAAGTCCTGCAAGGGATCCCGGGGATCCAGTGTTATTTGGACGACATCCTGGTTACGGGCGAAAATGACAATGAACACCTTGCCAACCTGGAGCAGGTGCTCACGAGATTACAGGAATATGGGCTACGAGCCAACCGCCCCAAATGCGAGTTCTTCAGGAGACAAATCTCGTATTGTGGCCACATGATTGATGAGGAAGGGTTGCATAAGTCGCCGGACAAGATTGAGGCTGTAGTCAAGGCTCCAGCACCGGAAAATGTGTCGCAACTGAGGCCGTTCCTCGGGTTGGTGAACTACTACCATAAGTTCTTGCCGAATTTATCGACAATTCTGCACCCACTGAACACCCTGCTGCAAACTGGAGTGACATGGAAATGGAGTGATGAGTGTAAGCGTGCCTTTCAGGAATGTAAATGCCTAATCACTTCAAAAGAAGTATTGGCCCACTACAACCCAACACTACCGATTTGGTTGGCATGTGATGCGTCACCCTACGGCATTGGAGCGGTACTGTTACACAAATTCCGTGACGGTTCAGAACGGCCAATAGCTTTTGCGTCGCGCTCGCTAACCTCAGCCGAGCATAACTACGCCCAGATTGACAGGGAGGCCCTCAGCCTGGTGTGGGGGGTGAAGAATTTCAATCACTATCTGCACGGGCAGAAATTCACCCTACTGACTGATCATCAGCCCCTGGTCTCCATTTTTAACCCAAAGAAGGGCGTTCCGGCGATGACGGCGCAACGGCTGCAAAGATGGTCACTTTTTCTAGGGGCACATCAGTACGACATAGAGTACAAGGGTACGAAACAGCATGGAAACGCTAATGGGCTGTCGCACCTACCGTTGCCTACGGTAGAAGAAACACCTGCAGTGGACCCTGTTGAGATATTCCATACGACCATAGTCGAATGTTTGCCTGTTACAAACTCGAGTATACAGAAGGAAACCCGAAATTACCCGACACTCTCTCGGGTCTACGATTTGACTTTGAAGGGATGGCCAGCATATGGCGACTCACTGTTGCCAGCATTCTCGCCAAGGAGAGAACAGCTGTCAGTGTGCCGGGGAACCTTGATGTGTGGATCCCGAGTGGTAATTCCACCCAAGTTGAGAGATAGAGTGCCCAATGAGCTTCATGATGGTCATCTGGGAGGGGTAAAAATGAAGAGCCTAGCCAGGGCGTTTGTGTGGTGGCCAGGAATCGATAAAGAAATCGAGGATATGACCAAGAGATGCACTGGATGCCAGAAGGTCCAAAACGCTCCACCACAGGCCCCGCTACATCCATGGGAGTGGCCCTCATCTCCATGGCAACGGGTACACATTGATTTTGCTGGTCCATTTATGGACTCAATGTTTCTAATCGCTGTGGACGCCCATTCGAAATGGCCAGAGGTCATTAAAATGTCCTCCACCACCATGGAGAAAACTATTGCAGTCCGAAGGACCATCTTCGCCAGGAATGGGTTGCCAGAACAGATTTGCTCCGACAATGGGCCACAGTTTGTGTCTGAGGATTTCCAGAGGTTCCTGAAGAATAATGGGGTGAAACATTACACATCTGCCCCATATCATCCAGCCACAAATGGATTGGCTGAGAGGTTTGTTCAGACCTTTAAAAAGGCCATAAAGGCAATGTATAATGACGACATACCACTACAACACAAGGTGGATAGTTTCTTGTTTGCTTACTGGAATGCGACACATGCAGTAACCAACCAAGCTCCAGCCATCCTGTTCTTCAACCGAAGGCTAAGATGTCGCCTGGATTTGCTCAAACCAAACATAAGACGAGATGTTGAGGATAAGCAATTCCAGCGCATAAATGAGAAGCCAACCCAGAGCTTCAAGGGAGGGCAACCAGTCTTGGCCCGCGACTACCGAACAGAAAAATGGCAGCCAGGAACGATATGCACACAGCAGGGACCACTAATGTACACAGTGGACGTTGGAGAGAGCATTGTGAGGCGCCATGCTGACCAGATTCTAGAGTCACAGGAACAAGCCAAACCCGTGCCACGAGAAGGTGCACCTGGTAATCAACCTGAAGTACAGATTGCGTCTACCTCAGAAGCAGTGGTATTGGAAGCTGACAAACCAACCAGTGACCATTACCCAGAATCAGCTTCGCCGCAAGAACAGGATACTCGAGAAAGGCGCTATCCAGTCAGGATCAGGAAGCCTCCTCAAAGACTGAACTTATAAATGATTATTTCAGTTGATGTATATAATATCCAGAAAGTTGTAATTAGTTATTATTTAGTTGTTAGATGAATGTTATGTACTGTTTATCTAAAAGGGGAGGAATTGTTGTGTATGTACCTTTAAGGGAAGAACTGGTTTTAGACTGCAGTACCGGCAGTGACCACCCCTGTATAAAAGGCCCTAGCAGGCTTCTGTATTTCAATCTGACGTTGCCCTCCTGTTCAGTAAAGTACCTGTTAAACTGTTCTCCCAAAGTCCGTGTATTATTGAAGCGCAGACTTTACAGGCACTTCCTGAAAAGTCCATGCATTTAGTATCCTTATGGTATGTTCTATGATACCTCTGGCTGTACAATGGGCCAAAGTTCTGATTGGTCCCCTTGGATGACAAGACCTGATTGCTGATTGGTCCCCTTGGAGGACAAGACACACCAGTAGTTTCTCTGGAAATTGTAATTAGATCCTCCCTGCCTATGTAATCAGTTACTTTGCAAAGTGTAATTCGAGCCATTCTGACGGCCTACTCCAGACAGAACTGAGCTCACTTGGAAAAGACAGGGCTCACCCTTGAGGGTTAAGACCTTCTCCCAACCCCTCAACAAGTTCCTGCCCCCACCAGCCAAGTTCCTGACCTCCCCTCATGTTTCTGACATTCTCCCCCCACCAAGTTCCTGGCCTCGCCCCCACCCATGTTCCTGACCTTCTCCTCCGCTCAAGTTCCTGACCTTCTCCTCCGCCCAAGTTCCTGACTTTCTCCTCCGCCCAGGTTACTGACCTCATCCCCGCCCAGGTTCTTGACCTTCTCTTCCACCCAAGTTCCCGACTTTCTCCTCCGCCCAGGTTCCTGACTTTTTCCTCCGCCCAGGTTCCTGACTTTCTCCTCCGCCCAGTTTCCTGACTTTCTCCTTCGCCCAGGTTCCTGAATTTCTCCTCTGCCCAAGTTCCTGACTTTCTCCTCCGCCCAGGTTCCTGACTTTCTCCTCCGCCCAGGTTCCTGACTTTCTCCTCCGCCCAGGTTCCTGACGTTCTCCTCCGCCCAGGTTCCTGACTTTCTCCTCCGCCCAGGTTCCTGACTTTCTCCTCCGCCCAGGTTCCTGACTTTCTCCTCCGCCCAGGTTCCTGACTTTCTCCTCTGCCCAGGTTCCTGACGTTCCCCTCCGCCCAGGTTCCTGACTTTCTCCTCTGCCCAGGTTCCTGACTTTCTCCTCCGCCCAGGTTCCTGACTTTCTCCTCTGCCCAGGTTCCTGACTTTCTCCTCCGCCCAGGTTCCTGACTTTCTCCTCCGCCCAGGTTTCTGACTTTCTCCTCCGCCCAGGTTCCTGACTTTCTCCTCCGCCCAGGTTCCTGACTTTCTCCTCTGCCCAGGTTCCTGACTTTCTCCTCCGCCCAGGTTCCTGACTTTCTCCTCCACCCAAGATTCTGACCTCCCCCCAACCCCCACCCCTGGGTTCCTGACCTCCTCCCCTGCCCAAATTCCTCCCTGCTCCCCCAGAATTCCTGACCACCCCCTGCCCATGTTCCCCCCCCCACCCAGGTTCCTGACCTTCTCCCCACAAGTTCCTGATTTCACTCCCCACCCCCCCATATATGGGGCATTGTGCGTGGGTCACGGATTGTTAACAGGTTTATTGGGTATGAAGTGAATAGTGACAACTTTCCGAGATATCAACCAGGTCTAGGGGGAGGAGAGGGAGAATGTGGTGCGGGTGTAAAGGCGGTGGTATTGGAAGAACGTGATCTCTCTCACCATCTGGATCACATTCTCACTCTCATCCCCCCCTCCGCCCCTTCAGGCCTGGATCACGTTTTTCCTCCATTCCCACTGTGCCTTCCATGCTCGTTATCTCCACCGTCGCCCCGAGTTCCTGACCTTCTCTCCCCAAGTTCCTGACTTCCTCTCTCTTCCCTCTCTCTACCCCTTCTCTCTCTCTCCTTCTTCCCTATCCCCTCTCTCACCCCTCAGATCCCCTCTCTCTCCCCCTCTGATTCCCTCTCTCTTCCCGTCCCATCGCCTCTCCCTCTCTCCCCCTCCTCTCTCTCTCTCTTCCCCTCTGATCCTCTCTCTCTCTCCCCCTCCAAACCCCTTTCTCTCGCCCCCTCCGATCCCCTCTCTCTCTCCCTCCTCTGATCCTCTCTCTCCCCCTCCAATCCCCTCTTTCTCTCCCCTCTAATCCCTCTCTATCCCCCCTCCAATCCCCTCTCGCTCTCCCCCATCCGATCCCCTCTCTCCCTCCTCCGATCCTTGCCCTCCAATCCTCTCTACCCCTCCGATTCTCTCTCTACCCCTCCGATGCTCTCTTTCTACCTCCTCCGATCCACTCTCTCCCCCTCCGATGCGCTCTCTCTCCCCCCGATCCTCTCTCGCCCCCCTCTCTCCCCTCCTCTCTCTCTCCCCTCTTCTCTCTCGTCCCCTCCTCTCTCTCTCCTCCTCTTCTCTCTCTTCCCCTTCCACCCTCTCTCTCTCCCCTTCGCTCTCTCGCCCCTCCTCCTCTCTCCCCCTCTTCTCTCTCTTTCGCTTCCACCCTCTCTCTCCCCCTCTGATCCTCTCTATCCCCCTCCTTTTCCCTCTCTCTCTACTGACTCCAATCCCCTCTCTCTCTCCCCCCCAATCCCCACTCTGATCCCATCTCTCTCTCCCCCGATCCCTTCTCTCTCCCCCTTCTCTCTCTCTAACCCCTCTGATCCCCTTTCTTTCTCCCCCTTCTGAACCCCTCTCTCTCCCCCTCTTTCTCTCTCCCTCCTTGTGGTGATTATTCTTTATGTTTAGTAAGAAGTATTGTGATTGGTTGTTTGTTTCCTGCCTTGGGATATATGCTGTAATCTCATTGGTAGTTGATGTCATGTGATTTGTGGTGGCCATCTTAAATTCAGTTCTTTCCAGCCTTTAGTTGGGACTGGGTGTTGAAAGATGTGCTACAGCATTTTTAAGTTAATAAAGCCTAGATTAGAAAGGCAAATCTATTCTTTATTTCAATTTATTAACTTTATGTCAGAATGGAGCCATATCTTCAACCAGAACGATTCAATGCTGACCCTAATTCTGCAGGAGTGGATGATAAATGGAAACACTGGTATTGTACATTAAAAAACTTTTTGGGCATGTTGGATCAAGAGTCTCTAAATAAGCTGAATATGCTGATCAACTACATTGCTCCGGATGTGTATAAGTATATTTTGGACTGTAAAACTTACGAAGTGGCTATTTCTACATTGGAAAAGATTTTTGTTAAACCAAAGAATGAGGTATTTGCACGTCACCTTCTATCTGCCCGTAGGCAGCAGGTGGGAGAATCTTTGGATACTTATTTACAAGCACTTCGGTGCCTTAGTGTTAACTGTAATTATAAGGCCGTGATGGCTGAAGAATATAAGGAAGAATCGGTACGGGATGCTTTTATTAATGGATTACTGTCTAGATCAATTCGTCAGCGGTTGTTAGAAAATAAGACTTTGGATCTTAAGAGTGCTTTTGAGCAAGCTTCTACATTGGATGTGGCTCAGAGAAGTTCGGATTCTTATGCTCTTTTTAATCGGCCTGTGACTGTGGTTTCGGCAGTTCCGGATGAAAAGGAATTATGTGGACTTAATAGGAGTGGTTTACTAGATTCTGAAACAGTTTCTACTTCAGCGGCTGTTGCCTCTAGGATTCAGAAGTGTTATTTTTGTGGGAACGTCCGGCACCCTCGTCTGAAGTGTCCTGCTCGGGAGGCTGTGTGTAGTAAATGCGGCAAGAGAGGTCATTACGCACGTGTGTGTAAATCATCAGGTTTAATTACCTCCTCTGTGACTATTCAGCCTTTAGATAGGGCGTTTATTGCATCAATTTCTGCTGCATTTGCTCATGGCCTAAACAAAGCTATAGTTACGGCCCAAGTTAATGGGTTGGAAGTGAAGGCCCTTATAGATACGGGCAGTACCGAGAGTTTTATAAGTCTTCAGTTTGCAAAGGAGAAGCATTTGAAAATTTCGCCTGTTTCCTATCAGGTGTGTATGGCTCAGACGACTCTCACTTCACAAGTAGCTGGTTGTTGCCTTGTGAAATTGATTCTTCTAGTTAATACGTATATTGATATACGCCTATCTGTTTTGCCTAATCTCTGTGCAGATATTTTGATTGGTCATGATGTGCTTCAGTTACACGAGTCTCTCAGTCTTTCATTTGGAGGGACTGAGCCACCTTTATCTATTTGTGGATTAACCTCTTTATCCATTTCTCCATTATCACTTTTTTCCAATTTGATGCCGGATTGTAAGCCAATTGCTACCAAGTCAAGAAGGTATAGCAGTCAGGATAGAGAATTTATTAATTCTGAAGTTCAACGTCTCTTATTGGAAGGAATCATTGAACCTAGTTGTTCGCCTTGGCGGGCACAGGTAGTTGTCACGACTAACGAGTGACATAAGAAACAAATGGTGATAGACTATTCCCAAACTATTAACAGGTATACTCAATTAGATGCATACCCTTTGCCTAAGATTGATGAGCTTATCAATAAAGTATCTCAGTATAAGGTTTTTAGCACTATTGACCTAAAGAGTGCTTATCATCAGATTTCTATTGCTAAGAAGGATCAACCATATACGGCCTTTGAGGCTGGTGGAAAGCTGTATCAGTTTTGCCGAATACCATTTAGTGTTACTAATGGTGTTGCTTGTTTTCAACGGGCAATGGATGCTTTTATAAGTGATAACTCTCTCTCTGACACCTTTTCATACTTAGATGACATCACGGTGCGTGGCAAATCAAGGGTGGAACATGATTCTAATTTAGAAAGATTCCTTCAAGCTGCGGAAAAAGTTGGTTTAACTTTCAATAAAGAGAAGTGTACCTTTTTGACCACTGAGGTAAATCTACTGGGGTACATTATCTTGGGAAACAAGATTAAACCAGACCCAGAACGTCTGCGACCATTGATTGATTTACCTTGTCCTACTAATTCTAAGGCTTTGCAACGAGTTGTTGGACTGTTTTCTTACTATTCTAATTGGATTGCAAACTTTTCACAGAAGATCCGGCCTCTTATTCGGGTTACGACATATCCTCTATCATGGGAGGCCAGGACGTGTTTTGATAATTTTAAAAAGGATATCCTTGGAGCAGCTGTGCATTCTATTGATGAGCAGGTTCCTTTTGTGATTGAGACGGACGCTTCTGATTTTGCAATTGGGGCTACTCTGAACCAAAATGGAAGACCTGTGGCCTTTTTCTCACGTACCTTGAACAATAGTGAAAAAAGGCATTCTTCAATAGAGAAAGAGGCGTATGCAATAGTAGAAGCACTGCGTAAATGGAGACATTATTTATCGGGGCGACATTTTACGTTGGTAACTGATCAAAAGTCTGTGTCCTTTATGTTTGATGTCAAACATTTTGGAAAGATTAAGAATGATAAAATAATGAGGTGGAGGATTGAGTTGGCATGTTACCATTTTGATATAGTTTATCGTCCGGGGAAGGATAATGTTGCTGCTGATGCGCTGTCGAAGGCTTATTGTTCTGTGATTCACGGAGATACGCTTATTAATCTTCACAATGCCTTATGCCATCCTGGGGTTACGAGGATGATACACTTCGTACGCAGTAAGAATTTGCCCTTTTCAGTTGAAGACGTCAAGCGGATGACTTCATCATGTTCTATCTGTGCTCGGTGTAAACCGAATTTCTTTAAGCCTCAACGAGCTCATCTTATAAAGGCTACTTCTCCTTTTGAACGTTTGAGCGTCGATTTTAAGGGGCCTCTTCCTTCAACTACTCAAAACCGATATATATTTACTGTTGTGGATGAGTTTTCAAGGTTCCCTTTTGCTTTTCCTTGCGCAGATGTATCAGCTGCTACAGTTATCAAATGTCTGACTCAACTTTTTGTCATCTTTGGGATGCCTGCGTATATCCATTCGGATCAGGGAAGTTCTTTTATGTCTTCCCAGTTGAAGGAATACCTTCAGAGTCGGGGAATTTCTACTAGCAGAACTACCCCGTATAATCCCCAGGGTAATGGACAGTGCGAACGATACAATGGGGTGATCTGGAAGGCAGTTATGTTGGCTTTGACATCCCGGAACCTTAAGAATACACAGTGGGAAATGGTACTGCCTGATGCCCTGCATTCCATTAGATCATTGCTTTCAACGGCTACTAATGTGACCCCCCCATGAAAGGCTCTTTAACTATCCGCGGAGATCTACTACAGGATATTCGGTACCTTCATGGCTTACTATGCAGGGACCTGTGCTGCTTCGACGCCATGTTAGATTGTCAAAATATGATCCTTTAGTGGAGGAGGTGGAGCTGTTGGAGGCAAATTCCCAATATGCTCATATTCGATTCCAAGATGGGAAAGAAAGTACTGTTTCAATTAAAGACTTGGCTCCTTGTGGTGGCCAGCCCTTTTCTGAGGATATTAACAATAGTGATGATTCAGATAATGTGGATGCTGTTACAGATACTACGAATATTTCCAATCCGACTGCAGATAATTATACTTCTATTAGTCAGCCCTCGATGGATGTTCATGACCGTCCCAGTTTACCTCCTGATGGGATTTCTAATCCGGAAACTGTTGAAAATCGGGATATGGATAGCCTTCCTGCAGAAGATACTTCTGTGTCTCCTGGTGTGGGAGGGCAAGGAATTTCACCAAGGTTAAGAAGGTCGACACGAACAAGATATCCGGTCGACCGATTGAAAATGGACTTTTAAATTGATAGTAATGTTTTAAAATTGTTGAAATATTATATTATATTGTTTTAGTTGAGAGATACTTAATACTTATGTGCAATGTTACTATTTGTTGTTGCTCACTTAGTATTGTGTCATGTTGAATAGTTTTATTTTGTCTGTGCATAGTTTTAGTTGTAAATAATTAATTATAAATTGTAAAGGTTATTTAGGTTGGAGTATATTTTAAAAGGAGGGGTGAATGTGGTGATTATTCTTTATGTTTATTAAGAAGTATTGTGATTGGTTGTTTGTTTCCTGCCTTGGGATATATGCTGTAATCTCATTGGTAGTTGATGTCATGTGATTTGTGGTGGCCATCTTAAATTCAGTTCTTTCCAGCCTTTAGTTGGGACTGGGTGTTGAAAGATGTGCTACAGGATTTTTAAGTTAATAAAGCCTAGATTAGAAAGGCAAATCTATTCTTTATTTCACTCCTCCAATCCCCTCTCTCCCACCCTCCAATCCTCTCTCTCTCTCCCCCTCCTCTTGCTCTATCCCCTCCCCGTGCTCTCCCCCCCGATCCCCTCTCTCCCCCTCTCTCCCCCTCTCTCTCCCCCCTCCAACCCCCTCTCTCTCTCCCTCCTCCAATCCTCTCTCTCCCCTCCTCTCTCTCTCCCCCTCCTCTCTCTCCCCCTCCTCTCTCTCACTCCCCCTCCAATCCCCTCTCCCCCTCCAATCCCCTCTCTCTCTCTCCCCCTCCAATCCCCTCTCTCTCTCTCCCCCCTCCAAACCCCTCTCTCTCTCACCCGTCCAATCCCCTCTATCTCTCCGCCCTCTCTCTCCTCCTCTCTCTACCCCCTCCAATCCCCTCTCTCTCTCCCCCCTCTGATCCTCCTCTCTCCCCCTCCTCTCTCTATCCCCCTCCTCTCTCTCCCCCTCCGATCCTCCCTCTCGCCCCCTCTTCCCTCTCTCCCTTGCAATCCCCTCTCTCTCCCCCCTCCGCTCCTCCCTCTCTCCCCCTGCCTCTCTCTCTCCCCTCCCCCTCCAATCCCCTCTCTCCCCCTCCGATCCTCCCTCTCTCCCCCTCCTCCCTCTCTCCCCCTGCCATCCCCTCTCTCTCTCCCCCCTCCGATCCTCCCTCTCTCCCCCATCCTCTCACTCTCCCCCCTCCAATCCCCTCACTCTCTCCTCCCCTCCTCTCTCTCTCCCCCCTCCACTCTCTCTCCCCCCTCCAATCCCCTCTCTCTGAAGGCCGCAAAAATGTTTGTGTGGATAATAACAGCAATAGTCTCGGCAAATGTCCTAGAGGCTCCTTTAGTATAGTTATTGATTTTTGAAAGATAGCCCAAAAGCCCTAATAGCAGGCTCAAGCTCGAGCAGCAGACAAGGCAGGCAGCAATGGCAGCAACTCCAGGCGCGGCAAAGTGGTTCGGCAGGCCCCACTTCTGGCTTCCTCATATATCACGTGTACATGCACAGTACCAAACGCGTGCATGTGCAGAGGGAGTCAAAAAACGCTGTGCAAATAAGTCACTCCGTTGTTTAAAAAAGGAGAAAGGGTTAGACCGAGTAATTATAGGCCAGTCAGCCTAACCTCGGTGGTGGGCAAATTATTGGAAAAATTCAGAGGGACAGTATTAATAGTCATTTAGAAAGGCACGGATTAATCAAGGACAATCAGCATGGATTTGTTAAGGGAAGGTCGTGTCTGACTAACTTGATTGAATTTTTTGTGGAGGTAACAAGGAGGGTTGGTGAGGGTAATGCTTGATGTAGTCTACATGGATTTTAGCAAGGCTTTTGACAAGGTCCCACATGGCAGACTGGTCAGAAACGTAAATGCCCATGGCATCTAAGGGAAAGTGGCAAATTGGATCCAAAATTAGCTCAGTGGCAGGAAGCAGTGGGTAGTGATTGACGGGTGTTTTTGTGGTTGGAAGGCTGTTTCTAGTGCGGTTTCGCAGGCCTCAGTACTAGCTCCCTTGCTTTTTGTGGTATATATCAATGATTTAGACTTCAATGTAGGAGATAGGATTAAGAAGTTTGCAGATGATCCAAAAATTGGCTGTGTGGTTGATAGAGAGGATGGAAGCTGTAGACTGCAGGAAGATATCAATGGACTGGTCAGCTGGGCAGAAAAGTGGCAAATAGAATTCAGTCCAGAGAAGTGTTGAGTTAATGCTTTTGGGGAGGGCTAACAAGGCAAGGGAACACACAATAAATGGTAGGATACTGGGGAGTAAAGAGGAACAGAGGGGCCTTGGAGTGCATGTCCACAGATCTCTGAAGGTAGCAGGACAGGTAGATAAAGTGGTTAAGAAAGCATACGGGATACTTGCCTTTATTAGCCGAGGCATAGAATATAAGAGCAGGGAGATTATGCTTGAACTGTATAAAACATTAATAAAAACAAAATGCTGGAAATACTCAGCAGGTCAGGCAGCATCTGCAGAGAGAGAAACAGAATTAATATTTCATGACAAAGTGTCATCGAGACCTGAAACGTTAACTCTGCTTCTCTCTCCACAGATGCTGCCTGACCTGCTGAGTATTTCCAGCATTTTCTGTTTTTATTTCAGATTTCCAGCATCCGCAGTATTTTGCTTTTGTATAAAACACTAGTAGGCCGCAGCTAGAATGCTGCGTGCAGTTCTGGTCACCACATTACAGGAAGGATTTGATAGAGAGGGTACAGAGATTTGTGAGGATCTTGCCAGGACTGGAGAATTTTAGCTATGAGGAAAGTTTGGATAGGTTGGGGTTGTTTTATTTGGAACAGAGGAGGCTGAGGCGAGACTTGATTGAGGTGTATAAAATTATGAGGGACCTAGATAGAGTGGATCGGAAGGACCTATTTCCCTTAGCAGAGAGGTTGATAATCAGGGGGCATAGATTTAAAGTAATTGGTAGAAGGATTATAGGGGAGTTGAAGAGAATTTTTTCACCCAGAGGGTGGTGGGGGTCTGGAACTCACTGCCTGAAAGGGTGGTAGAGACAGAATCCCTCATTACATTTAAAAAGTACTTAGATATGCATTTGAAATACTGCAACCGACAATGCTACAGCCCAAGAGCTGGAAAGTAGGATTAGGTTGGATAGCTCTTTTTCGGCTGGCACAGACATGATGGGCCAAATGGCCTCCTTCTGTGCCATAATTTTCAATGACTCTCTGACTTGGCCTGCCTGATCGGGTGATGATAATCACGCACAATTTCCACATTAATAGCATATAATCCCTTGCATCTCTTGTAAGGTTCACATCTCCAAGAGGCCCTTGAAGTGGGCATGGGTGCCATCCATTACCCACAGCACTCTGGAGAATCTGGGCAAGCTGAACACGCCAAAGGTGTTATTGGTCCTGAGGGACTGAAGGAAAACCCATACATTTCTCTGCTATCTTGAAAATAGAGCATTGTGCATCAGCCTGATGCACTAGTAAACAACAGACTGGCTGACGCTGCTGAGATCTGCAGCGGCCCCTTAGAATAAGCCTGAGGCATCGAAAGTTAAAGCCGTTGTGACCCTAAATTGTAGGTGCAGTTACAAACAGTGAAATAATCACAGCTTTCACACAACAGATCATAAAGTTCGATACCATTTCCATAGTCACCATCTGTATTATGGTTCGCTCTTGTAACTCCTGCAGTGCCTATAGAGTCTGCCGGGTGTTGTGGGCTGAGCCACATAATGTGGCATCCGTTACCATCTCATTTAAATAATTCTGCCTCTTCAGGCACAGGCAAGTGCAACAATAGGAACACCTGTAGAAGAAGTTTGGGCGCAGCTCATATCAGGTGTAGAAGTTGCACAATGGGGTCTGTGTTCATTTGCATAATTCATATTGAAATATGTCTTCTTGATTCATATTGTAATGAGATATGGAGATGATTTTGGATCTGGGAGAATAGGGTAGATATTCCTCAATGGGCATTCTCTAGCAACCTGACAGGTGCAGCACACCTGAGGACCAGGAACAGTAACACCAGATTCTCCTGCCCTGGGACGTTTGCATGGTTCAGGCACTGTCCATTATTTTGAATATTAGATTGTTATGGTTTTCTCATGCAGTGCATTTTCTAATTTTCCATTTAATTTTAGGCTGGGATTTACTGGATAAATCTAATTGATCATTTCTGCGTTGGATGGGGCCTCATTGTAGCAGCTCTGCTGGAACTCATGGGTCTAAGCTGGATCTATGGTAAATGCAATAAGAAAAGCAATGAAACAAAACAAAACAATTAAATCAAGCAGGTTTTCATGGGGAATGTTTTCAACTTACCGCTGGGCGTAAAACTGTCATCTGCTGATCGACCATTCATTATTGAAACCAGCCGATTATCATTAACATTGACTTCAATAGAAATGAAAATCAGGTAGTTTCTGTAATGAGCGGTCAATCGCTAATGGCAGAATTACGCCTAGGCAGCAAACAAAAAAAATCAACCACCATCTCTTTTCAGAGGAAGCAAAACAAATGAATAGGGGGGTTTGATGCAGAGTCTTTCATATCTGAAGATGATGGGAATTCAAGTGCTTTCCTTAATTGTCAATGAACTTTCTCCATTTGGTTCCAAAGGCCAGTATGAGACAGGCAGTGCCTTCTGCATCCTTCACCTATGATCCCCTTGTTCTTGCTGAGTTACAGCTGGTTGTTATTGGGGTAAATTTTGCTGCAGACATTTTCCTGCTTGTAGTGGCGCTTCTTAGTTTCCAAACAGGCAGGCCACTGGGCTGTGGGGCTTTTAACATCGAGTGGACGCGTGTCGAAATAAAACGTTCCCAAACGTAGCTTTGTCTTTTAAACGGTTTACTATAACACTTAACAAACAGAATTACAAAGCAAACACGTATAAACGAACACGGTCAAAAACTGTACTGCTCCAAACCTCACAGCTTCTGCCTCTTTCACCACGTGCAGTTTAAAACTGTAAGATGGCTGCACCCATGTGTGGCTTAGGGACTGTTCCATTGTGGCAAGAATGAAGGGGGTGTCGGACTATACTACTGGAGCAAGAAAATAGGGGGTTTCTTAATACAATAAGTTGTTCAGGTAAATTAACTGTATTATGCCATTTAGCCACTATTTTAAAGTATTTTCTTAAGCTTTTATGGCTCTTACATTCCGGCCCCTAATTGACTAGGCACATGAAGCATATCAATTACTCAAACATTAAGAGTCATAAACTAATGAGTTCAACATATTTACAATACAAGTGTCCACTTTTTTCTTTCGTTCAGGAGCCTTTCACGCTGCTTCTTGTAGCAGGCAGAGCTTTGTGATCGGTCTCTCCAGGGTACTGGTCTTGGTTTGCAAACAGACACGACGAACAACGCCTCTGGAGTCTGGCATGGTCTTAATTAATTTTCCCATCAACCAAGAATTTCTAGGGGCTGAATCATCCACAATTAAGACAATGTCTCCGACGATGAAGTTCCTCTTTATTTTGGACCATTTTTGACGCTCCTGTAGCAGAGGTAAGTATTCTCTTGTCCATCTGGTCCAGAAGAGGTCTGACATATACTGAACTTGCCTCCACTTCCGATGGGCATACAGATCTTCCTTTTTGAAGACTCCCGGGGGCATGGCTGGCTGTGTTTTCAACAACAACAGGTGGTTCGGAGTCAGGGCTTCGAGGTCATTGGGATCATCTGATGTCTTAGTTATCGGTCGGTCATTAATGATGGCTTCGACCTCGCACAGAACGGTTTGGAGTCCCTCGTCGTCCAGCGCTTGCTGCTCCAGTACAGAACTGAGTAGTTTTCTTACGGTGCGTATCTGTCTTTCCCAGACACCTCCGTGGTGGGATGCAGCCGGAGGATTGAAGATCCACTTAATTCCTGTTTGCATCATGGCTTCCTGTATTTTAAGCTGATTCCAACCTTCAATAGCTTCCCGTAGTTCTCTCTCCGCTCCGACGAAATTAGTGCCATTATCAGAACGCATAATGGACACCTGTCCTCTTCTACAGACAAAGCGCCGCAAGGCGCTAATACAGGAATCAGTGTCAAGCGTGTGTGCCACCTCAATATGAACTGCTCTGATGGTCAAACAAGTGAAAAGCACACCATATCTCTTGACAAGGCTCCGTCCTCGCTTTACCTCGAAAGGCCCGAAATAGTCCACCCCTACGTTTGTAAATGGGGGCTTGTCTGGTAACAAACGATCTTCATGCAATTCTGCCATTTTCTGCTCCCCAGCTCTAGCGTGTAACCGTCTGCAAACAATACATTCAGAGAGTATTTTTCTTATTACGGAATTAGCTCCTGGAATCCAGTATCTTTGTCTTAGCTTCGCAAGCACGTGATTCCTCCCACTGTGTCCAATACTCTGGTGTATATGCTGAAGAATGAGAGTAGCAACCCGGAGGTCCTTAGAAAGGATAGCAGGATGCTTGGCCTCCTCTGGCATAGCAGATTTGTTTAGTCTCCCTCCCACCCTCAGTACTCCATCTTGCAGTGTAGGGTCCAGCTTGTAGATATGACTACCTTTCTTGATTGGAGTATTTTGCTGTAGAGCTTCGGTTTCTTCTGGGTATCTTTGTCTTTGACTGAAGCAAACTATCTCCTTCTCAGCCTTGGCCAAATCCTCCACGGTCAATGAATTCTTGCTCAGTGTGGTCTTGTGCTGATGCATATACTGCTGTAGAAGCATTCTCTGCTTATCAGGGTTACTTTCAAACTGACTGATAGTGGCTCGGTACTCTTTTCTCTTACCGCTCAGGTGTAGCAGCAACTCTTTCAACCTTAGAAACCATGCAACTGCTTTCCTCAACTGGTGCCATCCTGAGAAATGGTTAACAAGCTTGTTCACTGTGTCAAAGTTCTCTTTCGTAGTTATGAAATTTACTGTGACTGATCTCTTGACTTCGACGTCGTCTTCAGTAATCTGACTTGGCATATCTGGTCTTTCTGGCCATGATCTCTCTGTTTCCAGCAGATAACTTGGGCCTTGTATCCTACTCCTCATGAAGTTTTCAGCCTTCAATCCCCGTGAGGCTTGATCTGCTGGGTTTAATGAGGTGTTTACATACCTCCATTGAGATGGTTGTGTAGCTTCTCTAATGGATGAGATTCTGTTTGCTACGAAGGTCTTGAAGCGTATCTTCTCATTCTCTATATACTTCAGCACCGTCGTGCTATCCGTCCAGAAGACAGATTCTTCTAGTGGGAGCTGTAACTCTTTACGCATCACCTGGTCAACTTTAACTGCAACAACCGCTGCCGTCAATTCCAGTCTCGGGATGGTGACCTGCTTCAGCGGAGCCACCCTGGATTTTCCCATGAGGAAGGCACAATGTTTCTGGCCCTGTTGATTTGTCAGCAAGAGGTAGGTAGCCGTGCCATAGCCGTCCTCACTGGCGTCCGAGAAATGATGTAGTTGAGCCGTCTTTGTAACTCCAAAACTCGCGGGCCTGATGCATCTACTGACGTTGAAGCTAGAAAGTTGTTGCAAATCTGTCAGCCATCTGTGCCATCTCTGAGCTTGACCTTCTGGGATATCTTCATCCCATCCTCTCTTGTCTCTACACAGCTCTCATAGCATCAGCTTCACCGGCAGAATGAGTGGTGCCAGGAATCCGAGAGGGTCGTAGATGGAACTGACCACGGAGAGAATCCCTCGTCTTGTGGATGGTCTTTCGTTCACCATTATCCTGAAGTTGAACGTGTCTGACTCGATGCACCATTGTACACCAAGAGCTCTCTCGATAGGAAGGACATCGTGGCTCAGGTCCAGATCTTTGACTTCAGTGGCTCTTTCCTTTTCTGGGATAGAAGCTAGAACTGCTCTGCTGTTGCTTATCCACTTAGTCAGATGGAATCCTCCATTCGAACACAGAGTTCTAAGGTCTCTTGACAGTGCGATGGCATCGTCTTCTGTTGACACGGACTTCAGACAGTCATCGACATAAAAGTTTCTGAAGATTGTTTCCACAGCCTCGGATGGTGCTTTGCCCTTGCCATCTTCTGCAGTTTTTCTGAGAGCGTAGCTTGCACAGCTGGGAGATGATGTGGCTCCAAACAGGTGTACGGCCATTCTACATTCCACCATCGCTTCACTAACGTCGCCATCTGGCCACCAAAGGAAACGCAGAAGATCAGCATCTTCGTCAGGGATTCTGACTTGGTAGAACATTGATTCTATGTCTGCCATCATGGCAACGAGCTCTTCTCTAAACCTAGTCAAGACGCCAATGAGGGTATTAGTAAGATCAGGACCTTGAAGCAGCTGGTCATTCAATGAAGTTCCTCTGAATGAGGCGGCGCAGTCAAACACTACACGGATCTTTTTCTTCTTTGGGTGATACACCCCGTGATGAGGAATGTACCAGACCCTTCCATCGTCTCTGTTCAACTGTTCTTCGGGCACTTTTACAGCATAGCCTTTCGCTATGATGTTTCTCATGAAGTCTTTGTAGTCTTCGTGAAAGTCGGGGTTCTTGTTCAGCTTTCTCTTTAGACTGATGGCGCGTTGCTCTGCTATGCAGCGATTGTTCGGCATCTTCGCGGTCTGTCTTCTCAGTGGCAAACCAATGTGATAGTGGCCATCAATGAACTGTGTAGACCTTGTCATCAAACCCATGAACTGATGGTCTTCTTGTGACATCTCTGTCTTTTCCTCACAGCTGCGTTCTGAGAAGTCTGCGTTGAACTGCTGTATCAACAGCTCTTCAATGCTTGCGATAGAGATGCGATTAACTGTGACGTTTTGTCGTTCCTCCTTGTTCGACTTGTGGCCATCATCTCTCCTTACCGGCCCATTGATTACCCATCCAAGGGCTGTCCTGACGGCGTAGGGTCCGTCATCCTTGCTGTTTATCACCTGCCATGGCTCCATAGTTTTGTAGGCATTGGTTCCAATTAATAGGCCAATTTCTGCTTCAATGTATGGGAGACGCACCTTTTCTAGGTAGGGCCATCTATCCACATCCTTCTGCAGGGCTAGGTTCCCTATTCTAACAGGAATCTCCCTCTGTGTGAAAACATTAGGCAGGCCTATGAAGTCCTTCTCTTCGAGTCCACACACTTCTAGGTCTGACAGGATATAACTTTGCATTGACTTCTCATGACCCATGGTGTGTAATAGGATTTCTGTTCTTCTGCCTCTAACGTTCAGCTGTCGCATGAGTGATTCTGTGCAGAACGTTGCTGAACTACCTGGATCCATGAAGACGTAAGTCTCCACAACCTTCTCACTCCTCTTAGACTTGATCCTTACTGGTACGATGGCAAGAATACAGTCACTGTCACCGGCCCCAGTGAGTCCACAAGTCTCTGGTTCTAGCGACACCAGAGCACTTGAAACAACCTTCTCGTCGGTATTATTTTCTTCACTCTTCTTAGAGACTTGTTCTTCTTTATGGATATGCAGCAGACTGGGATGTTTCCGAGTGCACTCTCTGCATGTTGTTCTTTGCTTACAGTTTCTACTCAGGTGCCCCTGAGAGAGACATCCAAAACATAGGCCGTTGTACTTCAGGAATTCGATTCTGTCCTTATGTGGCTGTGCTTTGATGTCGCTGCAGAAATCCAATGTATGATTCTTCTGGCAGAATAAGCATGGCTTCTGAAAGGCATTAGCAGGCGTCACTGTGCTGCTCTTTTTGGGAGATGAGTTCTGGGGCCTTTCTTCCTCGGCCTGAGTGATGATAGTTGCAAAGCTGCTTCCCCTGGAACCACCTTTCCTGAAAGTCTTTGATTCAGCAGGCTTGGCTTTCACTCTTCCATCGGTGGTCGGGCTGACATCCTGGATGTTTCCAAACAATGGGTCCCTAGCAATTTTAGCCTGTTTGTCTATGAAATTCACTAAGTCTGCAAACCTGGCTCTACTTTTCCGTCTCTCCATTATCTCAAAGGCTGTTCTTCTCCATTGTTCTCTCATCCTGTAAGGAAGCTTAGAGATGACGATTCTCATAGTCATAGGATTGTCCATCTCTTCCATGAATTCAACATCCTCCATGGTGTTGCGACATCCTATGAGGAAGAGAACATATGCGTTCAATGCCTCTCCGTCTTCCGATCTGATCTGTGACCACTTGGTAGCCTTTTCGATATATGCAGTGGCTATCTTCAGCTCGTTACCATAGTGCTCCTGCAGCAACTTCCTGGCTTCTATGTATCCCCGGTCCGGTCTCATGTGTTCACAGCTTCTGACCAGGTCTTGTGGTTTACCACTGGTGTACTGTCCCAGGTAGTACAACTTATCACTGCTGCTCTCTGTCTTGGAGTCAATGGCTTGTTCAAAGGATCTGATGAAGGGCTTATACTTGAGTGGGTCGCCTTGGAACACTGGTATGTCTCTTTGAGGGAGTCGAAACAGATTCTGTTGTTTTACAAGCATCTCTGTAATTTCGTTCTGACGTTGCATCACTCGGTATAGGCTTCTCCCTGTGTCTTCAGGCCTCTGGTGGTCATCAGCAGGGTCTAGTCTAGACCGTCTGACGTCTGGGGTAGCATCACGTGCTCCTGTTAGTGGAGAGGCCACTCTTCCACGCTGTAATGCCGGGGAATTGCTTTCGGGCTCTGTTGTAACTCTTGAAGGTGCCCTGGATCCAACTCTATGTGGCAACGTTGACTGGCAGTGGCTCCCGCCGTCCCGTGAGACTTCATAATCTTCGTACGCACTCAACCTGGCATCTGAGACCTCGATAGCTGTTTTCATCTCCAGCCGTTCTTTCTTTGCCTGCACCTGGGCCCGCTGGGCCTGCACTTGGGCCTGTTGGGCCTGCACTTGGGCCTGCAGTTGGGCCTGTTGGGCCTGCAGTTGGGCCTCTTGGACCTGCAGTTGGGCCTCTTCCCGTTCAAGAGCTTGCTTCTCATCTAAAGATGCTGCGCGCGCCATCAACGCCGCCCGTTCAGCCTCCGCTCTCATGCGTCGCGCCGAGCTTGTGGTAGAAGCGACTGACCTGCGTCCAGAAACAGAGCTACCTTCTTTTCGATTTTTGCTCGGTCTGGCGGAAGTCTCTGAAATGCTATCGTCTGGTCCGACTTCATCGTCAACCTTATCTTTCTCTGCTGTATCAGCATCTTGACGAATTTTTAACATCCACTGCTCCGTGGCCTTGATATAGTCCTTAATGCTGGTTGATTTAAGATCAAACCAGTCGTGCTGATCAGTGTTTCCCTCTTCTTCAGACAGAAGTGCTAATACATCTTCATTGAGTATATTAAATTCTTCATGCAGCTTGGAGAAATCGTAATACATCATGTCTTCAGCTTTCTTAATATTAGCATTATCTTCCATGAGACGATCAATTATCTTCATTTTTCCAGTTATCTGAACTAATTTAGCCTTCCTTGCACCTATGCTTCTATGTAACTTCTCTTCCCTTGCCTTTGGGGTGAGCTTTATTTCCCTCTTTTGGCCAGCAATCCTTCTGGCTGGGGGAAGCTCCTGGCTCCGTAAGGCCTCGGCCATTTTACCCGCAGCTCTTATTTAGCTTCTCAACAGAATGAACAAAGCAAGTAACAGTCACTGTACCTTCGCTTTCTTAAATTGTCGTCTGGCTCCGTGACCATTCATGTATACGTTCGCCGACGATTCCGTCCCTTCCTTCTTAGGGAGCTAGTTTTTGACTAATGTAGTGGCGCTTCTTAGTTTCCAAACAGGCAGGCCACTGGGCTGTGGGGCTTTTAACATCGAGTAGACGCGTGTCGAAATAAAACGTTCCCAAACATAGCTTTGTCTTTTAAACGGTTTACTATAACACTTAACAAACAGAATTACAAAGCAAACACGTATAAACGAACACGGTCAAAAACTGTACTGCTCCAAACCTCACAGCTTCTGCCTCTTTCACCACGTGCAGTTTAAAACTGTAAGATGGCTGCACCCATGTGTGGCTTAGGGACTGTTCCATTGTGGCAAGAATGAAGGGGGTGTCGGACTATACTACTGGAGCAAGAAAATAGGGGGTTTCTTAATACAATAAGTTGTTCAGGTAAATTAACTGTATTATGCCATTTAGCCACTATTTTAAAGTATTTTCTTAAGCTTTTATGGCTCTTACACTGCTAATTGTTGATGGGAATGTTGTTCAAACATCTTCACCCTGAGCTGAACAGCTGTTTTCCACTTGACCCAGTCAGTTGCCACTTTCTTCCAACTATCAAGGCAGATGGAACAACAGGACAGGTTTTGCGTCAGTGTTTTCATGATGTTTCTGATGACCTCCTGCAACCCATTTGCTATTCTTTAGCTCAAGACAGAGGCCTCACTTTGATAGTCCATCCTCCCCCATTCTGATAACAGGGGACCTGTCCATCTCAGCACAGCTCTGAAACATGAGCCTTTCCTAGAGTGAGCACCTGTTCCTCAGGATTTTATATGAATATTTTACCTTCATGGGGAATCAGGTTGGTAACAATGGAGAAATTACTCATCCTGTTTGAAATCCTGAGTGATCCCTTCTCTGATTAACCTGTTCATTAGTGACACCCAGTACAAGATGACCTTCTACAGCAAACAAGCTGCCCTAAAGACAGGACAAACCAAGTGATTGTGTATCTCTGCTTTCTTGTTGTTCACAGGGGTAAACCGATTCATCACGGACATTGAGATGATGATTGGGAAAAAGAATTGGCTCTTCTGGCTGTGGTGGAAAGCATGTTGGCTTTTTATCACACCGTGCTTGCTGACAGTAAGGAGATGTTACATTTTTAAGTGATTGAAACTGAAAATAATCAAGCTGCAGATAATCTATCTGATTCTGTATCTGATCTTGTTTTGTGTAATCACTTCATTCAGGTAATCTTAATCTGGTCCTTCGCAACGTTTGCCCCACCAACATATGGACCTGTTGAGTACCCTGACTGGGCAACAGCACTTGGCTGGTGTATGATGATCTTCTGTATTCTGTGGATCCCCATTGTTGCCATTGTGAAAATTGCCCAATCTGAAGGCTCCACCTTGTGCCAGGTAAGGAAACACCTTGATATCTTTGAAAGAGTAAGGAAAAGAATTTCTGAAGGTCTCCCAATTCTCACTGTATCTTCAGTGGAAGCTAGAGAAATGGCGTAAACAATCTTTTATAGGCATTTACAGTGTCTTTCCGGTAAATCTGCCAATCATTTAGTGTCGGTGTTAATTTATTTATTTTTAAATAAATCGATTCATGCCATCATGAAAATAATGTCAATCAGAAAACCTAGGCTCCAGTGTCAGCATCAAGCACTCCCACTTCAGCTATATCGCAGTCACAGACAGATGCCCCCTCCCCCCCTCTACTCAGTTGTAACAATGGCATTACGAACAGTCTCAAAATAACTTGATTTCCCACTCTCTCTCACACACACAAACACCCACACACCTGGTGTAGAGTTACAGTTACTGTACAAGATGACCTTCTACAGCAAACAAGCTGCCCTAAAGACAGGACAAACCAAGTGATTGCGTATCTCTGCTTTCTGGGTTGAAAATAAAACAAACTAATTTTGCTCTTGCAGCCACCAATAGATGTGATATTTCATCCCATTGTTCCCAGAGATGAAAGGATGCTTTGCAAACCCACTGGGGCACTTAGTCCTTAGGAGATAGATAAAGTTACTGAGCTGTATTGCCCTGAGTAGTGTGGGTCTGAAGACAGAGACATCTATCCTGATGTTAATTGGGTGGGTTAGGATGGGATTGGAGGAATAACTTGGCATAATCCTGCAAAATATTTCATCAATTTCTGTGTATGAATGGATGAAGATAACTAGAGTATCACAGGGAGATAGCTGGACACACAAATAATGACTGTTCGAAGGGTGCGGTGATAAAATGACAGTCTGTGCGTAATGCTTAAGAGTGGATATTGTAACATTAATAGTCAAAACAATAATACATGTTTTAATTATACAAATAAACCAGAAATACTTCAACTGCACAAAGCTCAGTGAGTCCACCATTGTGCCTTTCCACACGAGTCGATGCACATGAACTTTAATGTGCAAAGGATGGAAAAGCCCATCCAGCCCATCAGTCCCACCCCTTGTCCAGATGGTGCAGCCACATGTATCATTGATCCCCCTCCCCCAGTCTGTATCCCCCTGGGAGAGGCAAGAAAATACTAGGCCAATTGGGGAAAAACTCTGGGAATTCCTCTCTGATCCCTGAAGACAATCAAGTAAACCTCCAGGAGATGGCGAGAACTCATAAATCCTCCTATTGCCAGCGAAATCACAACTTACAACTCGGCAATTACAAAGGTATGAAGGAGAGTTGGCTAAAGTGGACTGGGAAAATAGATTAAAGGGTAAAACGGTAGATATGCAGTGGCAGACATTTAAGGAGCTATTTCATAACTCTCAGCAAAAATATATTCCAGTGAGAAGGAAAGACTCTAAGAGAAGGATGAACCATCCATGGCTAACTAAGGAAGTAAAGGATAGTATCAAATTGAAAACAAAGGCATACAATGTTGCAAAGTTTAGTGGTAGTCCAGAGGATTGGGAAATTTTTAAAAGCCAGCAAAGGATGACTAAAAAAATGATAAAGAGAGAGAAGATAGATTACGAGATTAAACTAGCAAGAAACATAAAAACAGACAGTAAGAGCTTCTACAGGTATATAAAAAGGAAGAGAGTAGCTAAAGTAAACATTGGTCCCTTAGAGGATGAGACTGGGGAATTAATAATGGGAAACAGGGAAATGGCAGAGACCTTGAACAAATATTTTGTATCGGTCTTCACGGTAGAAGACACTAAAAGCATTCCAATAATAGATAATCAAGGGGCTATAGGGAGGGGATAACTTTAAAAAAATCACTGTCACTAGAGAAAAAGTACTCGGTAAAATAATTGGATTAAAGGTGGACAAGTCACCTGGACCTGATGGCTTGCATCCTAGGGTCTTAAAAGAAGTGGCTGCAGAGATAGTGGATGCATTCATTGCAATCTACCAAAATTCCTTGGATTCTGGAGAGGTCTCAGAGGATTGGAACACTGCAAATGTAAAGCCCCTATTTAAGAAAGGAGGGAGACAGAAAGCCGGAAACTATCGACCAGTTAGCCTAACATCTGTCATTGGGAAAATGCTGGAGTCTATTATTAAGGAAGCAGTAGCAGGACATTTAGAAAATTCATAATACAGTCAAGCAGAGTCAGCATGGTTTTATGAAAGGGAAATCATGTTTGACAAATTTACTGGAGTTCTTTGGGGATGTAATGAGCAGGGTGTATAAAGTAGAACCAGTAGATGTAGTGTATTTGGATTTTCAGAAGGCATTAAAGGTTACTGCACAAGATAAGAGTTCATGGGGTTGGGGTAATATATTAGCATGGATAGAGGATTGGCTAACTAACAGAAAACAGAGAGTCGGGATAAATGGATCATTTTCTGGTTGGCAAACTGTAACTAGTGGGGTGCCACAGGGATCAGAGTTGGGGCCTCAACTATTTACAATCTACATTAATGACTTGGATAAAGGGACCGAGTGTAATGTAGCCAAATTTGCTGATGATACAAAGATAGGTGGGAAAGCAAGTTGTGAAGGGGACACAAATAATCTGCAAAGGGATATAGACAGGCTAAGTGCGTGGGTAAAAATTTGGCAGATGGAGTATAATGTGGGAAAATGTGAGGATATCCACTTTGGTAGGAAAAATAAAATAGCAAATTATTATTTAAATGGAGAGAGATTACACAATGCTGCAGTACAGAAGGATCAAAGGTTCCTTGTACATGAAACACAAAAAGTTAGCATGCAGGTAGAGCAAGTAATTAGGAAGACAAATGGAATGTTGACCTTTGTTGCAAGGGGGATGTACTATAAAAGTAGGGAAGTCCTGCTACAACTGTACAGGGTATTGGTGAGACCACACCTGGAGTATTGCGTACAGTTCTGGTCTCCTTATTTAAGGAGTGCTATACTTGCATTGGAGGCAGTTCAGAGAAGGTTCACTAGGTTGATTCCTGAGATGAAGGGGTTGTCTTATGAAGAAAGGTTGAGCAGGTTGGGCCTATACTCATTAGAGTTTAGAAGAATGAGAGATGATCTTATTGAAACATATAAAATGCTGAGGGGGCTTCACAAGGTAAATGCAGAGAGGATGCTTCCGCTCATGGAGGAATCTAGAACTATGGGGCATAGTTTCAGAATAAGGGGTCGTCCATTTAAAATGGAGATGAAGAGGAATTTCTTCTCTCAGAGGATCGTGAATCTGTGGAGTTCTCTATCCCAGAGAGCCGTGGAGGCTGGGTCATTGAATATATTTAAGGTGGAGATATACAGATTTTTGAATGGTAAGGGAGTCAAGGGTTATGGGGAGCGGGCAGGGAAGTGGAGTTGAGGCCAAGATCAGATCAGCCATGATCTTATTGAATGGCAGAGCAGGCTCGAGGTGCAAAATGGCCTACTCCTGCTCCTACGTCTTATGTTCTTATCTTATGTATTACCTTCTATAACCGGAAATGGCCTCTCCTCTCTAAATGGAGACGAGAGGGAACAGAGCCATAATATTAGAATGTAATCATTACAAACACAGAGAAAGACACAGCAGATAATTCTGTTAATTATCTTTTCAGTAATTTTGTTTTTTTGATTCTTTAGATTTGCAAACTGCGAAATTGATCAAATGTAACTTAAAACTATAGCTGACCTACAATCTGATTTAGGATACAGACATACTGCCATTTGGTACAGATTGAAATGCTCACTGACACAAGTGTCAGTATAACTCTGCAGTCAGGCCCTGATCTGACTGCCCAGTGTACTAGGGCCCATTAGATTTCCTGGGGACTTTCTAAACTTACTTTTCAATGTTTTTAAGTTTAGGAGAAAGCAGATACTTCCACCAACTCGCATCACCTTAAGAGTTAGCAGAGTTCTGCAATGTGAGCCAAGCATGCAAGCACAGGGCTCTTTAACAGCTGCGCTGTGCAACCTGAACTGAAGCACAGTCAACAGTATAACTCTAGTCTGCCAGCTGTGCATTATCAGGGATGATTTTAACGGCCGATGGGTTTTCGGGGGTGGGGGCAGCAGGTCGGGATTGGGAATGGAGTGAGTGTGTTACGCACTCACTGGCCTAAGTTTGAGGCCCGGGCCTCTCTTTTAATTTCCGGGCCTCATCTGATGTGCTACATGTCAGCTGCCTGCCCGAAAAGTGCCAAAAGTGGGAGCTGGCTGGCGGGCAGGAGAGGAAGATCGAGCAGCCGGAGGCTGGCGACCAGCACAAAGGAACCATCTGCAGCCAGCTGGTAAGTCACGGGGAAGGGGGTTTCCGGAGGGTCTCACAGGAGGGAACAGTGGAATCCAGTGCCAGGGTGGCCACTACTTCCCTTGGTGGGCCTGGAGGTCCACTCCTACTCCTCCTGGCCCCACAATGAAAATTCTTTCACTTACCTTGGAGGACCTGTTCTGTCTGAGACCAGGTGCAGACCTGCTTCATCCTGGAAGTAAAGTCACGGTGGTTTCCACGCTCAGATCCCAATTAAAATCAATCGGAGTCCCATTGACATCATAGACATGTCCCATTGACTTTTGCGTCAATTCATGAGGAGGACCCCAATTGCTTTAGGTGGGCTTCTCATTTGCCTGTAGAAGCCTGCACGTTAAAATTGGCAGTGTCAGGAAAGGGGCAAGTCACAAGTGGGTAAATAACCCCCTTGTTTTTAACAGCCCACCTGCCTGGTTTCCACTGGGTGGGTAGGATTGAAATCAACCACAGTATAACTGCAGCCTCATTGTTAGGATTGGGTTTTTGTACTTGTGTTCACACTGAGTTGGTAAACAGTGAATCTCCTCACTTCAAAAGCTAATCTGATCACAATTGTACAATTCTTTGATAGTGATATATTTGGTGGGTTCTGTTGCAGACAATTCTATAAACTAGTTTATTAATAGTGCATCAGTCTAGCAATATATTATTAAAAACCTTGCCACTATGTGCGCTTCCTGCCCGCAGAAATTGACTTCCTGTTTTCATGTTTTTAATCACACTTTTTGTGTCAACTTTTCCTCATTCTAAATTCCTATGTCCATATTTATAATTGGATTTGCCAGTGCAAATTTCCCCGATTAGCATAATTTGGCCACTGGGTGGCCTTGAATAAGAATCTAAATGTTCCCTCTCTGATCCAATGCTGTGCTGTGTTGTGTTGCTTTCCTGACTGATTTGTCCCTGAGGTGAGGTTATTTTAATAATACTTTTAAAGTTTTAATTTAAGATTTTTAGTTTTATATATTTAACTGGTAGATCTCCAAAGCTGTTGCTTATAGTCAGTGGCCTTGCTTTTTAATAACAATAGGGGTGGTGCCCCGCAGGGATCGGTGTTGGGACTGTTGCTTTTTACTAATTTTATTAATGATTTAGATGTAAGTGTTGGGGGCACAATCTGCAAGTTTGCAGATGATATTAAGGTCTGTGTCAGGACTGTAGACAATGCTCAACTGCTTCTGACAGATCTTGATGCAATGGGACTTGTCTTTGGTTAATGACGTTTAACTTGGAAAAATGCAGTGTTGTGCAGGTGGGCAGGGTGAATGCTGAAATTACATACACCCTTCAGGGAAAAACATTAAAGCAGCTAGAGAAAGAAAGAGATCTGGCAGTTCTAGTACATAGATCCCTAAAGGTTCATGAGCAATGCTGTGAAGCGATACCTTGAGTGAATAGGGTGTTGGGGTACATTTGTAGGACCATTAACGATAAGACAAAGCATATTATGTTGTCCTTGTACAAGACCTTGGTCAGGCCTCAGTCAGAATATTATGTCCAGTTTTGGTCTCCTGACACAGTGGGTGATATTGAGGCTTTGGAAAGGGTGCAGAGGTGGGCCACTAGATTGATTCCCCATTTGAAGTATCTCAATTATCAAGATAGGCTAAAAGAGCTGTGACTCAACACTTTAGAGAAGTGTAGACTGAGGGGTGATCTGATTGAGGTTTATAAGATGATGAAGGGAGTAGATTGTATTCCAGTTGACAGTTTGCTCCCATTAACTAGGCTAGGGAGGGCCGGGGTCACAAAGTTAAGTTGTACAAGGCCAGATCTAGGTTAGATGTCAAGAGGTGATTCTTTTCCCAGAGAATAGTGCACCTCTGGAACAGTCTGCCATCTTGTTCGGTGAGCTCCAATTCGCTGAATTCCTTCAAGCGAAAGCTGGATCTGTTTCTAGGTGAGGCAGAGATCACCTCATATAAAAGGTATAATTATCAGGACCAGAGTGATCTCCTGCACTAGTTTTGATCGCGTCATAGGGTCGGAGAGGAATTTCCCAGATTTTCTTTCCCCAAATTGGCCTGGATTTTTATCTGGTTTTTTGCCTCTCCCGGGAGATCATACAGTTTTTAGTGGGGAGTGTATACATTGTGATGCACAGGTATGAACGCCCATTTGGTGCCTCACAGTGTCAAATGGTGAGGTCCGAGGATCACTGGATTTTGGGCCTCAGAACGCATCATAATGTAGATGGCACTGTGGGAGGAGCCTGCAGAGGTTAGAATCATCGAATCATAGAATAGTTGCAGCACAGAAGGAGGCCATTCGGCCCGTCGAGCCCGTGCCTCTGCTCGGAGGAAAAAAAAACACAGCTTCTGCAGTCTATCTACGTAACTGAAGTCCTTCATCCCTGGAATCATTCTCGTAAATCTTTTCTGCACCCCCTCTAAGGCCTTCACAGCCTTCCTAAAGTACGGTGCCCAGAATTGGACACAATACTCCAGTTGAGGCCGAACCAGTGTTTTATACAGGTTCATCATAACTTCCTTGCTTTTGTATTCTATGCCTCTATTTATGAAGCCCAGTATCCCATATGCTTTTTGAACTGCTTTCTCAACCTGCCCTGCCACCTTCAGCGATTTGTGCACACACACCCCCAGGTCTCTCTGTTCATGCACCCGCTTTAGAATTGTACCCTTTAGTTTATATTGCCTCTCCTCGTTCTTCCTACCAAAATGTATCACTTCGCACTTTTCTGCATTAAATTTCATCTGCCACACGTCCGCCCATTCTACCAGCCTGTCTATGTCTTCTTGAAATCTATCACTATCCTCCTCACTGTTCACTATACTTGCAAGTTTTGTGTCATCTGAAAATTTGAAATTGTGCCCTGTACTCCCAAGTCCATGTCATTAATATATATCAAGAAAAGCAGTGGTCCTAGTACCGACCCCTGGGGAATATCACTGTATACCTTCCTCCAGCCCGAAAAACAACCGTTCACCACTACTCTCTGTCTCCTGTCACTTAGCCAATTTCGTATCCATGTTGCCACTGTCCCTTTTATTCCATGGGCTTCAACTTTGCTGGCAAGCCAATTATGTGGCACTTTACCAAACACCTTTTGGAAGTCCATATACACCATGTCAACCGTATTGCCCTCATCAACCCTCTCTGTTACCGCATCAAAAACTCGATCAAGTAAGTTGAACACGGTTTGCCTTTAACAAATCTGTGCTGACTTTCCTTTATTAACCCATACTTGTACAAGTGGCTGTTAACTTTGTCCCTGATTATCGTTTTCAAAAGCTTCCCCACTACCGGGGTTAAACTGATTGGCCTGTAGTTGCTGGGTTTATTCTTGCACCCTTTTTTGAACAAGGGTGTAACATTTGGAATTCTCCTGTCCTCTGGCACCACCCCCGTATCTAAGGAGGATTGGAAGATTATGGCGAGTACCGCCGCGATTTTCTCCTTAACCTCCCTCAGCATCCTAGGATGCACCCGATCCAGTCCTGGTGACTTATCAACTTTAAGTTCAGACAGCCTTTCTAGCATCTCCTCTTTATCAATTTTTATCTCATCCAGTATCACCACTGCCTCCTCTTTCACTATGACTTTGGCAGCAACTTCTTCCTTGGTGAAGGCAGATGCAAAGTACTCATTTAGTGCCTCAGCCATGCCCTTTGCCTCTATGCACAGGTCTCCTTTTTGGTCCCTCATCAGCCCCACCCCTCCTCTTACTATTATTTATATACCTATAGAAGACTTTTGAATTCCCTTTTATGTTAGCTGCCAATCTATTCCCATACTCTCTCTTTGCCCCTCTTATTTTCTTTTTCATTCCCCTCTGAACTTTCTATATTCAGCCTGATTCTCACTTATATTCTCAACATGACATCTGTCATACGTGCTCTTTTTCTGCTTCAGCTTACTTCGCTATCTCTTTCGTCATCCAGGGAGCTCTGGCTTTAATTGCCCTACCTTTCCTCCTCATGGGAATATACCTCGACTGTACCCGAACCATTTCCTCTTTAAAGGCAGCAGCAGATACTGTTTATGTTTATACACCTTTGAGCCACACTCAAGTGACAAGTGCTGACTCAGCTTCCTGCTCACAGTAATTAGGTCCCATTCAGACAAACGCTTACAGCTGATTGACAGTTAACTGTACCGACAGGCAGTTTCTGTTAACCATCAACTGTTAACTGTTGACTAACTTACAGTTTATTTTACAGTTTTTAAAAGTTCTAAGTTAAATTCAAAGGCCTAGAGATTGGATAAAGCTCAAAAACTAGCGCGGGCAGCACAAAGCGTGATGTGCCTGCACCCGTTCAAAGTGGTGCAGGCAGCATGCAAAATTCATGCTGCCTGCTCGTTATAACAATTGTGGCACTGATCTCAGTGCTAAACGCGCTGCTGATTGGCTTAGCGCTGAACGGGGGGGGGGGGGGGTCCATATCGTGTGCAGTCTACTGGTCAATAAATTTTGTCCCAGGCTCTCTGCACTACTTAAAGGGGAGGTGCTTTGTTGCAGAAGCAGCTCATTGTCAGTGTTGAGCCATGGCCCAACAGCCAAGAGAGAGGGTGAGGAGATTTTCCGATGCGGCACAGGAGGCCTTAGTCCTGAGGGTTCAAAGATGCCCTAAGGTCCTCCACCCTTAGGGGGACAGGAGGCCTTCAAGGCAGAAACATAGAAGGCTGTGGGAGGAAATAGTTCAAGCTGTCAGTGCGATGACTGCTGTTCCCAGGACCTGGATCCAGTGCCACAAGACGTTTAATGACCTCACACGAGTGGTTGAGGTCAGTGAATGCATCTGCAAGTGCCATATCCCACCAACTGTACCACTAGCCTCATACACTGCTCAATGCACCACCCCACCACTCCATCACTCACCTACCAACAATCTCTAGCAATCACCACTCATACCTCACAATCATAGCTTCGCCTCACCCTCACGCACTTACCACTGCTGCAAGAATCACACACAGATTTCACACCTTGCACACACTGCCAGCTTTTCAACCATGGCAGGTGTAATGTATGTACCATTAAGGGAGAGAACTACTTTTTACAGCTCCTGTATACTGTAGTACCGGCAGTGACCACACCTGTATATAAACCCTGAGTAGTGATCTGTAAAGTTAGTTCTAGAGTAACCCTCATTCAGTAAACACCTGTTGTACCGTTTCTCCTGCAGTCTGTGTCTTATTATACACAGACACAACATTGGCGATGAGCAGATTCGAACCTACCTGCAACTCTGCATCACCTCCCAGGGATTCGCTCCTGGAGAACAGTGGAAGGAGGTCGAGTCCAGAAACACGGGCGTCGACCACGGGCAACGGCCCAGTCATCCAGCGGAGATTTGAGCATCACAGGGGAGGCTGTTGAGAGCCAGGCTTGGCTTTCCAGTCACGGTGGTCCAGTGAAACGGGCTGGCAACAGGTACTGCGCAGACCCTTCCCGGACAGCGGCGGCTAGAGCTGACCGAGCGGCACAGAAAAAGGCCGAGCAGCGTCGACGGGGGAGAGAGAGAGGGCAGAGCGCACATGGCGCAGCTGGTGTTCAGGACCGAGCGGCGTCAACGGGGAGAGAGAAGAGAGAGAGCAGAGCGCAGCCGGTGTTCAAGGGCCGAGCAGCATCAACGGGGGAGAGAGGCGCGCAGGAAAATGCGAGGCGCTGCCATTGCCACGAGGACCACAGAGAGTGGCATTGGCAGCAGCGCAGGAGCAGTGCACGAAGCCCACAGGGCATCGCCATTTGCCACGAGGACCGCCGAGAGCAGCGTTGGCAGCAGCGCGGGAGACGCCATTTTAAGTCGCAGTGGGGATGAAAGGAAAGCGCGGGAGACGCCATTTTAAGCCACAGCGGGGAAGAAAGGAAAGCACGGGAGAAGCCATTTTAAGCCAGTCTAACCACACCCAAAAATGCCGAAGAGTGGCAGTATCACAGCGTTCGACAATGAAGTCGAAGATTGGATGACATATGTCGAACGCATAGAAGTATACTGCAAGGCGAATTAAGTGCCAGATGACAAGAAAGCGCTGGTATTGTTGCAATGGGTGCAAAAACGTATGGCTTACTACGAAACCTAGTAACCCCAGAGAAGCCAGTAGAAAAGGATTTCAAAAACATTGTGTCAATCCCACAGGACCACTTAAACCCCACACCGCTGCTGATAGCAGAAAGATTTAAGTTTCACAAAAGGAACCAGCATAAAGATGAAAGTAATGCTGAGTATTTAACGGAACTGCGCAAGCTATCGAGACACTGCCAGTTTGGAACGGGACTAGCAGATACTTTAAGGGACAAGTTTGTGTGTGGGCTTCAAACTGAAGGAACCCAGAAACGGCTTCTATCAGAAAAGGATCTTACACTGGACAAGGCTTTCAGCATTGCAGTATCACATGAAGCAGCAGCACGGGGTGCTGCAGAGATACAACGGAGACCGCAAGAATATGGCACAAATGAAATGTCATATGGAACAGTGAAGTGCTATCGCTGCGGCAGAACAACACACGACCATAATGATTGCTGGTTCAAGGACAAAGTGTGCAGACAGTGTGGAAAAGTAAGACACATAGCAAGAGTCTGCAGGTCGGGAAAGAAAACCAGCAGCAAGAAATCTCCACAGGAGAAGTACAAGAAGGTACATAAGGTGACAGAGAGTAGTTCAGACGAACAGAAAAGTGATACAGACTCCGGAAGCAAGGGGCTGGGTTGTCTGAAACTACATAATGTGATCAAAACGGAGGATCACCAAACTATCTGGGTCACGCTCAAGATAGCAGGAGTCCAAGTGAAAATGGAATTGGACACAGGATCAGCCCTAACAGTCATAAGCCGAAGGGACTACAAGCGGCTATTCTCACATATACCCTTGAGAGATACAAAGATTGTCTTGAAGACGTACACGGGGCAAAAAGTCTACCCCAAAGGAAAAATAAGGGTGAACGTTATATATAACGGCAAGGAAACACCAAAAATGGACCTATATGTATTGCCAGATGGAGGACCACCACTACTAGGACGTGAATGGATCCGGAAGATACAGCTAGATTGGCATTCCATACAAGCACTGACTGTAGATGCCAAAAAGGATGACGACATCACACCTGGACGACTGTCAAAAATGCTAACTGACGCACAAGAAGTGTTCCAGCAGGGACTCGGAACACTAAAAGGCATAACAGCGGTGATCAAAATAGAGGAAAATGCAAGCCCAAGGTTTATTAAGGCCAGACCGGTACCTTATGCGATCCGCCCAGCCGTCGAAGCAGAGCTGGAAGGTTTGGAACGTTCAGGAGTACTGTCCAAAGTAGACTGGAGCGAGTGGGCTACACCCATCGTTCCTGTAATGAAGAGGTCGTTGAATAATACGCCTGGGGAACCAAAGAAGGTTCGCACCTGTGGGGACATTAAGGTGACAGTGAACCCAGTCCTTCACACTGTACAATATCCGCTTCCATGGATTGAAGATATTTTCGCCTCGCTATCTGGAGGGAAACGCTCCACTAAGATTGATCTGGCCCAGGCGTACCTGCAAATGGAGGTGGAAAAAGCCTCGAAACAGTACCTCACGATCAACACTCATAAAGGTCTCTATCAATACAACCGGCTGGTGTTCGGGGTAGCATCAGCTCCGAATATTTGGCAAAGGGCAATGGAACAAGTCCTGCAAGGGATTCCAGGGTCCCAGTGTTATTTGGATGACATCCTGGTCACGGGCGAAAATGACAGTGATCACCTCGCCAACCTGGAGCAGGTGCACACTAGATTGCAGGAATATGGGCTCCGAGCTAATCGCCACAAATGCGAGTTTTTCCAGAAGCAGATCTCGTATTGTGGCCACCTTATTGATAAAGAGGGGTTACATAAGTCCCCTGAAAAGATTGAGGCAGTAATCAAGGCTCCAGCACCGGAAAATGTGTCACAACTGAGGTCGTTCCTCGGGCTGGTGAACTACTACCATAAGTTCTTGCCGAATTTGTCTACCGTACTACACCCACTGAACACCCTACTGCAAATGGGGGTACCATGGAAGTGGAGTGACGAATTTAAACGAGCTTTCCAGAAGAGCAAAGCATTGATCACATCAAAAGAGGTGTTGGCTCATTTCAACCCAGCACTACCAATTCGGTTTGCGTGTGATGCATCACCCTATGGCATTGGGGCGGTGCTGTCGCACAAATTCCCGGATGGCTCGGAGAGGCCAGTAGCCTTTGCGTCTCGGTCACTAACCTCAGCCGAGCGTAACTACGCCCAGATTGACAGGGAGGCCCTCAGCCTAGTGTGGGGAGTGAAAAAGTTCAATCACTATCTGCACGGGCAGAAGTTCACTTTGCTGACTGACCACCAACCACTTGTCTCCATCTTTAATCCAAAGAAGGGCGTTCCGGTGATGACTGCGCAACGGCTACAAAGATGGTCCCTTTTTCTAGGGGCGCACCAATATGAAATCGAGTATAAGGGCACGAAACAGCATGGAAACGCTGATGGGCTATCACGCCTGCCACTGCCTACTGCGGAGAAAGCACCAGCAGTGGATCCTGTTGAAATATTTCATTCGACTATAATTGAATGCTTGCCAGTAACTAACTCTGGTATAGAGAAGGAGACCCGAAATGACCCGACACTGTCTCGGGTATATGATTTGACGGTGAAAGGATGGCCAGCACATGGCGACTCACTGTTGCCAGCATTCTCATCCAGAAGAGAACAGCTGTCAGTATGCCAGGGGACCTTGATTTGTGGATCCCGAGTGGTAATACCACCCAAGTTAAGGGAGAGAGTGCTCAATGAGCATCACGAAGCTCATCTGGGAGGGGTGAAAATGAAAAGCCTTGCTAGGGCTTATGTGTGGTGGCCGGGGATTGATCAGCAAATCGAGGACCTGACAAAGAGCTGCTCAGGATGCCAGAAGGTCCAAAATGCACCACCACATGCCCCTCTACACCCATGGGAGTGGCCCTCATCTCCATGGCAACGGGTGCATATTGATTTTGCTGGTCCATTCATGGACTCAATGTTTTTAATAGCCGTGGATGCGCACTCGAAATGGCCTGAGGTGATCAAAATGTCCTCCACCACCACAGAGAAAACTATTGCAGTCCTACGGACAATTTTTGCCAGGAACGGCTTGCCAGAGCAGATTTGCTCTGATAACGGACCACAGTTTGTGTCCGAAGAGTTTCGAAGATTTATGAAAAGGAATGGGGTAAGGCATTACACATCCGCCCCGTATCATCCAGCAACAAATGGATTGGCTGAGAGGTTCGTACAAACCTTTAAAAAAGCAGTAAAGGCCATGTGCGATGACGACATTCCACTGCAGCATAAGGTGGACAATTTCCTATTAGCCTGCAGAAATGCGACACGTGCAATCACCAACCAGGCCCCGGCCATGATGTTCTTTAACCGAAGGTTAAGATCTCGTCTGGATTTGCTCCGACCAAATGTACGAAGAGATGTTGAGAGTAAGCAATTCCAGCACATCAATGAGAAGCCGACAAGGAGTTTCAATGTAGGGCAACCAGTCTTGGCCCGCGACTACCGAACAGAGAAATGGCAACCAGGAACGATATGCACATGGCAGGGGCCACTAATGTACACAGTGGATGTTGGGGAGAACATTGTGAGATGCCATGCTGACCAGATCCTAGAGTCACAGGAACGAGTCAACCCCATGTCTTGGCCATATGTACCTGGTGAGGAACCCGACGTACAGGTCACATCTACCTCAGAAACAATAGCATTGGAAGCTAATGAATCAACTGACGACAGGGTGCTAGAATCGCCTCCGCACCAAGAGCGAGACACTCGGGAAAGGCGTTATCCAGAAAGAATCAGGAAGCCTCCCCAAAGACTGAATTTATAAATAGACTATTTTCAGCTAATGTTGCATGTTAAAAGTGTTAATTGTAATTAGTTTGATATTTAATTGTTAAATGAGTGTTTTGGTACTGTTAATCTAAAAGGGGAGGAATTGTAATGTATGTACCTTTAAGGGAGAGAACTACTTTTTACAGCTCCTGTATCCTGTAGTACCGGCAGTGACCACACCTGTATATAAACCCTGAGTTGTGATCTGTACAGTTAGTTCTAGAGTAACCCTCATTCAGTAAACACTTGTTGTACCGTTTCTCCTGCAGTCTGTGTCTTATTATACACAGACACAACAGCAGGCACATCACCCAAAAACATTGCACCACACTCATTGGCACATCTCCCTTTCTCAGGCAGGCAAAGCTGGCTCATAACCGTCGGGAGCAGCAGCAGATGGGTGGAGGTGAAGCCCAACTGCAGAGCCTGACAGAGCTGGAGGAAGCTGTGCTGGAGATCATTGGAGGGGCCGTTACTGAGTCCGTGGTGAGCGGGGAAGTTGAAAGCATTGCTGATGATAATGCTATGCTCATACCTAATCCTTCTAATTGCATCCCACTTATCCCTCATTCTACAATCTCTTTTCACCTACAAGCTGCTGATGGTATATGCATGGATATCATGCTTTCCCCCTCCCCTCACCACACCTTGCACATGCCAGAGGCACGACCCTTGTGCCTTTCTCCTTTCACATTCCCAAGAAGTCCCACCAGCACAGCCAGTCCCCATAGTCATGGAGGAGGGCAGTGAAGAAGAGGAATTGTCACTGTATCTGACACTCGCAGACAACAGCTCAGAAAATGGCACAGCGCAGACTTTGGAGGGTAGTATAGAGGCGGGATCGGCATGTAGTGAGGCACCGGGCATGAGTGGACTGCAGCCAGGCAGGGGGAAAGGATAGCTCGGGTGCCAGCTCCCCGGAGGGCGAGTTTGCGCATGATTTCTGCTCCACAGGACTCAGATGATGACCTTGATGGTGTGGTCTTCAGGAGAAGGATGATGGGAGTGCACACAGAAATGCTTGGTGCAATGGCAGGCCTGCCAGAGAGCCTCTTGTCACTGTCAAGGAGCATGGAGGAGTCGGGCTCCTACTTTGCACAGGGCTTTGCGCAGAGATTGGAGCCATTACTTCTAGGATGGAAATGATGAGCAACTCCATAAGAGACCTTGTGAACACAACCATGATGCTGGGTGTGATGGGCGATGTCGCAGCTTCCATTGCAGCGCAGGCGGAAATGACCCAATGTCTCAGTGCTGCAGTGGAAGTTCAGACTGCTGCGTTTACCAGTGTGGAAAGGGGCTTGTGGGGTCTCACGGCAGCTCAGCCATCTGTCGTCCAACAGATGGCTAGGTATGCTAAGGCGCCACCTCAGAGCAATGGCAGTGGCTCGGTGGAGCAAGAACCAACTTTCCTCTCTCAGGATGACAGCATTCCTACTCCCACCATTGGCACTGAGCCAGTACCCTTGCTACTGCCCGTCATCCAGCCAGCCCAGACTGCTGCTGCCCATGCTGATGTGGTGCATTCTACATGTGCCGGGCTTTCTAGGCCCAGAGCTGCTCGAGGTCATCCAGCAAGGCCATCTGCAGTCTCCCCCACTGAGAGTCAGCAGCCTTCCACCAGCAATGCTGCAGCCACTGGGGTAGCACTGTGTAGGAGCACTAGAGTAGGAAAAGGCACACAAAAGACAGACTCTAGGGTAATTCACAAGGGTGATTAGTTGATTTTGTTGTTTTGATTTGTATTTGATAAATTTATAAATTTATGTCTGGAATGTTTGTTTTGTGGTGGCTCTCATTTCAGCTTTGTGCCCAGGAGGACGCTGTGATGTGAGGGATGGTAAGCTGGGGAAGTGGTGAGCAATGAGGATCTGGGGTTTCATTCACTGGAACTGGAGTCTAATGAGGTGCTCACAGACAGCCCGTCCAGAATGAGGATCTGCTGCCTTCCTACTCCCTTCTTCCTCCTCCTCCTCATCCTCCTTCTCCTGAGGTGGTCCTGGAACCTGTGGTGGCAAGTGCTTTGACTTGATGATGGCCAAGTTGTGGACCATGCAACAGACCACCGCAAAATGGGGCACCTGCTCTGGCGTGTACTGGAGGACTCCTCCTGAGCTGTCAAGGCAGGGGAGCCATTACTTGAGCGCATGATGGTCTGCTAGAAGAGGTTTCTCATGGCAGCATGGCTCTCTTTATATGAGTGCTGGCCACGAGTGGTGGAGTTGCAGAGGGGAGTCACAGCCAGGTGCAGAGCAGATAACCCTCGTCTGCAAGCAGCCACCCTTGGGTTTGATGTGGTGGCTGGAAGATTGCTGGCACACCAGACTGGTACAGGATGTAGGCATCATGACTGCTACCAGGATTGCGGGCATTCACCATCATGGTGCGCTGGGCATGATTGCACACCAACTGCACATTAAATGAGTGGTAGCCTTTGCGGTTATGGAATATCTCAGGATTGGTATGTGGTGCCTGCAAAGCCACATGTGTGTAGTCGATGCCATCCTGCACCATGGGGAAGCCCGATATCCTGGTAAAGCCACATGGGTGCTCCTCCTGCTTCTCTCTATTCAGAGAGAAGGCAATGAAGTCCCTTCTCCTGGATGCAGTGATGGATGGCAAACTGGGAGATGTTAGCTATGTCTCTTGCTCCAGATGGGACAGATCCGGTAGCAAAAATAATTGAGGGCCACAGTGATCTGAGGCTGCAGGTCTGGTTCTAGGAGATGGCAGACTTCTGTGACCACCTCCTTGGTGAATCGGAGACTCCGAAACCACTCCGCCTGGCTTAAGTGTAAGCAGGAGAAGTTCTCTCCGAAGACCCGGGTAAGGCATCCTGCTGAGAGCCCTCCTGCCCCTCCTCCTCCTTCATCTGTGAGCATCTTTCCCTCTTCTTCGCTGCCTCAGCCCCAGATCCCTGTCATACTCGAGTTTGAGGGGGACTGCAAGTAAAACTGCCATGACTGGGAGCAAGTGGTGTGAGCAGAACCCTTTAAATGAGAAGCAAGGCGTTCTCCATTTGTTGCTGAGAGAAGTTCACTTGCAACACTTCCAGTCACTTCACCAACTTTAAATAACTGTAGAAAGCTCCAACAGTTGCACAAACTTACACCGAGCCAGTAGAAATGAAAAATAAAGTCAGCTGCAAGCTGTTGATCCCTTTAAATAGCGTTGATAGGGGATCCTTCCTGTTGCTGAACGTATGTTCAGCTGGTCCTGATTTGGAGAGGGCGTTAAAAGGAGCGGCAATGTCCAAAATGGCAGGGCGTGCATCAAATCAGCATTGCATGCCGATTGACATCGCGATCTAGCTCATCCAAATATCTGGAGCGAACGCAGGCAACGGCAGCACTGCCGACTGCCCAAAATGGAGGCCGCCGCATTCCACGCCGGAAGTGGGCAGAAACAAGGTGGCTGCCATTTTTTCTTTCAAACCGGCCTCAACAGCCAATGCAAACTGGTCCAATTTCCCAGCCAAAATGTTAAACTAAATTTCAGTTTGGCACCTAGTACTCACCCAGTACTTACCAGAGACTTCCACTCTCTCCAAATTCCCAACTTTTACACTCTGTTTAGGAGCACTCCATTTACGACCCCTCTGTGCAGACCATGAAAAAACATTCGCTACACGGCCTTATTTTAGTCCCCATAGTGTTTCCAGAATCAGAGATCTGGGCATAAATAAAAGCTATTATCATCAGTTAGTGATGTGTCATATTTCAAATAGTTATGATTTAGATCTCCTAGCTTTTTATCAAGAGAGAATATATTATCGACCCAACAACTCTCCTTAAATTGATGTGACAATAATTGCAGTAATGTGTTTTCAACAGTGGTTATTTAGATATACCACACTTTTCTTTAGTGTATCTCACGGCCAGTGTACTACCTGATAAATTAGTGTTTAGACATGGGAGTGTAATCTCGGTGATAAACATACAGGTTCAATATTTTTAGGTACAATATAAGCTGCCATGTGTTGGAACAAACTGCAGGATAATCTGGTTAGGATCAGGGCTTTTTCTAGTTAGAAGTTACTAGTCAGTAAATGTCAGGCAAAATTATGAAACTTTTCAATTTTCTTTTCACAGAAAATTTCTGCCGCTTGCACATCAGCTCCTGATTGGGGTCCATACTTGGAACAACACAGAGGGGAAAGATACAGAAACAGGCCTAATTCTACAGAAGCCCCTAACCGTGCGAAACTTCTTACTATGCTCGAGATGTGAACATTTAAGGGAAAATTACTTGTTCAATTTGTAAACAATGGCCCATAAAATCCACCGCCGTTCTGGTGTACTCCCACCGTAACTGCAGTGGGAGTTCTCTGGAGCAGCCAGTAACTCGGCCGAGACCCAGATACAACTTTGATTAAAGTTTCCTCTGCCCACTTCAAACACAGGCATCAATTTGGGGCAGGGTTTGGCCGGGTAGAATTACTGAGCATTAGATTTCCCACATCATGATCCTTCAGTCGTGCTCCACCCGAGTCCTGGTGCTAATATATAGGATTCCAGCCACTGCACATTGCGGACAGGAACTCCTGCTCTCCCAACAACTCCCACCTACAGTCTGCAGTGGCTGGGATCCCTCCCATTAGCCACAGGATATGGGTAAGATTGGCACAGAGGGACCTGACCATACTGATGTTTCTCACCAAATGCAGATGCACTGACTCAAAACATTGACTGTGCATATGTAATGCTAATGGTTGGTGTGTCTGCTAACACGGGTCAGCCATGGCTTGTCTATTGGGCCAAACTCTCACCAGGAACTGAGTTTTAAATTCAGACAGATCAGTAAATCTTATCCGATCAATTCTTCTTGAGCAATTATTTTCTTTACTTTTCAGGTGGCATTTGCACGACTGCCACAAAAATTCTTCATTCTCATTCAGCATATATTGTTTATAACTTGCATTAACACTGTACTGTATATAATAGATTAGTGTGCTTTCATCAAATTTAGACCAAGCTCAAACTGACCTTTAGAGCAGCAGTGTTGGATTGTGGAACTTATAATGGAAAATATAACCGGACAATTTTCACAGTGTCCAACTGGTGCTAAATCTGGCACTGGGGCAGTCTCAACTCAGTACTGGGGCAGTCTCAACCCAGTACTGGGGCAGTCTGAAAACTCTTCCTGGGGCAGTGACAATCCTTTCGGCAGCAAGGTTATCCATTCCACCTGGATCTTTATTTCCAGCTGAACCCACCTTACACACGAGCGACAATTTCTGATCTCAGATACATAGTAAATGAATAAACTCAGACTCTGACCACTGCTATAATCAATACTCAGTGTCCATTAATGCTGATTTATAGCGATACAATGAATTTCCTGCATAACTACTCATCTGTAGACTTTACTCTGCTTGTAACTGTCTAGTACTGCCTCACAAGCTAACCCGGTTAATCACTCCCTGTCCTTTATACACTGTTCCTGCAAAGATACCATTCTGGGTGTGATGAAATATTCCATTCACCACTGCCTGTAACTGAGATCGGTTTCAGTGTCATTTCCCTTCCCCCAGGCCTCATTGTATTGTGTACTGGAATGTGCTGTATTGTATACTGGAATGTGCTGGAATGTGCTGTGTGTAGGGCTCCGCCCATACCTGGCCCCGTTTGTAAGCTAGCTTCAGTCTGGCCTCAGTCTCCAGAAGGAAGACATCTCTCCCTCTTACGTGTTACTTTCTAAGTTAATAAAAGCCTTGTTTTTGTTCTGCTAACTTCGAGTCTCGGAATTATTGAGGCACATCAATTTTATTAACTTATTTTTCAACACTATGGATCAACTCCTGAAACCCGAACGTTTCGATTTGGATCAACATGCTCCGGACGCATCAGCACGCTTCGGACACTGGTTTGAGTGTATGGAATTCTTCCTGGACAATTCCGCAGCCGTCAAAGACGCTACGGACGCTGCGAGGATGAGACTCGGAATTCTGCGGAATTGGGTAAGCCACCGGGTTTACCCCCTCATCCAAGACGCCGAGACGTACCTGGCCGCCTGCGACATCTTAAAGGCGCATTACCAGCAGCCTACGAATGAGGTGTATGCTAGGCACCTGCTCGCTACCCGCGCACAGCGACCTGGGGAATCGGTGGAGGAGTTCCTAAGCACCCTGAAAATGCTTGGCAAAGACTGCAAGTGCCGAGATGTAAAAGCCGCAGTGTACACTGACGAGCTTGTTCACGATGCCTTCATCACAGGCCTCAGCTCCACTTACATCCGGCAAAGACTGCTGGAAAAAACGGGGTTGGACCTGAAACAGGCTGCGGACACCGCGCGATCCCTGGATGTGGCCCAGAGAAACTCAGACGCCTACTCTTCAGCCCGCGCCGTCCACGCCGCCACGTGTGCACCGAGGGCGCCGCCATCTTGGAAGGCATCTTCCCCGCCCGACAGCCCGACACCGGCTGGGCCCCGCTCTCCCCTCAGAAGCCCTACGACAGCCGCGACGCGTCAGGGACCCAACTGCTACTTCTGCGGGCAGCCAAAGCACACCAGAAACCTGTGCCCGGCAAAAGGCACCACCTGCTTTAAGTGCGGTAAGAAGGGGCACTTCGGGAAGGTGTGCAGAGGGAACCCCGCCGGAAAACCAACCGCCGGAAAACCCGCCACCGCCGCGTGTGCGCCGTGGGAGCGGCCATCTGGGACGCCATCTTGCCCGACCTCGTGGGGTCCGCCATCTTGTGAGCAGACAGCGTGGACGCCATCTTGTATCGATCAGGGCCCTACAGTGGCATCGGTCACAGTGGACCAGACCAGGCCGCACCCGCTATCCAGATCAATGGTGGACATCGAGGTAAACGGGTGCCGGGTTAAATGCTTAATTGACAGTGGAAGCACGGAGAGCTTTATCCACCCAGAACTGGCACAACAACTCTCCCTAAAGGTGGTCCCTACTCAGGGTACCATCTCTATGGCTGATAAAACCCAGACATCGACCATTCTGGGTTACTGCACGGTACAATTGTGCGTTAACGGAACTGTATATGATAATTTTAAAGTATTAATCATGAAGAACCTATGTGCGAGCGTGATCTTGGGCCTGGATTTCCAGTGCAACCACCAAAGCATCACGCTCAAGTACGGTGGGTCCCAGCCGCCCCTCACAGTGTGCGGTCTGGCTACCCTGAAGGTAAAGCCGCCTTCGCTATTCGCGAACCTTACCCCTAACTGCCGGCCAATAGCGACCAAAAGCAGGAGGTACAGCTGGGAGGACAGGCGGTTTATCGCGACCGAGGTAGACAGGCTCCTGAAAGAGCGCATTATTGAACGCAGCAACAGCCCGTGGCGCGCCCAAGTGGTAGTGGTAAGGGGTAGCGAGAAGAAATGGATGGTGATCGACTATAGTCAAACGATCAACAGGTACACCCTACTAGACGCCTACCCGCTACCCCGCATATCAGAAATGGTGAACCAAATCGCCCAATACCGGGTGTTCTCCACCATCGACCTCAAGTCAGCGTACCACCAGCTCCCTATCAGACCAGAGGACCGCCCGTACACCGCCTTCGAGGCGAACGGACGCCTCTACCAATTCCTCAGAGTCCCCTTTGGGGTGACGAATGGGGTCTCGGTCTTCCAGAGGGAGATGGACCGCATGGTCGATGACCACCACTTGCAGGCAACCTTCCCCTACCTCGACAACGTCACCATCTGTGGTCACAACCAGCAGGATCACGACTCGAACCTCGAGAGGTTCCTGAAAACCGCACAAAAACTCAACCTCACCTAAAACGAGGACAAGTGCGTTTACAACACCACGCGCCTCTGCATACTAGGCAGCGTGGTGGAGGATGGGGAAATCGGACCAGACCCCGACCGATTGCGCCCCCTACGGGAGCTGCCCCTGCCCAACACTCCCAAAGCCCTGAAAAGGTGCCTGGGGTTATTTTCTTATTATTCCCAATGGGTCCCCAACTACTCCGACAAAGCCCGCCCCCTCTTGAAAGCATCCTCTTTCCCGCTCTCTGCTGTGGCCCACGCCGCCTTCAAAAGCATTAAGCAGGATATTGAGCGGGCCACGCTACAGGCAGTGGACGAGAACACTCCATTTCAAGTGGAAAGTGATGCGTCTGACTTCGCCTTGGCGGCCACCCTCAACCAGGCGGGGCGGCCCGTAGCTTTCTTCTCGAGGACCCTCCAAGGGCCCGAGATCAGACACTCCTCCGTGGAAAAGGAGGCCCAAGCCATCGTGGAGGCAGTGCGCCACTGGCGCCACTACCTAGCCGGCAAACGCTTCACCCTACTTACCGACCAGCAGTCGGTAGCGTTTATGTTCAATAATAAACAGAGGGGGAAGATTAAAAATGATAAGATTCTTAGGTGGCGGATCGAGCTCTCCACCTTCGAGTACGACATCATTTACCGGCCAGGGGCCCTTAACGAATCCCCTGACGCCCTCTCATGAGGGATGTGTGCCAGCGCCACCGGGGATCGGCTACAGACCCTCCACAACGACCTCTGCCACCCAGGGGTCACGCAGCTGTTCCACTTCATAAAGTCACGTAACTTACCCTACTCGATTGAGGAAGTTCGGTCCCTGACCAGGAACTGCCGCACTTGCGCTGAGTGCAAGCCTCGGTTCTACCGCCCAGATAGAGCCCACTTAATCAAAGCTACACGGCCCTTTGAGCGGCTCAGCTTAGATTTCAAGGGCCCCCTCCCGTCCGTCGACCGCAATGTTTACTTCCTGAACATTGTGGACGAATACTCCCGGTTCCCATTCGCCTTCCCCTGCCCAGACATGACCAGCGCCACGGTCATTAAATGCCTCAACAGCCTGTTCTGCCTGTTCAGTATGCCGAGCTACATCCATACGGATAGGGGGGCGTCCTTCATGAGTGAAGAGCTACGCCAATACATGCTGTCCAAGGGGATTGCCACGAGCCTTACCACCAGCTACAACCCCCGGGGTAACGGCCAAGTGGAGCGAGAGAACGGGACAGTATGGAAAGCAGTCACTCTAGCTCTAAGGACCAAGGGCCTCCCTATCTCCCGCTGGCAGGAAGTCCTCTCGGATGTGCTCCATTCGATACGGTCGCTATTGTGTACGGCCACTAATACCACGCCTCATGAACGAATGTTTGTCTTTCCCCGGAAATCCACCTCAGGCGTATCCATGCCATCATGGCTCTCCACCCCAGGTCCGGTACTCGTGCGAAGGCATGTGAGGGGCCACAAGACGGACCCTCTCGTGGAGCCAGTACACCTACTCCACGCCAACTCCCAATATGCATATGTCCGGCACGCCGACGGAAGGGAGGACACCGTGTCCATAAAAGACGTCGCCCCAGCCGGTATCGACAACAACCACGGCAATAGCGGCAACGACGATCACAGCAACTCTTACCCACCCACTACTCTTTCATCACCCCCGGAAGAGCACCGACCAACGGCACCCCCACCAACTACCCCTCCAACAACCCTGGCGGCACCCCCGGCAGAGACCCAGGAGGCTACCGGGGACACCCAGCCGACACCCGCGGCACCGCAACAGCCACGTCGGTCGCAGAGGACTATCAAACCCCCGAACAGACTAAATCTATAGAAGGGGTGAATGTGATGAAATATTCCATTCACCACTGCCTGTGACTGAGATCGGTTTCAGTGTCATTTCCCTTCCCCCAGACCTCATTGTATTGTGTACTGGAATGTGCTGTATTGTATACTGGAATGTGCTGGAATGTGCTGTGTGTAGGGCTCCGGCCATACCTGGCCCCGTTTGTAAGCTAGCTTCAGTCTGGCCTCAGTCTCCAGAAGGAAGACATCTCTCTCTCTTACGTGTTACTTTCTAAGTTAATAAAAGCCTTGTTTTTGTTCTGCTAACTTCGAGTCTCGGAATTATTGAGGCACATCACTGGGACTTCAGGGTAATGGTTCTTACAGCAGAAAGAGAAGCTGAGTAAACTATCAGAGAGAGAAAGAGATAGAGACAGAGACCGTTACTTCCACTAAGACAAAGAGAGAGACAGATTTCTCTCTCTACCATTGAAGTACTTCCAGAAAGAAATTGCTGCAGATTGTTTATTACTTCCTAGTACTGATTTTCTGAGGATGCAGAACACTCTTATTTTTATATCTTAATTTCAAAAGGAAGTCTTCCTACATTCAATTAACCAAACAGAGTGACCCATGTGTCAGAAGGTCTTGCACCCTTCTGTCAATCAAACCTGATCCGTATGGGGTTGTAAGGGGTTTTAGATCGCAGAGGTTTCTCTCTCTAGAGGCCTCTCTCTCTTGCACAGTAAAACCTTGAGTGGTTCGACCCACTCACCCCTTAGATTCTATACTCTGGTCTTTGGGGCAGGAACTACAATGTAGAGAAAACTCTTGTAGACCAAGTTTGATGAAACAAAATGAAATTTTATTGCATAAGGAAAAATAAATCAAATGCAAGCAGATAAGAGAGTACATGGGAGGGAAAAACACAAAAAATTATAAAGACACAATACTAACTAAGGCAACTACAGGCATCTTATACTCTACAAAAATCATCATGAAATAAGGAAACACACGGAACATCGAGGGACAACAACTCATGTTAATTGTACCCTTAAGTCCACCCCCCTTAAACCTATCTAGATCTGATTGTGAAGGGCCAGAAACATGCTCAACAATCCAACTAGGAAGTACCAGGTTTTGAAAACAAGTCTGGGTTTTGATCCCTTCAGGCGTCCCGTCTTCTCGTGGATCGTGCAACCCCAGCGAGCTGCGCCACACCTCTCTCCTGAGGTGGGGGTCGGGGGCGGCTGGACACCGGCTGGCCTGGATGTCGGCGGGGTCGGGGATCGTCGGCTTGACCCCGGTCAGAGGAGCCTTGGGCTGGCCCCTATCATTTCTTCAGTTTTATTTTATCTCTTCTCCCGAGCCGGAGCGGGTCGATGGCCTTTCGTTTCGTCCACGGCCCGGGGTTGGTCAATGATCTCCCGATGTTTTACCCCGGGGCGGAACACCGGCTCGAACGACCTTCTTGATGGCGGCTTAGTCTTCTTCTTCTTGCTCCCCGACGATGGAGAGGAGTCACGCTGATCTTTTCCCAAAACAGCTCCTCTTTAGCCAACTCAAAAGCTGGACAGGCCTGCAACGCTCCAGGGCTGAGCTCGAAAGGCTGAGGCTCACCCCACCACTCCGAAGAAGCTCCGACTCAACTCCAACTTAACTTCACTGCTCAACTCCACTCAACTCAACCAACTCAACAACTGCCGAACTCAACAACTGCCGAACTCAACAACTGCTGAATTCCTACCCCAGTCTTCCAATTATACTTTTCCTTCAGAAGCTTCCACTTCCCGCCCAAAATCAGGTTAGTCTTTGTTTAACTTTTGGCGGGCTGGGTGCACAGTGGGTAGTTATTATATTTTAAAATATTTTAGATGGCCGGTAAAGGCCCATCTCTGGTCTGGAATGACCTTCATTGTTTTTAATGTCCTGCTGATCTCGTTATCTAGTCCTTGGTGCTGTTCTCATGAATATGAAATTGTCCCCTTTTGTCTGGGTCAACATTTAGATGGCCTCTGTCTCCAGGCCGATCTTGACTGGATCTGCATCTAATCCATATGCATATGTGAGTGTCTGGTTTCGTTCTCTGAGAAACGGCTTCCAGAACTTACTTTGGGCTGAATCCACAAAGCTGTCTGAGGATTTGCAGGAACCATTTTAAAGTGTCCCAATAAGTTGATCACGGGGTCTGGCGGCCATTTTGTATGCCCCTTTTCCTGGGCTTCTTTTAAAATAGTCTTTAAAATCATTGCCTCTTCTGCCGTTCAACCCTTTATAATATAAAGTTCAATTTTGTGAAACCTACACTCCCCCCTGATGATACTGTAACTTGCTTGAAGTACCGTAATTCTGGGTGAGCAAAATTTTCTGACTTTCCACAATCAAACCATCCCCAGTATTTACCTATCTATGACCCCACGACACATCCATTTCCCATTTCAGAAAAAATCTAGCGTGCATTGAGCATCTACAGATGGTAATATCTTGGAGTTAAAATCTGACAACTTACTTCCAAGCGTGGAGGGAGGCCTTATACCCTTACATCACCTGGTGCATACACACTATATTTTAATAATAACAACACATCTAATAAACTTCAATAAAAAAAAAATAAAGTACACACACGAGAATTAAAATGCACACGAATACATGTCAAAAATAATACAGAGGAGGGAGGGAAAGTTATAACTTTATACAAAGCAGCAAAAATCTAAACGGGTGTCTCTTCTTCTACCTGCACATAATGCTCCCTCCATTCCCCTCTATTCTCATACTTTTGTGAATGTTTGACCTTTTTACAGTGTACAAACAGTAAATAAACTAAAATGACAACCTGGCACACTACAAGAATGTGGGAGGCTATCCTAATCCAAGAAGGGACTTCGATATTAGTGAACAGGCCCCACCACGGTGGGGTCACTATGTCCAATATGTCTGCCCCTATCTCTAAAGTCTTCTGCTCCAGTGTGTAGAAGTGTTTCTGTGAAACAACAACGGCTTTTAATATCTTGGTGAGGTGTTCAGGGAGAGGGGGAATGATATATCCAAAATGTGCAACGAATTGCTGCAGATCGGTGAAATTCTCTTTAACAGTGATATGAACAGTGGAAGGTTCAGGAATGGGGACAATTTGCTCTTGGGCCACTTGAACTTCTGCCCTGGGCTTGAAACAGAAGCTGCTGTCACTAACCGGACACCAACCGTGCTGTCCATGCTGGTAGTGGGGCGCTGCAGTGGTGACACAGTATGTCCCACCTCCTATATATGCCACCTGCGGGGGCACATGGCCTTGTGCCATTGCCTCCATGGTGCAATTTATAGGCTTTGCGCCACAGCTCTGAACCCGCACTGTGGTTTTGAATGGCCATTCAAGTGCTGGGGACACAGGGTGATGTGTGCTCCCCGGCTCCGGCACCCCGCGAGGTCGGTACCCATCATTGCATGCTCCCATCGAATGACGTAAGGTGGGACCGCTGTGTAGCGAATGTGCGCACCCCCCTGAATGACTCCAATGTTCTCCACCCTGTATACTGGGGTGGGTTTAGCTGTCTTTCCCATCACCGGCATTCTTACCACTATACCCATAATGGTGTGATTAGACCGTCCACAGTCCACTGGGACTGGGTAGGCCTCTGAAGCTAGTCTGAGCTGGCATGGACTCAATACATTCTCAAAAGGGTGGAGGGCTGTGAGGTGCTTGTTGCTGATCCAGGAGGGGACTAAACCTTGTTTCAAATCCTCCAGGCTACTGCGGCCCTCACCCAGTAACCACGCCCCGTATAGCACACAAGCTTCGTTCTGTGCAGCCTGATCGGACGCGTTCTGATCTTCCCTGATGAAAGCATTTACCGTTCTGGCGTGTTTCTCCAGCTCAGCTATTATCCCTTTTAAGTGTAATGTCATGGCCTGGTCCTCATGTAACTCAGAACCCACTACCTTATCCTCGTCAGTCAGTATCTTTCTCAACTGTGTTTTCAAACCATTGATCTGGGTTTGCAGCTCCACATCATCCAGTGTGTTGATGACGGAAGTTCCTGTATTAAATGCTGTGAAAATATCATTTACTGCACCCCTTCTTTGTCTCCCTACTCTGTCCAAGACCTCATGTGGTGTGGTGTACAATTCGGCTCTGTCGACATCGGCAAAGTCGAATTTGTAAAACTGTTTAAACATGTTTGTTAGCAGGACCTGGTATAATTGTTCCGTTTCCCTGGGGCACCACTCTGGCAATCGTACCTCGGTGAGGTTTAAAATCACCGAAGCCACCGCGTAGTGCACCCCTTGGTACAGCACCTGACCTGTGGGTACCAATACCAATCCGTTCCTGGGTCCCTTTGTTGTGGTGGGGCACCCTTCCTTGAGGGCTTTAGCTACCGGAATTGTGGGCAGGGGCTTGCGGGGTCGGGTGATGAGCTCAGTGGCGTTTACTGGGATCTGAGAGTATGGGACTCCGCATGCCCGTGTGCTGACGTCCCACCTCATTTCTTGGCCAGCATCCTGCCACTGCCTTTGGAAAAAGAAGGCGACACCTGTAGGGCAAGCGCGTTTTGAACCCCACATACAGATGTGGATCCCCTCATCTGGTTCCCACCATTTGTCCCAAAAGACACTCAACCCCCCATGAGTTCCCATAATAGTCTGATGGGTATTATTACCCAGTCTCTCCCACTCCACAGTGGAGTTCTTCATGGTGCTGCTCAACTTGCGCAGCCACCACCAACGATTCAAAGGTACCCGTCCATTGCAAACAAGGCAAATCTTCCTCCCAGCGGTGACGCTGATCCTGGGTGCGATGACCCTCACCCTGGGGCACATCAGAGACGTTTCCCTGTATGCAAACCCCGTCTGGCTGGAGTATTCAGTAGAGTTCGACTCCAGCCAGCCTGGCCATCTTCCTTCATGGAAGTATACGGCAGTCTCTTCAGAGTCCCGTGGGCCGGTTCCATCAGTCGCGACGGGGCCTCTGTTGCCAGAGCACCCATATATTGTGGAGTCCTTGGTGCGGCCCCGATAGGCCCAGCTCCATCCGATCGTCATGAACGCGATGAGGACCCCTCTCATCTTTTCTGGCTCCTGTAACAGATTAAACAATATAGCCAGGCTCCCGAGAGATTCTGGCTTAGGTGACGGCATGATCGGGTCTTTCGACCTCGATCCAAAACAACACACATACTGGGCAGATTTCAAAACTACTTAAACTCTAATCACTTTAATATTTACACACCTTAAACTTAAACTTAAACTTAACTTATGTACATCGCCGCCCGTCTCCGGGCGGCTTGCCTAATCCCTGATTGGGCTGCAGCTCGCCGCTCCCTGTGGCGGGGCTGCAGTGACCTGTGGCTTGGGTTCCCCGCAGCCTTTTGCTGTTAATCGGGGATTGCGTTTTGTCAAGGATTTCTCAAGTCAGCGTTTACTAGGAGCGGGGGACTCGGGCCAAGGTTTTACTGGCTGAGGCGTTTGAGTCGACCTGCGAAAAGGTACTTTGGGCGTGGCTCCCTTAGTGATTGGACCTTCGGGTGGGACCTTAGCTCTCACAGCCCGTGGCTCTTCCACGACTGTGGGCTTCGGCTCCCTCCCCTCAGGCTCCGCCCCTTTGGGATTCGGGCAGGCTCCCTTGGCGAGTGGACCTTCGGGTGGGACTTTAGCTCTCACAGCCCGTGGCTCTTCCACGACTGTGGGCTTCGGCTCCCTCCCCTCAGGCTCCGCCCCTTTGGGATTTGGGTCTGTGGCAGACGACTCCTCCTCACCTGTCCCTACAGGTGGAGGATCTCCACCCCCAATTTCTACCTCCTCCACGCTCGAGTCGAGGGCGGGACCTCCGTCCTCCGACTCCATCTCCTCCAGAATCGTGTCGAGGGCGGGACCTTGTTGTTCGGGCCCTTCCTCGTCCGAGTCCCAGGCCATAGGGGAAGCCTCCCCCCAGGTGGGCGGGACAGCTTCTCCTTCCAAGCAGGCTACAATGCCAGCTTGTGTGGTCTGTGACTCATCGCACGCCTCAGGCTGAGGATCTTTACCCTCAGACCTGGCTTCGGTTGCTGATGCTCTTGCACCCGGTTTAAACAGTTTGCACTGATTGATGTGAAACCACTTGTTGCGTCGGGACACCTCTACTGCGCGACTGGCGTGGACCGGTGGATTTTTCACCGATTCCGGTCTATCCTCCTGGTTTATGGCTCTCTCACCAGAGCATAGGGTTAGACCCAGGAATTTTACTTGTCGCCGGCCAAGCCGCGCCTTCGTTGGGATTTCCTTAACAATCTCTATCTCTTTCACATTCGTACCCACTCCCCAGAGACAATGATTTCTCACGTCCACGTGGATCCCATGGGCCACCAAGAAATCAGACCCCAGGACTCCCATTCCACCTCCCACCTCCCACTTCATTAATGTACACTTCCACGTGGTGCGGAGTGGTCCTAAACGAATGGAGAGGGGAAGGGAAAGTGCGCCAGCCTGTTCTTCGCCCGTGAAGCCCGACAGAAGGTATGGGACCCTGGTGGACAGAGGCAAGACGGTGGGGTTATCTGCGTGGATTACGGTGCACGATGCTCCCGTATCCAACAGATAGGTCCCTTTTATCTCCTCCACTTCCATCTCCACGAGGGGTCGTCTCCATACATCATATTGCAGCGCACACAGGTAGACGGGCTGCACCAACTCTAGTCATTTGGGCACAACGTCGGGGTTTCGGGCATGACAAGACCGGTGGTGACAGCTATTTTCCCCTGTGAAATCATCAGAGACCGCATTGTCTCTATGATGGATTCAATCGCAGCGGGATCCATAACTGCACCAGCTCCTTGTGCTGGGGCAGGAGCTACGGCTTGGGTTTGGGCTGGTGCTGGGGCGGCGGTCTGGGCTTGGGCTTGGGCTGTGGGAATTTTCCCTTTATTATCCTTCCACGGATTTCTACAGTCCTTGCGCCAATGTCCATCCTTCCCACACCCGTAGCAATTGAGCTTGGCTTGGAGAGGGCGATTCCCCTGCTAACGCCACTCCTTCTTGCTTGGGGCTGCGGGTTTTGCCTCATGCACCTTTCCCTTCTGGGGAGGTGTTTCCTGACCCCCACAATTCTTGTACGCCACATTTAGCTGACGGAGTACCGTCTCCTCCGTGACGCCGGGACCTTGGGGATCAAACCAAGATCTGGCTAGGGCCCGTACCTCTGGCAAGCTGTTGGTAACCAAGCAACGGAGCCAATGAACCCGCTGTTCGTCGCTCATTACAGCCCGTTCAGGCATACCCGGACAGCTGCGTCGATACACTGGCCACAGCCTTTCTGCGAAAACCCGTGGGGGTTCTCCAGATAGCTGCACGGTCCCTTCTACACGGTCGAACAGACTACCGTCGTCCACTCCCATCACTTCTAAAACTTCCTCCCTGAGATCCGAATACCCTTTCCGTCCCCTCTTACTCTCATCTGAGAAGCACTGAAGGATTGTGCAATCCAGGGAGAAAAGCAACAGTTTCACCTGTTCCTATTCATCACAGTCATTAATGGCTGCTGTTTCCTCTATCTACCTGAAATGAATCGAGGGATCTCCCTTTACTGTGAGTCGTGTGAGGTGGCTCACCATGGACCTTAATTGCGGGGCAGCGTAGGGCACCACGAGTTGGTTCTGGTGGGGTCCGACATCGCCATTGGCGGTGTTGGGACCGAACCTCTGGTGCCGAGTGGGACACATTGGTGCCGGTCCCGGCTTTGCTACCAGTGGTTGTTCTTTCTCACTTTCCACCTCGGCTACCTCCTCTTTTACGACCCCCTGTTTTACCAGCCAAGTCTCACTATAGCTCGGCGGTGCTGAGGGCTTGGTGGCTGGTACCACAACTACTTCAGCTGGAATCGGCTGTTTTGATTCCTTTAAAAAGTCCATGTGACTGGCTTTCGGGCTGATGAGACACACCATGCCTTTTGCCTTAACCAGGGCCGTTCTTAGGTCCTCTATGGTCTTTTGGCAGGGGCCGTGGTCTGTGCTCTCAAACCCGTGCTCGAGGGCTAGCTTGTAAGCTGCCTTAACCTCCACTACTCTCTCCTCCTGCGCTCTTAGCTGTTGTGCGAGGCGGGCGTTTTTCTCCCGTATCCTCATTTCATTGATCTTTGCCTCAGTAACCTGGCACTCCAGGTACTCTATCCTAGCCTGATGTTGACCAGCTACCACTTGGCATTCCTGATTTAGCACTTGAAGCGTTGTGATGAGTTTTTCCCCACCCATGGCCTTTTCCTCTATCTCTGCTGCCTGGGCTGTGATCTTGGCTGCCTGTGCTGCAACGACTCGGTCCAAGATCTGGACCTGCTTCTTGGAACACATCAGCCGCACTGCCTTCTCCACTGACTTCTTATGCTCTTTGCTCTCTGTCCACCTGCTGGCTGCGTCCACCAGACGCCCATCCAGTGAGATTTACCTTGCCAAAGACATAATCCGCTATCCTCTCATCCATTGCATTTCAACCATTCAAACTCGGATCTACTACATTGCAATCCTGCTGCCAGAGTCCTGCCGCAGTCGCCATTTTCTGTAAGGGGTTTTAGATCGCAGAGGTTTCTCTCTCTAGAGGCCTCTCTCTAGAGGCCTCTCTCTCTTGCACAGTAAAACCTTGAGTGGTTCGACCCACTCGCCCCTTAGATTCTATACTCTGGACTTTGGGGCAGGAACTACAATGTAGAGAAAACTCTTGTAGACCAAGTTTGATGAAACAAAATGAAATTTTATTGCATAAGGAAAAATAAATCAAATGCAAGCAGATACGAGAGTACATGGGAGGGAAAAACACAAAAAATCATAACGACACAATACTAACGAAGGCAACTACAGGCATCTTATACTCTACCAAAATCATCATGAAATAAGGAAACACACAGAACATCGAGGGACAACAACTCATGTTAATTGTACCCTTAAGTCCACCCCCCTTAAAACTATCTAGATCTGATTGTGAAGGGCCAGAAACATGCTCACCAATCCAACTAGGAAGTACCAGGTTTTGAAAACAAGTCTGGGTTTTGATCCCTTCAGGCGTCCCGTCTTCTCGTGGATCGTGGAACCCCAGCGAGCTGCGCCACACCTCTCTCCTGAGGTGGGGGTCAGGGGCGGCTAGACACCTGCTGGCCTGGATGTCGGCGGGGTCGGGGATCGTCGGCTCGACCCCGGTCAGAGGAGCCTTGGGCTGGCCCCTATCATTTCTTCAGTTTTATTTTATCTCTGCTCCCGAGCCAGAGCGGGTCGATGGCCTTTAGTTTCGTCGTCGGCCCGGGGCTGGTCGATGATTGATGCGCTATCAATTACTCATAAAAGACTGAGAGTTAGAAGAGTAACTGAAGGCTTTTATTAACAACAGAATGGAGGTCTGCCTCGCGTGGTCGACCGGTCCAGGATACAAAGGGCTGGGGAGCAGTCACCTTTATACTAGGACCTGTGGGAGGAGTCAGCCGAGGCATGTCCAGGCATGTACACAGTGGAATACAAACAGGACAAACAGGAATACAAACAGTGGTTTACCACATTCACCCCTTGTTTAAAATTGAGTCCGGCGGGGTGAAGTGTATTAAAAGTTAGTGTATTGGAGTCTCTCCGGAGGTCTTGTCTGCCGCTGTGATCGGCGTGGCGACGGCAGGGGTAGTGAAGCTTCCGGCGTCGAGTCCAGCGTAGGCTGTGGCACAGGCGTGTCGTCCTCGTAGATGTCGAGCGGGTCGCGGGGCCCAGGCCTGCCGTTTGCTGGGGCTGGATATCGGATCGTGGGGGGGGGGGGTGGTAGTGGGTAGTGGGTTACTGCGGCCCCCGAGGGTGCAATGTCTCTTATGGAGACTGTGTCCTCCCGCCCGTCCGGGTATGCGATGTAAGCATACTGGGGGTTGGCGTGGAGGAGGTCGACCCTCTCGACCAGGGGGTCCATTTTATGGGTCCTCACGTGTCTTCTCAGTAGGACCGGCCCTGGGGACGTCAGCCATGGCGGTAGCGATGTCCCCGATGTGGACTTCCTTGGGAAGACAAACATTTTCTCATGAGGGGTGGCGTTAGTGGCAGTGCAGAGCAGTGACCGAATAGAGTGGAGCGCATCGGGGAGCACATCCTGCCAGCGGGAGGTTGGAAGGCCCCTAGACTTTAAGGCTAGCAGGACGGCCTTCCAAACTGTCGTATTTTCTCTTTCCACCTGTCCGTTCCCCCGGGGGTTGTAACTGGTGGTCCTGCTTGTGGCAATACCCCTAGTTAGCAGGTACTGACGGAGTTCGTCGCTCATAAACGATGAGCCCCGGTCGCTATGGATATAGCTGGGGAAGCCAAACAGGGTGAAGAGGTTGTTCAGACATTTAATGACCGTGGCACTGGTCATGTCCGGGCAGGGGAAGGCGAACGGGAAACGGGAGTACTCATCAATAATATTGAGGAAGTACACATTGCGGTCGGAGGAGGGGAGAGGCCCTTTAAAATCAACGCTCAGGCGCTCGAAGGGGCGAGTGGCTTTTATCAGGTGGGCCCTGTCTGGTCTATAAAAGTGCGGTTTGCACTCAGCGCAGACTTGGCAGTTCCTGGTCATGGTCCTGACCTCCTCAATAGAGTAAGGCAGTTTGCGGGCCTTGATGAGGTGGAAGAACCTGGTGACCCCCGGGTGGCAGAGGTCATTGTGGAGGGCCCGCAGTCTATCGATCTGCGCGCTGGCGCAGGTGCCACGCGATAGCGCATCCGGGGGTTCATTTAGCTTCCCGGGCCGGTACAAGATCTCGTAGTTGTAGGTGAAAAGTTCGATTCTCCACCTCAAGATCTTGTCATTTTTGATTTTGCCCCTCTGCTTGTTGTTAAACATAAAAGCAACTGAACGCTGGTCAGTGAGCAGGGTAAATCGTTTTCCGGCCAGGTAGTGCCTCCAATGACGCACAGCCTCCACAATCGCCTGGGCCTCCTTCTCAACAGCGGAGTGTCTGGTCTCCGGGCCTTGGAGGGTTCGTGAAAAGAAGGCCACGGGTCTCCCCGCCTGATTGAGGGTAGCGGCCAGGGCAAAGTCGGACGCGTCGCTTTCCACCTGGAAGGGGATGGATTCGTCCACTGCGTGCATGGTGGCTTTGGCAATGTCCTCCTTGATACGGTGGAAGGCTAAGCGGGCCTCTGCCGTCAAGGGAAAAGAGGTGGACTTGATCAGCGGACGGGCCTTGTCCGCATAGTAGGGGACCCACTGGGCGTAATAGGAGAAACACCCTAGGCATCTCTTCAGGGCCTTGAGGCAGTGGGGCAGTGGGAGTTCCATAAGGGGACGCATCCGGTCGGGGTCGGGGCCGATGACTCCATGTTCCACAACACAGCCAAGGATGGCGAGGCGGTTTGTGCGGAATATGCACTTCTCCTTGTTATATGTCAGGTTTAGGAGTTGGGCGGTGCGGAGGAATTTTTCGAGGTTTGCGTCATGGTCCTGCAAGTCACGGCCGCAGATGGTCACATTGTCCAGATATGGGAAAGTGGCCTGCAACGCATTTTGATCTACCATCCGGTCCATCTCCCTTTGGAAGACGGAGACCCCGTTGGTGACGCCAAAGGGAACCCTAAGGAAGTGATAGAGGCGGCCGTTTGCCTCAAAGGCAGTGCACTGACGGTCCTCAGGGCGGATGGGGAGCTGGTGGTATGCTGATTTCAGGTCAATGGTCGAGAAGACGCGGTACTGCGCGATCTGGTTGACCATATCAGCTATACGGGGGAGTGGGTAGGCGTCCGGCAGGGTGTAGCGATTTATTGTCTGGCTGTAGTCGATGACCAGGCGCTGCTTCTCGCCGGTCTTAACGACCACAACCTGGGCTCACCAGGGGCTGGTGCTGCCCTCAATAATCCCCTCCTTCAGGAGCCGCTCCACTTCGGTTTTAATGAAAACCCTGTCCCCGGCACTGTATCGCCTGCTCTTTGTGGCGATGGGCTTACAGTCGGGGGTGAGGTTAGCAAACAGTGGTGGGGGGGTGACTCTGAGTGTGGAGAGGTTGCACCTGGTGCGCGGCGGGCAATTTGGAAGCTGCTGGCTGCGGACTGTGAGTGGGGGTAGGGGTCCACCGTACGCCATCGTAACACTTTTAAGGTGGCATTGAAAATCTAACCCCAACAGGACGGCAGCGCAGAGGTCAGGCAGGACCAGAAGTTTAAAATGATCGTACACGGTCCCGTCTACTACGAGTGTCACCACGCAGTAGCCGCCGATGTCCGCTGACTGGGACTCGGAGGCCATAGAAATCCGCTGTTGCGCAGGCAGGACTGGGAGAGAGCAACGCCGCACCGTGTCGGGGTGGATGAAGCTCTCCGTGCTCCCAGAGTCAAAAAGGCAGATTGTATCGTGACCATTTACCTTAATGTCCATTGTGGAACTGGCCAGTTGGTGCGGTCTCGCTTGGTCCAGTGTAACGGATGCCAGCGTAGGGGTCGGTGTGTCGCTGCGGGTATCAGATGAGGCGGTGTCGGGGGCCTGCTGCGTCCCGGCTGTCGTCCAAGATGGCGGCGTCCATGATCCCCATGTGGCTGGAGGCGTCCAAAATGGCTGCTGTACCGGTGATTCGCACATGGCCGGGGAGGTCCAAGATGGCGGCCCGCATGGCCCACACGCGGCGCTGCTGGGGTTCGGGGTGGCTTTGGCCCTGCAGACGCTAGCGTAGTGTCCCTTCTTCCCGCAGCCCGAGCAGATCGCGTTTTTCGCCGGGCAGCGCGCTCTGGGGTGTTTTGCCTGGCCACAGAAGTAGCATTTCTGGCCTTGGGGCACTGCTGTCTGGCCTTGGGACACTGCTGCAGTAGTTGGGCCGTTGTTGGGGTGTGGCTGGGGTGGCACAGCGCTATGAGGCGGTCCTACTGTGTCCCAGGCTGTCATTCCCCGTGGCGTCCACGGTGCAGAGGAGTAGGCATCCATGCCCTGGTAGGCTGCATCCAACGATAGTGCGAGTTCAGAGGCCTTGTTGAGGTCGAGGTTACTCTGCTCCAACAGTCGCTGTCGGGTGTAATTGGATCTGTGGCCCGCTACAAAAGCGTCCCGGATAAGTTCCTCTGTGTACACGGTGGCCTTTACATCCTTACAACCACAGGCCCGGCCAAGCACAGACAGTGCCTGAAGGTATTCCACGGTCGATTCCCCAGGTTGTTGTTTACGACTCCCCAGGAGGTGCGTGTACTGGTCCTTGAGGAGCTTGATAGCGTCCGCGTACGAGTTCGCGTCTTGGATGACCGAGTACACTCGGTGGTTCACTTTGGAGGTCAGGACATCCAGTTTGTCCTCATCCGATTTGATTGCTTCGGAGGCGGTCAGGAATTTTTCGAAACACTTAAGCCAGTGAGTAAACTTGGTGGATGAGTCCGCCTCCCGATGATCTAAGTCCAGGCATGCTGGTGTGAGGATCATCTCCATTATAAAAATGTTGTTAATAAAATTGATGCGCTATCAATTACTCATAAAAGACTGAGAGTTAGAAGAGTAACTGAAGGCTTTTATTAACAACAGAATGGAGGTCTGCCTCGCGTGGTCGACCGGTCCAGGATACAAAGGGCTGGGGAGCAGTCACCTTTATACTAGGACCTGTGGGAGGAGTCAGCTGAGGCATGTCCAGGCATGTACACAGTGGAATACAAACAGGACAAACAGGAATACAAACAGTGGTTTACCACAATGATCTCCCGATGTTTTACCCCGGGGCGGGACGCCGGCTCGAACGACCTTCTTGATGGCGGCTTAGTCTTCTTCTTCTTCCTCCCCGACGATGGAGAGGAGTCACGCTGACCTTTTCCCAAAACAGCTCCTCTTTACCCAGCTCAAAAGCTGGACAGGCCTGCAACGCTCCAGGGCTGAGCTCAAAAGGCTGAGGCTCACCCCACCGCTCCGAAGAAGCTCTGACTCAACTCCAACTTAACTTCACTGCTCAACTCCACTCAACTCAACCAACTCAACAACTGCCGAACTCAACAACTGCCGAATTCCTACCCCAGCCTTCCAATTATGCTTTTCCTTCAGAAGCTTCCACTTCCCGCCCAAAATCAGGTTAGTCTTTGTTTAACTTTTGGCGGGCTGGGAGCACAATGGGTAGTTATTATATGTTAAAATATTTTTGATGGCCGGTAAAGGCCCATCTCTGGTCTGGAATGACCTTCATTGTTTTTAATGTCCTGCTGATCTCGTTATCTAGTCCTTGGTGCTGTTCTCATGAATATGAAATTGTCCCCTTTTGTCTGGGTCAACATTTAGATGGCCTCTGTCTCCAGGCCGATCTTGACTGGATCTGCATCGAATCCATATGTATATGTGGGTGTCTGGTTTCGTTCTCTGAGAAACGGCTTCCAGAACTTACTTTGGGCTGAATCCACAAAGCTGTCTGAGGATTTGCAGGAACCATTTTAAAGTGTCCCAATAAGTTGATCACGGGGTCTGGTGGCCATTTTGTATGCCCCTTTTTCTGGGCTTCTTTTAAAATAGTCTTTAAAATCATGGCCTCTTCTGCCGTTCGACCCTTTATAATATAAAGTTCAATTTTGCGAATCCTACAGGGTCATGTGACTGTCATTGAGTCACTGGGGTGTGCCTTTACCCCCGGCATAACAGATTTTGTGTCTGCACATTTATGACCTTTTCTCTATCAAACTTGCTTTTCTCACTCATTTTTACACAGATCAGGTGATGTGCCTTCTTTATTTTCCATTCGGTTTTATTCTAAAAAGTTTGAGTTCAGGACAATTGTTTCTGATACTAGCAAGGAAGGTCTGTAGTATTAACACACATTATCCTGATACAATTAACTGAGAGGTTTTCTGGTTTTAGTGAGTTTGTGTCTTTTCCATGGCTTGTACTAGCTGAGAGCTTGTGTTAGCTAAAAGCCCCTTTCCAATATTCAGTTCAACAGCTGAACTCCGTTTTGTATCTTCAGATTTCAAGCTAAAACTCCATTTTAGGAGGTTACAGGGCATTTCCCCATCGAATCTTCAAGGGATCCTTTGGGCAAGTTACAGGGCACCGTTCCTAGAACTCCCCCTTCCTTGGAAAAGAAGATCTGACATTCCATTCTTACAAGGACAATACCTTAGCACAATAGCATCTGGCATATGTGTCACCCTACTGTTACAATACAGGATGGTCTTGGAGTACATATAAAATAATGAATACATTCGACTACAAATAAGTAGCACAATTGGCTTAGCTATACTCGTTAAATGTGGAATAGTTGACTCTTCCGACCAGTAATCAGAACAATATTAGTGAAATCTCGCAGAACTTCAGTACGGTTTAGTAGGTAGGCTGATAACCAGTTTGAAAAGGATCTGTGTTGAAGTTTATCGTTAATTTGGACTCGGGCCTGCCATCTGGACCAAAGGTAAGTCTTGCTCTTTTGGAGTCCATTCCTCACTCCACATTCCTTATAATCCTGTAACATTAGCTATTTGTGCCACCAGAGGCTCTGTTTTAACAGAGTGACTGCTGCCAACGACCGGGAGCTGCGTTGAATCGTTGGTTAACCTGTGAGTTGCAGTGTGAGGTAGTGTAACCAGGCTGAGGTTTTCTGTCTATAATTAGTCTGGCATTATTCCACACTTTGTACCACAAAATGATACAGTTGAACACTGCAGCCGTCAATGCTCCTAAGCTCTGGTTTACAGTTACTCAAGATGTGGGAAAGGTCTTTCATTTGTGAAAGACATCATTGGACCTGCACGATCATTCTCATTTCAGTCTGAATTTAAACTAAAGGTATCCAGATTAATTTCGTGAATGCAATGTGCAGCAATTGGTTTCTCATCAATATCTCCTTCCAAGACTTCTCTTATTTTTAAGTCCTGGGGATAGTTTAGCTGAGCAGAACTTCCTGCCTGATCAAGGCTAGAATTTTCCAGGGGGTCAGCGGGTGGGATCGATGATGGGTCGGGTGGGAAAGTGGTTTTATTTGACAGTAGATTGGGACCACGTTGTCAACCCGCCGCCATGCGCCTTTCCCAATGTCGGGTCTGTCAGCCCTGAGCAGACCCGACAGGCAGCGGCGGGTGACCCAATTAATCTCATTAACATCCAATTGCAGATCATTAACAGGCTATTTTAACTTACCTTTTCACTTTAATTTCATGGCCACAGGAACAACACTGTTTGGTGACCATGGCTGTCAACCTGAGGCAGGAGTTCAGTGACCATTGCTCCAGCTGATTACTTGACAGCTTCAAATGTACAGTAAAAGCTCCCACCTGACAGATCATCACTTTCCTCAGCCACAAGCTGTTTCTCAATCCATTTTCAGCACAGATTCTGAAAACTTTCCACATTCTACTCTCCATCCAGTATCACCTCATTGAAAGAACTCTCTCATCATTGCTTCTGTCATCTCTACTTCACCTGCCACCTATTCCATCAACATGGGTGCCCTTTATACTCTCTCACCTTGGTCCTCAGAATCAGACCACGATGAGCTCCAACACCAGCAGCACCAGGCACACCAGCAGCACCAACAACAATGCCAACCTTCTCCGCAATCACCTGATGCTGCACAGGAGAGAGGGCATCAGCACCCAAGCACATTGCTGCCTGGGTGGTCAGGGATGGCCTCACCATGGCCAGATTTACTTCGCTTGATGCTGGCCTAGCTGCCACATGCTGCACCAGGTTGGCACCACCCCATACCGACACCATAAAGCATCCCTACAATGCCCAAGTCATTCCTTTCACACTCACCACCATTGCAGGGGGTACCATTATGTCTCACCATTCACTGCAACTCACTAAGCCACTTCCAAAGGCGCACACAAATCTGTCCAAGAACGGAAAGTGTTAAAAATAAAGGTTTCAATGTTTGACAGCACATTAACAGAAACTTTACATGGACATTGCATAAAACACCCAAGTGGCTACCCTTGTGTGTTGTTAGTTGGTATGAATGCACTAGGATGAGGGTGAGTGTGAGGAGTGGCTAGTGAGATAGGAATGTGATAATGTAGATAGAGAGAGAGGGATGGGCGGATGTGCAAGGTAAGTTAGTGTGAGTAAGGATGTGTAGGGGTAGGGTTGGGAAGGCAGAGTGATGGGGATGTGATGCGAGGCACAGCAGGATAAAGGTGAGTGTGGCTTTGCACTAGCGTTTCATGAGCTAATGAGATCATTGAAAGGTTTGCAGCACCGCACCCAGGTCCTCCTGATGACATCCCTGCTTGTGACCTCTGTAATGTTCAACCAGGCTGTTTTGGTGTCCTGGGGAGGTCTCTTGTGCCCATCAGAAGGGAAGAGGACCTCCATGTATGCTCTGACTCCCTCCATAAGCATATGGAGGGTGTCATGGGAGAGCCTGGGTGCAGCCCTGCACCTCTGTGCCGTCATTGTCAGTGTTTGCAGCACCTCAATGCTGTAGAACACTGACAGGACAAATGACAAAATAAAGTTGTCCATGGTCCCTTTAAGGAAACCAGCTGTTGATGCTTCTTGAATGACGTCACCGGACCTGCTCCTCTAATTGGACCGGGAAATTCGCTGGGCGGGCTTAACAAGCCCTATCAAGGGAGTATCATTTTAGACAGTGGGCTGGAGCCAGCAGCGGGGTTGGGACCCGCCACCGTCGTCGCCTGCCCTGGACCCGCCGAGGTGAGCAAACTCCCGGTTATTCTGTCTGAATCTTCCTTTATTTCCCTCGAAGAGGAATCCATGTGATCCATAATTGTTTTCAGGTCTTTGACAGCATTAGGTTCTATCCGATGGAGTTAACATACATGAAGCGCCTTGGGAATTTTACTACATTAAAGATGCTATATAAATACAAGTTGTTGTTGTTCTTGTACATCAACTAGTGAATCTACATGTTCTGTCACTGTGACATCTTACCTGTTTAAGTTTAGAGAATCCTTTTGCTCAGCGGCATCTCCTGTCCGAGCTGGTTTCTCGTGGCCTAGTCAAGCACTAATATTTGCATTGGGAGCACTGGAGGGTGTTGCTGAGGCCTGTTGGGAGCCAATGCCTCCATTCATACGCCGGTTTTGTTGCACCCTCTATCATTTGGTTTATCGTTTCCATTTCCCCTTCCATTAATATTTCCATTTCCCCCGGTAGACCTGAATTGTCTTTATCTGAGTGGCTTGAGCGTGCGTTCCGATACTGTCAGGGGCTAGCATTTTGAAGTCTCCGTTCTGGTGGGCTATCATTCCTGGACCCTTAGCCTCGGTTACCTGAATTCCAGGCCCCGATATTAACCAGGAGCTGGGAGCGGAACGTGCGGGGGTGGTAGCAGGTGACGAGCCCAGAATATCTCGCGAGTCTACCAGCTGGACATCATTTAAACAAAGCTTCTTAGTTTCACGTCAGGATCTCGTGTCTGCAGACATGTCGCCCACCCACACGACGTAATTTGCCCATGATGACTTAAAGCCTCAGTCCAGCTCTGCAAGGGAGGCTGAGTGATTGGAGTTCCTCGAATTGACATGGAGAAAATGAACAGTGACATGGCTGGAAAGAGAGCGAGGGTGGCCCACTGATTATAGATACTTCCCTGGTGGACATGCTGGGTGCAGTAGTGACCAGGTAGAATGAGCTGTTCTCCACAAGTGGGAAGAAGAAACCTGCTGCCACCATGAAGAAGGCTTGGATTGAGGTGGCTGAGGAAATTAACAGGAGCATCACATCAAGGTCCTGGATCCAGGGCAGTAAATGCTTCAGTAATCTGACTAGGTTAGGATATGTCACCACATGTCCTTCTTCATCCAGCTCCTGCAATGCACCTCCTTCCACTCCCTCTTGTTCATCCTACACCATTCACAGCACTCCTCACCCCTGTGTCACTTTCTTCAGCACCAAACAATGGTACAATGCACCACCTCTCATCCTCACTTCTTTCACAAGATCACCACCTGCTTCCTCCTTTCACTGCTGCTAATAACCCCATCCTCATCCCATCTGACGTTCTCAACCCGGACGTTCTCTCATCAGACGTCCTCAATTCACACTGTAGCCAATTTCCGCAAAGGCTTGCCATCCCCACTCCTTTTACATCTACTGGATTCTCATTTCACCATATGCACTCCATCCAGATGAAGCAGACATCCTTGCTAGCCACTCATAGCACTGTCGTAACCCTTATTCAGGAAAAGAGAGCGCAGAAAGTCAGGGAGAATGCCAGGATCGGTGGAGGACTACCATAGTTCGTAGAAGTAACCCCGGAGGAGGAGGAGTGACTGGAGACAAGCAGCACCTTGAGCATTGGTGATGGCGAAGTTGGTGGACCAGCAGAACAGTGTGACTGATTAAACCTTACACCCACTCATCTCCCACAAACCAACCACACCTTCCACCGACTTCAACACATCAACCAGTCTGGTCAAGTGTTTCAGGCTTCATGTGCACATTAACATTTCTAAATACCATTACTCAATCTTCCCCCTTTCTTCTTACCTCCAGGGCCCTCACAGGGACACAAACCCTTGGCCACAGAGGAAGAAGATTCCTCGGAAGACCTCAACCCGCCTGAGGATGCAGCGTCACATGCTACATGTGTTGCAGGCACCAGCGCAGATACTGGCAAATCGGGTGGGCGTGTTAGTCAGATAGATGGGTCAGTACATGATAGATGCGTCAGTACATGGAGAGTCTCACAGCACAAGTGAGCAGGATCCGATAGCAATGGAGGGACAGCCAAGGAGAATACAGAGGGCGGTGTTCTCTCCAACATCTACTCAGCAGGACAGAGATGTAAAACCCCGAGGGCCAGCAATGAAAAGGAGATTACTGGAGGCACATGACCAGATGTGTGAGGTGTTGGCAGTGCTGCCAGGCAGGGAGGATGGAGAAGTCCACTTCCACCATATGTGGGGTGATGTCGTAGGATTTCTCAACTCTGCACTATGCCATGGACCATGTGACCACCTCCATGGACACTGAAGCCGGACACTCACAGGAAGAGTCACTGTTACCAGCCAATGTAGCCTGCCTACAGGCTCACACAGCTGCAATGCAGACTCTGGGCTCCAACGTCTGTTCCACCTTAGAGAAGTTGTTGGACAGAGTAGATTGGGGCTTCCAAGGTGAACTCATTTCATCCAGTCTGCACTCCCGCAGACCAGCAGGACTGATGCGTCGCTGCCCGAGGGGAGGGAGATTGACGGAATGGTCAAGGAACGTGTAGACATTTCTCAGGACATCTGCACGTCTCATCTATTGCCACCCTTCACAAAAAATACCCGAAATGGTGCCCGAGTTCCAGCTAGCCCAGACTGCCCTTGCAAAAGTGCAGGAGGAGCAGTCCGTAGCAGGATCCTCATGGGCTCCAGAACCCTGAAGTCACCAACTGCGAATGTATCAGGAGACTGAGGAAACTACACTGCAGCCTGCCACGATCTCTGCTCAAACCTCTGGGGTAGCACCTTGTAGAAGTGTTAGAAGTAGGAAGCGAATGGCTAAATAGATCACTGCTGGTTCACACTTGTTTAACAGAGGAATCGGGTGAACATGTTAGTAAGATAGATGGGTCAGTACCTGGTGAGTCTCACAGCACAAGTGAGCAGGATCAGATAGTGATGACAGGGACAGCCGAGGAGAATACAAAGGGCGCTGTCCTCTCCAACCTCTACTCAGCAGGACAGATGCAGAACCCCATCTATCTGACTAATACATCCACCCGATTCCCTTAGCAGAGAGGTCAATAACCAGGGGGCATAAATTTAGAGTAATTGGTAGAAGGATTAGAGGGGCGTTCAGAAGAACTTCTTTCACCCACAGGGTGCTGGGGGTCTGGAACTCACTGCCTGAAAGGGTGGTAGAGGCAGAAACCCTCACCACATTTAAAAAGTACCTGGATATGCACTTGAAGTTCTGTAACCTAGAGGGCTACGGACCAAGAGTGGGATTAGGCTGGATAGCTCTTTTTCGGCAGGCACAGATACGCTGGACCGAATGGCCTCCTTCTGTGCTGTAAATTTCTACGATTCTATGATGTTCCACAAATTGTTCAGATTTGAATTCTGGAGCACGTTAAAACTTTTCTAACTTCAGCCATTCTCGTGTGCCCCATGATTTGAAGGCAATTTCTGTGTCTGGGTTTTATGTCATAGCTGTGGAAGTAGGAGCAATGTTTCCATGGTGACAAGTTGCAGGATTCCAAAGCAATGAAGTGAAGGTTGCAGGACTGTTTGTGCAGGTGGCCTGGTCATGTCAGACTGGTGGAAGTGACAGGTGATCCACGCTTTAGGTCCTCAATCTTCCTCATCAGATGATGAGTCCTGTATGCCTTCTTCCCCCTGCCCCTCCTGACCTCTTTGCTGAGTGAGATTATCCAGGACACAGCCTGCCACTATCATTCTAGAAACTCTGGCTAGCGAGTATTGCAGGGAACCTCCTGACCTGTCAAGGCACCTGTACCTCAACTTCAGCATCCCAATGGCCTGCTCTATGATGCACCTTGTGGTGACGTGGCTGCTGTTGTGCCCGTTCTGCTGTGGAATGGTGGGTTTTCGAAGAGGTGTCATGAGCCATGGCCGTGGGGATATTCAGCTGCCGTAATATGAAAGTCTCATGGCAGCTCCCATGGCACAAGTCTGCATGAACCTCTTCCTGTGGTTGCAAAGAAGCTGAACATTGATGGAGTGGAAACTCTTGTGGACCACTCGCCCTGGCAAATAATGCATTGGTCACCTGCTTGATGCATTTGTCAGTGGCTGACTGTAACACCCGCGATGGCCCCGATATAGATTGGATCGAGTTCCGTGAATGTGGGGGAGGAGTTTTGTTCAGGATCCCAATGCTGTGGAGTTTTAACGTCATAGCGTGCATCATTTTTTCTAGCAGGTTCCCCGCTCGGAAGCCAGACTGATTAACAGGCTTGGCTCGCTGTCAGGTGGGCATTGCTTTGGGGAAGGACACAGCCCCAGGAGCAGGTAGGGAGCTTGTAGCTGTGTTTGCCGAAACGTGGGAGGGGGTCCGGGTCCTGGGAAGGGTTATGATCCCAGATCCCGGCGGGGCGGGGGCGGGGAGGCTTCCAATACTCATCCCTCTGGGAGCAGCTTGTCCCCTTTGCTGCCTCTGCTTCATCTCCATGTGTCCCCCAGGATTGTGAGCAAATGGTCTTCTTAAAGGCAAAATACTGCGGATGCTGGAAATCTGAAAAAAAAACAGAAAATGCTGGAAATATTCAGCAGATCAGACAGCATCTTGACCTCAGACATGGGCCCAGAAATTCGGGTCGGGGGCTTCCCACGGGTGCAAACCCCCGACCTGCACTTACCTTGCGCGCCGGCCGTTGAGCTGTGGGCTCCCGTGGAATTCCAATCCGGGGCCTGCTCCAGATGCCGGCGCGCAGTGCATGCGTATCCCAGGGGCGCAGTTAGTTCGATGCGTCCCCTGGGATCACGTGGGCCATGGGGAGCCAATCGAAGCAGGGAATGCTCCATTCATAAGTCTGACAGGAAGACCTGTCAAACTTCGAAATACTACGGGCCCCATAACATCACCAAATCTTCAAATAAATTTTTTTAAAAATCACATTTTTTATAAATTGCATGAAATAACTATTTTAAACAATAATTTAAATTTTTTGAAAAAAATAATTTTATTTTCTAACAGTGCTAAAAATAAACTTAACTTTTGTAGGAACGGTAGTTCCTATCTGAATAATTGCAGTTCAACTCAGTAAATCAAAACAACAAAGTTTAATAACAACGATGTTAACTAGTAAACTACAGGAGAAGATGTATAAAGGTCTTTTCAGGCTGCAAGGCACTCGAAGACTACTGGAAGGTTCTGGAAACTGACGTCATGACGTCATCGCGTTCTTCGCGCCACTGGCGGTACGTGATCGGCGTCATGACGTCATCACGCAGAGTATAGGAAGGTACATACAGTATAGTTAACAAACAGTTTAAAGGTGCAGTACGTGGCTACACTACAATGCAGTTAAAGAGATTATTCTCAAATGTTCTAAGTCTCTTAGTGGCTCCGCCACAGGCGCCCCCCCCAGAATGCTCTTTAACAGACAGTGTCAAAAGAACAGGAGGCTTGATAAGCCTGGTCGAGCGACGGCGAAACTCAGGCAGCGGGAATGGAGCATTGAAGGACGAGTCGGTTCTTGGCTGCGTCTGGAGCGGCACGACAGGCGTGGAGGAAACAAGAGGTGATAGTGTAGGCGACATGGAAACCGATGCAGGCTTCACTGGCGGGCTGGTGCCGAGCTGGTCCGGCGGTCAACGGAGGTCAACCACGGCGAGGCGGTTGAGCAGCAACGACTGGTTCACTTCGATCGAGATGGGCCGGTTTAAGTCGGTCGATAGAGATGGTATCTGGTTTGCCACTGACGTCCACCGTGAAAAATTTTTCACCCGATGAGATGACACGAAATGGTCCAGCATAAGGTGGTTTTAACAGGCCTCTGTGAGCGTCCTGCCGAATAAAAACATACTCAGAGCTCATGAGCTCTGCCGAGACGTGAGGCCTCTGTAGGTTGTGATTCGAGGTTGGAATAGGCAGGAAATTCTTGGCCACCTCCTGATGCTGGAGGAGCTGCTGAGCCGCAGACCACGATTCCGTGTGTGAAGGGATAAAGTCACCTGGTACCCAAAGTGGCTGGCCGTAGACTAACTCGGCCGATGAAGACTGGAGATCATCCTTGGGGGCTGTTCGAAGGCCTAGTAACACCCAGGGGAGCCTGTCCACCCAGTTGGAACCACGCAAGCTGGCCCGGAGCGACGCCTTGAGCGACCGATGGAACCGCTCGCACAGGCCATTTGCTTGCGGATGGTATGCGGTGGTGCGGTGCAGCTTGGCACCCAAATCTTGCGCGACTGCTGTCCACAACTCTGACGTAAATTGTGGGCCTCTGTCAGAGGAGATGTCGGATGGTACCCCGAACCGAGCTACCAACGATGAAACGAATGCCCTGGAGACGTCTGATGCAGTAGTAGCACTCAATGGGATCGCCTCTGGCCACCTGGTGGTATGGTCCACTACCGTCAGGAGATGTGTGAAACCTCGCGAAATGGGAAGAGGACCCACTAAGTCCACGTGTCCGTGGTCGAAACGGCGTTCTGGCACCGGAAATTCGGCCAGTGGAGCTTTGACATGGCGATTAACTTTTGCTTTTTGACAATCCACGCAATGCTTTGTCCAGTCCCGGACGTCCAAATGCATTCCTTTCCAGACAAATTTATGGGACATTAGCCATTGTGAAGCATGCATCCCTGGGTGCGATAAACCATGTATGGCCTGGAAAATTTTCTTACGCCATTCCAACGGCACAATGGGCCTGGGCACTCCCATGGATGTGTCACACAAAAGCGTGGTTCCCGCCGCCTGGAACTTAACATCAGCCACCTGCCAACTGGAAGGCGTGGTCCGGTATGCCTGTACTTCGGGATCTGCCAGCTGCTCTTTTGCCAACCCAACGAAATCGATACCCAGGTGGACTGCCTGGGCTGGAGAATGGGAGAGACAATCGGCCACGAGATTATCTTTGCCGGACACGTGCCTTAGATCTGTTGTAAACTCGGATATAAAGGTGAGGTGGCGCTGCTGGCGGGCTGACCAAGGCTCTGTCGTTTTTGCCATTGCGAACGTAAGTGGCTTGTGGTCCACGAATGCAGTAAACGGACGCCCTTCTAGGAGAAAACGGAAGTGTCGGACGGCTAAAAACAGGGCCAACAACTCCCTGTTGAAAGTGCTATATTTTTGCTCGTTCTTGCAAAGCTGGTGGCTGAAGAATGCTAACGGCTGCCATGCACCATCGACCCATTGCTCTTGAACTGCCCCGATAGCATAATCGGAGGCATCTGTAGTGAGGGCGATGATCGCGCCCAGTAACGGGTGAGCAAGCATGGTTGCATCTGCCAACGCCGCCTTGGTGTTAAGGAACGCCTGGTCCATCGGCGGCGTCCAAGTGATAGCGTCCTTTCCCGACTTCCCTTTGAGCGCTTCGTACAGCGGCTGCATCAACTGGGCTGCCTTGGGGACGAACCGGTGATAGAAATTCACCATCCCCAGAAACTCTTGCAGGGATTTGACTGTGTGAAGCCGTGGGAATGCTGCAACTGCCTCTACCTTGGTAGCTAGTGGGACGGCGCCGTCCGAAGTGATCTTGTGTCCCAGGAAATCGATGCTGGATAATCCAAACTGGCATTTGGCGGGGTTGATGATGAGGCCGTGCTGGCTGAGATGGGCAAAAAGTGTGCGCAAATGCTGTAGGTGTTCCTGCGAATCTCTACTGGTGATGAGAATGTCATCCAAGTAAACAAAAAGAAAGGGCAAATCTCGTAACACAGAGTCCTTGAGCCGTTGGAAGGCCTGCGCTGCATTTTTCAACCCGAAAGGCATTCGGAGGAATTCAAAAAGTCCGAACGATGTGATGACCGCCGTTTTGGGGACATCTTGCGGGTGTACAGGGACTTGGTGGTAACCGCGGATGAGATCCACCTTGGAGAAAACAGAGTTGCCAGCCAGATGGGCCGAAAAGTCCTGAATATGAGGTATTGGATACCTGTCCGGTGTAGTGGCTTCATTTAGACGTCGGTAATCCCCGCAAGGTCGCCAGCCACCGCCTGGTTTGGGGATGATATGCAGTGGGGAGGACCAAGGGCTATTGGAGCGTTGGACAATCCCGAGGCATTCCATGGTGTGAAACTCGGCTTTTGCCGCTGCAAGCTTACCTGGTTCCAACCGACATGCCCGGGCATAAACCGGCGGTCCTTTCATCGTGATGTGATGCACCACTCCGTGCCTCGTGACTGCTGCCAAAAAAGTAGGCCTGGTGAGCTCTGGAAACTCCCCGAGCAGGCGCGTAAACCAGTCCTGTGCTGCAAGCGTACAGGCAATCGACCAGGACATGGTGGTGCTGCGATGGCACAGCAGTGCGTGGAAGGTGGATGCATTTATGAGTCGGCAGTGTTGGACGTCGACCAGAAAGCCATTGGAGCAGAAAAAATCGGCCCCCAGGATAGCCTGCGAAACTTTAGCAACAGTAAAGTCCCAAACAAATCTCTGACCGCTGAAGGTTAAATTGACTGTCCGTTTTCCGAACGTGCGGATATCCGCGCCATTAGCTGCCTCGAGGGGTAGACCGCGCCCGCCGGATTGCAGATCTAGCCTTGAAGCTGGCAGAATACTGCACTGGGATCCAGTGTCGCACAAAAATCGTCGCCCTGTCATGGAATCCGTGATGTACAGCAGCTTTACCGCCGAACCAACCGCCATGGTGAAGTGGACGTTTTTTTTAGACCCAGTCGGTTTTTGCCGAAGGGCGCGGGCTTGGTGAAGTTTTTTTTTTTGGCGAGAAACTGCAGGGCGGGCGGCAGCATCGAGCTTTGGTGCCAAAACGGGCATGGTGTGCACACCAGCCTGCAGAAGGAGGGCTGGGCTGTGCCCGCGTGGGTGAAGGGCGCCTCGTGGCTGCACAATACTGCTGCGCAACAGTAAAAAACTTGTCTGCCTCAGCCGCAAGTTCTACACAGTCCGTGATCGGAGAATTGGCCAGGGCCGTCTGAATCGGTTCTGGTAGCTGGTTAAGGAAAAGTTCGCGGAACAAAAAACATTGGGGCTCCGAACCCAAAAGAGTGAGCATCTGGCTCATCAGTTCAGAAGGTTTTGAGTCCCCGAAGCCGGGCATAGCAATAAGCCTGCGTGCGCGCTCCAACTTATTGAGACCAAACACCTGTAGCAAACGACTTTTAAGAGCCTCATACTTGCCCCGTTCTGGTGGATTGCCCAGGAGGCTGCCGACCCACGAGGCCGTGGTGCTGTCGAGAGCAGAGACCACGTGAAAATAACGGGTCGAATCCGCTGTAATCTCTCGGAGTGAGAACTGGGCTTCTGCCTGGAAGAACCATGCTGATGGCTGTTCCCAGAACTGTGGAAGTTTGAGGGCGACGGCGTTCGTGTTCATTCTTGAATCTCAGCGAAAGTTGTTCGATGAGATCAGGCTCACCAATGTAGGAACGGTAGTTCCTATCTGAATAATTGCAGTTCAACTCAGTAAATCAAAAGAACAAAGTTTAATAACAACGAGGTTAACTAGTAAACTACAGGAGAAGATGTATACAGGTCTGTTCAGGCTGCAAGGCACTCGAAGACTACTGGAAGGTTCTGGAAACTGACGTCATGATGTCATCGCGTTCTTCGCGCCACTGGCAGTCACGTGATCGGCGTCATGACATCATCACGCAGAGTATAGGAAGGTACATACAGTATAGTTAACAAACATTTTAAAGGTGCAGTACGTGGCTGCACTACAATGCAGTTAAAGAGATTATTCTCAAATGTTCTGAGTCTCTTAGTGGCTCCTCCAGACCTTTCACAGAATCACAGAATCACAGAAACCCCACAATGCAGATAGAGGCCATTTCGGCCCATCGAGCCTGCACCGACACATATCCCACCCGATCCCCGTAACCCCTACACCAACACATATCCCACCCTATCACCGTAACCCCATGTATTTAATCCCCCTAACACTAAGGGTCAATTTATCATAGCCAATCAACCTAACCCGCACATCTTTGGACTGTGGGAGGAAACCGGAGCAACCGGAGAAAACCCACGCAAACATGGGGAGAATGTGCAAACTCCACACAGACAGTCGCCCGAGGCCGGATTCGAACCCGGGTCCCTGGCGCTGTGAGGCTTTAAAGTATTTAAAAATAATAAACCTGTGGAAAAAATGTTTTAATTTTAATTAATTCACCACTTACCTCGTGAAAAGCAGGCCTTATGCCTGCTTTTTATATGTCTAACTTCTGGAGACTTACCCTCCCGGGAAAACCTGTAAAAAAAAACAAAGTTCAATGCGCAGGTGCAGCCTCTCCCACGCATGTGTTCGACCTCTGAGCCCCTGCTTTCAGGGAAACGGAAGTGCCGGTTTCCCGCGCATGCGCAGTGCATGCAGGAAACCGGCACTTCCATTGGGCTTATGGGCGAGTACCCCGTGCGTACTCACCCGTGGAGACCCGAATTTCTGGGCCATTAACTCTGTTTCTCTCTCCACGGATGGTGCCTAACATGCTGACTATTTCCAGCATTTTCTGTCTTCTGCCTTTAACCTCCAAAGCTTTGCAAACATCCAGCAGCACTCCCTGCACTATTTAACAATGTTTTAAATCTATTGCACCAAGCAACTACTTCAATAAGTTATAAAAATGTCTAAAAGCTGAAATCCAAACTTACCTGAAAGACTCGTGTATCCCTTTAAGAAGCTCTGACAGCATTTCTGCAGGGCTGCTTCACGCATACTTTTCTGTGCGTGGTTAGGACACAGCGTAATGGAGAGCAAGAATGTCCAAATTAGCAGTCGTGGCATCAAATCAGGCATTGCCCTCCTATAGATGTCGCAATATGCCTCCCTGTTAATATCGGGGCCCATGTCTTTGTATACTAGTAATATAAACACTTAACTTAGGACAGTGTATGGCTTTAATTGCTTGATGACTTTTAGCTAAGAAAGTTTATACGGCCAAATTATCTGTGAACTTCCATGGTGAAAAGCTTGGAATTAGCTCCATTTCCCAGCATTCAGCTGCACTACAGATTTCATTTTGTGTGGACAGTTTTCGAACTAAACTCCATTTCAGCTAGTTTACAAAGACTTTCCGCCACGAATCTTGAAGAAATCCTTCGGGCACTTTACGGGCACTGTACCGACATGCGGGTGGCATTGGAAGTTACATTTACAGTGAATATTTTTTGCCACAGCTCGAGGCAGACAGGATGGGCGGGTCGGGTGTGAGCAGTCGGCGTGCTGAGCCGCAACCCCGTTGTTGCTTCCATCCCGCTGCAGAAATTGACTTTGCGCTAATGGGACCTATTAAGCCAGTTCTGCGCGATACCCGGCTCTAATAAATGACACGGGTTTGATGACATCTTCAATGGCGTGTTTTCAACCGGTATATTTAAAGGAGCCATGGCCATATTGCATTTGAAGATTCATCGAGGAGTGTGCAGGCCGCACACTGGAGGTTTTCATTGCTCCAAACAGTTGGAGAGATGGCTGCACAGAGGCAGAGCGCTGTACCAAGTTTCTCCGATGACTCCCTCCATATGCCTGTGGAGGGAGTCAAAGCACGCAGGGAGGTCCTCTTCCCTTCCAATGGGCGGAAGAGACCTCCGCAGTAGACAAAAAGAGCCTGGCTCCAAATTGAAGAGGAGGTCAACAGCAAGGATGTGTTCAGGAGGACCTGGGTGCTGTGGCGCAAACGTTTCAATGATCTGGAAAGGTGAGTACCAAGTACCCACTCAACTTCATCATGCTGTGCCTCTCATCACATCCCCATCACTCTGCCTTCCCAACCCTACTCCTGCACATCCTTACTCACACCCACATACCTTGCACGTCCACCCATCCCTCTCTCTCTATCTACATTATCACATCCCCATCTTACTAACCACCCCTCACACTCACCCTCATCCTAATTCAAGCATACTAAGTAACAACATACAAGGAGGCCACTTGGCATTGTCACTTCACTCCATCATAATCTCCCTCTAAAGATATAACCCATCCATTCCTTACACTCATTCCATCACTCGCACTCAGCCTTCTCTTCTTCCCCTCCTTGGAGAAGAAGAAAGTGCACAATAAGAGGGAGAGGGAGAGAACTGGAGGTGGGCCTCCATCATTTGCCACCCTCACAACAGCAGATTAGGCTATCTTGGAAGTCTTGGGAGTGACCAAGCAGCTGGAGGTGGGAGGCGGAGAGAGGGGGACATCTCAGCAACCTGGTGACAGAAATAAATGTCATACAGCTACATGGCATACATCAGTCACTCATATGGGGACTGGTGTCATCAGCCACTGAATGGTCATCATGTGCATAATGGTATGAGTACCCATTCTTTATATGGTATATCAACTCATCTCTTTACTCTCCCACAGGTCCATCAAGAGCCCCCCCACTCCCCCCGCCCCGCACTGTCCAGGAGGAAGAGGAAAATGACTCCTCAGAGGAGCCTCCAGCCTCTGAGGGTGCAGCATCACCAGATATGAGCGCACCCAGCACCAGCACAGGTACGCACACCTCGGTAGATACCATGTGAGGTAGAGTAGTGTTGTCACCTGGTCCATCACAAGTCACAAGTGAGCAAGAGCAGATGGTGGAGACAGGGACAGCAGTGGAGTCTCCTCGCTGGAGGGTGCAGGACTCTCCCAGCTCTGCTCTGCTGCATGCAGACACTGAACCTTGGGGGCCATCCAGAAAGAGGGCGTTCCTGGAGGTGCAGGAAGAAGTGCAGGAGGCACTGACAGGTTTTGTGACCACGATGTCTGGAAATGTTCAGAGAATGGAGGAGTTCATCATGAGCACCACCGTGTCACAGGCGATGGTGACTTTCGGCTCTTCTATGGATAGGATGGCCACCTGCATGGAGCAGCTAATGCACCACCCGCAGGAGCATATGATATTTATGGAGAATAGATGGCCATCTATGGAGGATAGATGGCTATCTATGGAGCATAGATGGCAGAGGCTCATAGACCTCCTCTCTAGGAGGGATGTCAGTGTAGATGTGAGTCCTCATGGCCCCACTGCTGTGCAGCAAGGTGCCCTCCAGCTCTTTGCTAGCAGGGAAGTGCGGGTGGCCCATGAGAGGGCTGATAGTGAGAGGAGACATGGAAGTGGAGGCTCCTCACAAAGCACTCACACTTCTCCCCCATTGCCACCCCCTCAGTCAAAGCCCCAGATAGCTCCTCGGATCGCAATGGCCGAGTCTGCCCCTGCACAATCGCAGGAGGAGCAAACTTTGGCGGGGCCATCACAGGCTCCAAAACCCAGAGGGCGTCCATCAAGAGTGTCTAAGCAGTCACAGCAGGGAAGTGAGCAGGTTCCTCTACCTCCGCTGAAGCCACAGGGGTAGCACCTCGTAGAAGCACACAGAAGAAAAAGATGGACCATTAGTAGATTCACAAGGGTAGCCACTTGATTGTTTTAGTCAATGTTAATGTCAATTTTCTATTAATGTATTGTCAACCATTAAAATCTTTACTTTCACCACTTTCCCATCTTGGACACGTTTGTGTGCACCTTTGGAAGTGGCTTAGTGAGTTGCAGAGAATGGTGAGACATAATGGTACCTCCAGCAATGGTGGTCATTGTGAAAGGAATGGCCTGGTCATTGCAGGGATTCTTTATGGTGATGCTGTGGGGTGGTGCCTAACGTAAGAAAACTACTAGGCACTTGATCTAAGCTGTAACATTTGCATCTTGAATTATCATTGGCCCGCAGGCATCTGTAAGGAATACCTATTACAGGTAGACTACCTTTTATCCGAACTTCCAAAAACCGAAACCCTCTAAAAACCGAAGGTTTTTTCGTTCAGCGTAAGTCGTGCGCACGACATGACCAGAGTGGCGCACGACCCCGACCCCCGCCGACGACCCCCCGCGGACCCCCCCGCGGACCCCGACCCCCGCCGACCCCCCCGCGGACCCCCGCCGACCCCAACTCCCGCCGACCCCCCCGCGGACTCCCGCCGACCCCCCCCCCCGCGGACCCACCCCCGACAAATTTCCCAGTCTTATAAAATACCTTCCGAAATCTGAAATTTTCCGAAAACCGAAACACGGCTAGTCCTGAGGTTTTCGGATAAAGGATAGTCTACCTCTATATTCACATGTGATCACATGCTGAGTTGTCATTGGCCTGCAGGCATCTGTAAGGACTGCTATTGTTTGGAAGACCCAGGCTAGGGGTCCTAACTCCATCTTGTCCCCACTGTGCTGTATGATTGAGATCACAGACCTAATGCTTCATAAAAGAGTTAAACTGTAATACTCCGTTGTCCTGCAAGTTATTATTTTTGTACAATGTGTGCAAAACAAGACATGGTGTCAGAACAGGGATTTGAAATGGACATCGTTGGAGCTCCCTTGCCTCGAATGGATTGGGAATCTTTGAACTTACATAGAGAATGGTGCAAGTTCAAGCAACATGTGCAGTTGATTGTCTCGGGTCCATTGAAAAGCAAAGGGGAGGAAGAAAGATGCAGCTACCTACTCCTGTGGATCGGAGAAAAAGGGAGAGACATTTTTAACACATGGTCTTTCACTGCGGATGAGCAAAGGCACTGAAAAGTTAGATAGCAAAATACTGCAGATGCTGGAAATCTGAAATAACAACAGAAAATGCTGGAAAAACTCAGCAGGTTAGGCAACATCCGTGGAGAGAAATTTGAGTTGACGTTTCGGGTCGAAACCCTTTTTCAAAATTGGAAAGAAAATAAAATAGATCGAAGGCAGGGCTGCGATCGAACAAAAGAAGTAAACGAGACAATAAAAGGTATTCGAAACCAGGCGAGATGGCAGTAGGCTGTCTTTTGTCTCCACTGGCCTATTACCATCTCGTCTGGTTTCAAATACCTTTTATTGTCTCTTTTACTTCTTTTGTTTGATCGCAGACCTGCCTTCGATCTATTTTCTTTTCTTTCCAGTATTGAAAAAGGGTTTCGACCGGAAACTTCAACTCAAATTTCTTTCCACGGATGTTGCCTGACCTGCTGAGTTATTCCAGCATTTTCTGTTGTACTGAAAAGTTATTTTGACCATTTTGAATCATATGTGATGCCCAAGACAAATACGTTATTCGCTAGGTACAAGTTTCAGGAGAAAGTACAAGGAGCTAGTGAGTCGTTTGAACAGTTCATGACTGAGTTAAAACTGCTGGTAAAAGATGTGAATATGCCGATAAAGATGAGATGGTCAGAGACCGCATCGTGTTTGGAATACATTCAGCTAAAGTGAGAGAGAAACTTTTGAATGTTGGGTCCGGGCTAACGCTGGACAAAGCAATGGAAATAGCTAGATCGCACGAGATAGCCCAAGCACAGTTGAAAACCATAACTGGTGCCACGAGCAGCTCAAGTAAACAGACAGTGCATGCAGTTAATAGGCACACACCAAAGAACACCGACCAGAGAGCGTGTTTCAGAACAGAAAGAGAGTTCTAAAAATGAGCGACACAGACATAAAATGCTTCAAAAACTGTGGATATTGTGGAAACAACTGGCAAGGAGAAAAGGTGCAATGCCCAGCCAAAGGAAGGCAATGTGCTAAATGTGGTAAATGGAACCACTTTGCTAAAGTTTGCAGGACTGTTTTTTGAGAAGCAGCACACACAGTGAGTGACAGCCAAATGCCAGATAGAGAGCCAAATGCAGAGGAACTGTTTATTGATTCTGTGTCACAGAAAAAACAGATTTCAGAGACTGAGCAAGCCTTTGCCGATATTGAGATAGGATAACAGGGCAAAGAGCTTAAGTTTAAACTAGACACTGGAGCTCAGGTTAATGTAATTCCTCTGAGGGAGTATCACAGCTTGAAGGATGAGTGTGAGCTACAGCCCACCTCATGCAGACTGACCAGCTATGGGGGTGAGCAGCTCATTGTAAAAGGCACATGCGTGATGAAATCCAAGTACAAAGAAAGCGACATGATATTGGACTTTTACATTGTTGACACTCAAGCACCTCCAGTGCTAGGTCTAAAGGCATGTTTAGACATGGATCTCATCAAGCTAGTGCTATCATTGACAGCACCAGTGGAAAAGCAGACAGTCATGGAGGAGTTTGCTGACGCTTTCAATGGAATCAGACTATTCCCAGGTGAATGCACTATTCACCTTGACCCAGCAGCAACCACTGTGGTTTGCCCACCGAGAAGGATACCCCTTGCTCTACATAGTCACCTGAAGGAGGAGCTGCAGAGCATGGAGAATACAGAAATCATCGTCCGGGAAACAGAACCGACAGAGTGGGTCAACGCGTTAGTAATGGTTGAGAAACCACGTACAGGCAAGCTCAGAGTCCGTCTCGACCCCAGAGATTTGAACAAGGCTATCAAACACCCTCGCTACCCTCTACCAATGCTAGAAGACATCATACCCAAGCTAGTGGGAGCACGTTACTTCAGTGTAATGGACGCACGATCAGGATACTGGACTATCAATCTCACGGAAGAGTCATCTAAGCTAACAACGTTCAACACACCATTTGGACGCTACCGATTTCTGCGTTTACCATTTGGTCTTATCTCAGCTCAGGATGAATTCCAGCGGAAGATTGACGAAACCTATGAAGGCCTCGATGGAGTAGTCGCAATTGTAGATGACATCCTCATCTATGGCAGGAATAGAGAGAAACATGACAGGAACCTCCGTGCGATGCTACAAAGATCACGGGAGAAAGGTATCCAGCTCAACTCCGAGAAAAGCATAATCGGATCCACCGAGATCAGTTATTTCGGGCATCGCCTCTCAACTGATGGCATTCAGCCGGATCCAGAAAAAATCTCCGCCATCAAGAAGATGGAGCCGCCGAAGAAACGCGCAGAGCTAGAGACAGTACGAGGCATGGTTAACTACTTAGCCAAGTTTGCCCCGAGCCTCTCCGAAATCAACGCACCCATGCGTCAGTTGCTCAAACAATCCAATGAGTTCCATGGGACAAACAACATGACGCAGCATTTCAGAAAATGAAAGACCTAACCACCAGAGAACCAGGACCAGTTCTTGCCTACTTCGACCCCAACAAAGAGCTCAGACTACAAGTGGATGCATCAAAGTACAGACTAGGCGCAGTATTACTGCAAGAAGGAAAGCCCATCGGCTACACTTCCAGACCTCTCACAGACAGTGAAATCAACTATGCTCAAATCGAGAAAGAGCTGTATGCAATTCTGTTTGGATGTAAGCGTTTCCACCAGTACGTCTATGGCCGACAAGTCATTATGGAATCCGACCACAAGCCCCTTGAGTCAATCATGAGGAAACCACTAGCCGCAGCCCCACCAAGGTTACAGAGAATGATCCTTCAGCTACAGAAGTATGACTTCACAATCATTCACCGTCCAGGCAAAGACATTCCTGTCACAGACACGCTTTCCAGAAAGTCTCTTAGCTACCAGGACAGCAGCTTCAGTGAAGGTATGGATGTGCAGGTGCACATGGTGTACAACAGCTTACCTGTGAGTGACTCAAAACTGAAGGAGGTCCGAGCAGGAACAGAGAAAGATGCAAAACTCACACTGCTGAGCAAAGTCATACATGAAGGATGGCCTGAGGAAAGGAGGAAATGCCTTCAGAGCATATCTGAATTCTGGAACCACAGAGACGAACTGTCTCAAATCAATGGAATCGTCTTCAAAGGGGAGAAAATCATCATTCCTACCAGTCTCAGAGAAGAGACGTTGACAAAAATTCATGCTGGACATTTGGGCATGGAAAAATGCAAACAAAGAGCACGTGACATTATGTTTTGGCCCGGAATGTGCAAACACATTGAGGACATTGTCGGAAAATGTTCCATTTGTCTAGAACGCCGCCCATCAAATTTCAAAGAGCCCATGATACCTCACCGTATCCCAGACAGGCCCTGGCAGGTCGTGGCAATGGATCTGTTCACATGGAACAACGAGGACTACATAGTGACTGTTGATTTCTACAGCAGATTTTTTGAACTGGACAAGCTTCACAGCACCATATCTGCAGCTGTGATCCACAAGCTAAAGGTAGCCTTTGCCAGGCATGGCATGGTAGAGACTTTAGTTTCAGACAATGGCCCCCAATACAAATCAGAAGAGTTTGAGTCGTTTGCCAAGGCATGGGATTTCACACATGTCACATCAAGCCCACATTACCCTCAAGGTAATGGCATTGCTGAAAAAACTGTCCAGATTGCAAAAACACTCATGGACAAAGCCAAAGCAGACAAAAGAGGCCCCTACATCAGTCTCCTTGAGTACCGCAACACTTCGGTTGACAACTTCAAGTCACCAGCACAGCTGTTGATGAGCCGCAAACTTCGCTCAATCCTTCCAAGCACCAACCAGCAGCTGCAGCCAGAGGTTGTCAGCTGCAAGCAAGTACATGCAAAATGTGTACAGAGACAGCAACACCAAAAGAGATACTATGACAGGTCAGCTAGACTACTGCCGCCACTGCACAATGGAGAATCCGTCAGAATCCAGGAGCATGACTACTGGAAGCCAGCAGTCATCATCCAGCCAGCTGACACTGAGCGATCGTATCACATCTGCACCCCAGAAGGACAGGTGTACCGCCGCAATCGCAGGCACCTCCTGAACACCAAGGAACAACACCGTCATTCCGACGAGAGGATCAGTTCAACAGAGTGTGATGAACAGAGCAATACACGAAACACATCATACTTCCCTGAACCTAAACCTGAACCAGAATTGTTGACCGATTCAGGAGCATGCTCAGTTCCATACCACACAAGGTCGGGACGCGAGGTCAAGCCTAGAGTTATCCTTGACTTGTGAACTGTCAAAGGGTGTAGGCGGATCGCTGCCCTAAAAAAAAACTGTACATCGTTATTGAAACGTTGAGATGTTTTCAGTGCTAGTTAAATGCTTAGTTTACTTATATGTTGATGCTACTGAGAACATTATGTAGAAGAAATGTTTAAAAGTAAGGCATAACATTTTTCTTTTAAAAGAAAGGGGATGTAACATTTGCATATTGAATTATCATTGGCCCGCAGGCATCTGTAAGGGATACCTATTATATTCACATGTGATCACATGCTGAGTTGTCATTGGCCTGCAGGCATCTGTAAGGACTGCTATTATTTGGAAAACCCAGGCTAGGGGTCCTAACTCCATCTTGTCCCCACTGTGCTGTATGATTGAGATCACAGACCTAATGCTTCATAAAAGAGTTAAACTGTAATATTCCGTTGTCCTGCAAGTTATTATTTTTGTACAAAGTGTGCAAAACAAGACATAAGCGTTAAACAAAGCTTCAATCAACTGTTATACAACATGGAGATCTAGTTGTGTCCTTCACTAGTTCCTGTAAAAGAATGTTCTGAGCAAGCTGGGCCCATGCCCGAGTATTTATACTATCCCTGGACAGCGCCACCAGCAGGCCACCCAGTATTATTTCATAAGTCATTTCCACATGAATGACAAGATTCATGTCAGTGCCCACCTGGCACAGCATGTGGCAGCCATATGGGTGCACTTTGTAAAATTAAGTAAATCTGGACATGATGAGGCTGTCCCTGGCAGCAATGTGCTCGGGTGCTGGTGGGATCTGGCCTGCAGTTCCTTCTGCTCCTCCCTGTCTTTCAGGTGATGCTCCTCCTGCTCGTCCTCCTGAGTGCCTTGCTCCTCATGCAGTGCTAATCCTTGCTGTTGCGCTATGTTGTGCAGGGTGCAGCAGACCATGAGGATTCTGGAGACCCTGGCTGGTGCGTACTGAAGGGCTCCTCCAGATCTGTCAAGGCATCTGAAGTGCATTTCCAGCATGCCTACTGTCTGCTCTATGACACATCTGGTGGAGATTTGGCTTTCATTGTATCTCTCCTGGGCCTCAGTACTTGAAATCCTCAAGGGTATCAAGAGCCACGTCTTCAGTGGATAGCCCTTGTCTCCAAGCAACCAGCCCGAATGTCTGTTTGGAGGAGCGAAGAGCTCAGGGAGGGTGGACTGGTGAAGGACGAAAGAGTCATGGCAGCTGCCAGGGAATTTTGCGCACACATGTATGATGATCTTCCTATGGTTGCAGACCAGCTGCACAATGAAGGAATGGAAGTCCTTGAGATTGACAAAGACTCCTGGGTGATGTGGAGTGCCCTGATGGCCACATGTGTGCAGTCGATGATGCCCTGCACCCATGGGAAGCCAGCCAGAGTGGCAAAGACGAGCGCCCACACTGGCTTCATCAGTGACAAAGTTGATATAATTGGCTGACTTGTCAAACAGGCATCGGTGACCTGTGTGATGTATCTGTGGGTGGCCGACTGCGAGTTGCCACAAATGTCTGCTGCAGGTCCCTGGAAGGAGCCTGAGGTGAAGAAGTTGAGGGCACTGGAGACGTTGTCAGCCACTGGTAAGGCGTGTCAAATAGGGAATGCTGCAGAAACTTCTTTATCCAGAGAGTGGTGGGAATGTGTAACTTGCTACCACAGGGAATGGTTGAGGTGAATAGTATAGATGAATTTAAGGGGAGGCTAAATAAGCATATGAAGGAGACAGTTGTGCTGATAGAGTTAGATAAGGAAAGACAGGAGGAGACTGGAATAGAGCATAAACGCCAACATGGACTGGTTGGGCTGAATGGCATGTTTCTGTGTTGTATATTCTATGTAATTCTATGTAATATAACAGACACTGAGCAGATACTTGAGTGAGCAACGAAATGGGAGATCTACTAGTTATGGGATAAAAATTTTGTATCGCCCCATATGGGGCGTCATTATTGGCGGAGCGCAAAGTTTAGCGCCTGGCGCTAATTATCGCCTCCGACAGCAAACTTGGCTTTTATCGCCCCGGAGGTGATTGGAGTGCTAAATCAGGTGCTACACACCTCTCTTAAGGCGCTAAGGCCGAGGAGCGAGGTGCTACCTCAGAGCGCGGGCGCAGCGCTGGTGCTGTCAGTTAGCGATTGAACACAGACACACTGGCGCCGGTCAGTTCTTAAAGGAGAGGGTCGATCTTGCTCTGCAGCCACACCCTGCTCATTGGAACCTTGAATCTCAGCCTGGACAACCTGTGGCTAAATCTAGCAGCCAAACACTATGGAGAGGGCCAGGGTGCGAGCACAGCGCTTCTGCGAGCGGGCCTTGAAGGCTCTGGTTGGCGCAGTGGAGCACAGATGATCCATTCTCTACCCAGAGAGTGGTAGGAGGCCTTTGCCATGTGAGTACAGAAGAGTGTGGAGGGAGGTGGCTCAGAGAGTCTCCTCAAGCAGCATGGTGCCTAGGACCCATATCCAATGTAGGAAAAATTTCAACAACCTCACTAGGGTCGTCAGGGTGAGTGCCTTTTTTTCAAAACCTCTCTATCCCTCCATCTCAACCTCACTTTATGGCCTGAGGGTGTTAAAAGCCCCAATGCCCAACACTCATCCACCACCTATGGCCCTTTCATCAAACACACTTGGCATACAGTAAGCGCTAGTCAACTATGGGAGGCATTTCAGGCAAGACCATGGCTGCATACAGTAAGGGCTATTCAACTGTGGCAGGCATTTCAGGCAAGACCATGGCTGCATACAGTAAGGGCTATTCAACCATGGGAGGCATTTCAGGCAAGACCATGGCTGCATACAGTAAGGGCTATTCAACCATTGGAGGCATTTCAGGCAAGACCATGGCTGCATAGAGTAAGGGCTATTCAACCATTGGAGGCATTTCAGGCAAGACCATGGTTGCATATTTACACAGATGCCATCCTTTTTCTTGCAGGCCAAGCTGTCTCATAATAGGAGACAGCAGCAACAGACCGGTGGAGGGCGGCCTCAGCTACAACCCCTCAGCGATCTTGAGCAGCGCGTCCACAGGAGTGTGGCAAGCCGGGTGATTGGTCCTGTCACCACTGGAGATGCTGACCCCTTTCTGGACAGCAATGGTAAGGTCATTACCTTTTTGTCCTCTCTCCTTCCACTTGTTCCTCATAACACCAGCCTTTGACACTTTCAATCCAAATCGCTAAATCGTTGCACTCATGCCTCCCTTGCTGCCACCCTGTCCTCACGCTAAAGCCACTCTTGTACCTCCCTGCTTTCAGATGGTGATTTACCAGGTGAGGAGACGGGCCCTCAAGCTGCCAGTGGGAGTGAAGCTGCAGGCGAGGAGGAAGAGGAAGCCGGTGCATCAGCGCCACCCTCTCCCGAGGCAGCCCATGCCCACACTGGGAACACGCCTTCCCTGGAGGGGAGTAGGGGGGAATGGTCTGATGAGGGTGAAGCTCCAGGACCCAGCGGTTGCAGCAACGCGATGGGGGTAGGGAAGCTCGGGGGCCTTCTTCCCGGAGGGAGAGTATTGATTCGAGTCCTGCTGCACTGGACGCAGAGGAGGAGTGGGTCCTTGCTGAAATGAGCACCCAGGCGGAGCACAGGCACACTGAGCTCATGGCTGCAGTGGCAAGGGTGCCCGAATCCATTGAATCACTGGCAAGGAGTGTGGAGCACTTCGGTGTAGCACAGGCGGCTGCCACGCAAATGCTTAGTGCTGCAATGCAGTCAGTGGCTGGTCTCATGCAGACGCAGATTGAGGCCACACGAGCACTGACTGCTGCCACCCTCGGATGAATCAGGCACATTTCCCCTGGGCTCTCACCGCGCTGCAGCAGGCCAGCAATCTGTGCTCCATCAGATTGCTCCGGATGCTGAAGTGCTGCCCCGTGGGAGTGCCAGTGTGTCGGTCGAGCAGGGAGTTGCTGTCCTCTCTCAAGATGACAGCATTCCTGCTGCCACCACTGACACTTCTCCACTGCAGTTGCCACCACCTGTAGGACAGACTGCTGCCGCCCATGCAGAGTTGGTGCAGTCAGCAGCCGGGCCCTCAAGGCCCAGAGCTGGTCCAGGCCATCCTTTAAGGGCATCTGCTGTCTCAGTTTGTGACAATCAGCAGCCTTCCCCCAGCCTTGCTCCAGCCACTGGGGTCCCATTACGGAGGAGCTGCAGGGTGGGAAGGGAGGAATTTCACAAGGGAAGGAGATCACCCTTGAAGGGCAAAAAGTAGGAGGTGTGACAAAATGTTTTTCATTGTTTTATTAAAGGCCGAGGTTCGTGGTCAAATTTTTGTAAATGTTTTGGACATTGTCTTCAGGTTGTGAGAGCCAGTTATGTTAATGACTGCTTTTTTTTGTGTTTCTTTCTATTAGTTTGTCATGCGGAAATGAGACACACAGAGTTTGTCAAATAAAGATGTGTCTGTATTCAAAATGTACATGTTTGGTCTTTGCAATCATTGTTGCCTTGACCGGCTTAGGGGTTGCGAGATTTTTTCATTCAGGTTGCTTGAATGGCAGAAGCCATTTCCTCAGAGGGGGCCTAGAAGCGACTTGCTATGAACCTTTGATGGACGGCCCTTCCACTTTGTACATTGTGTGCCTCCCTCCCGCCTTGGTGCTGCTGATGATCATCCTCCTCATCTTCCTCCTCCTCTTCCTCCTCCTCCTCTGCTGGTGCTCCAATGCCTGGTGGCATTGGCTAGGTCCTGAGGATTGCAAGGTTATGCAGCATGCAGCACACAACAACGAAGTGGGAGACTCGCTCAGGCGAGTACTGAAGGGCTCCTCCAGAATGGTCCAGACAGCGGAACCATTGCTTGAGCACGCTGATTGTGTGCTCAACAATGTTCCTGGTAGCTTGATGGCTCTTGTTGTATCGTAGCTCAGCAGGGGTGCTGGGCATACGGTGTGGTGTCATCAGTCAGGTGCACAGAGGATATCCTTTGTCCCTGAGAAGCCAACCTCCTGGGTGATGCGGTGCCTGGAAAAGGTCTGCCACAGAAGTCTGGCGCAGGATGAAGGCATCATGGCTGCTGCCAGGGAAGTGGGCATTGACAGCGAGTATCAGCTGTCTGTGGTCGCAGACCAACTGAATGTTTAAGGAATGGAAGCCCTTTCGGTTGCGGAAATCCTCGGCATTCTCTTGCGGAGCACGCAAAGCCACATGCATGCAATCAATGGCGCCCTGCACCATGGGGAAGCCCGCTATCATTGCAAAGCCCATTGGGCGTTCTTGCTGCTTGTCCAGGGTCATGGGGAAAGAGATGTACTCTTGTCTCCTTTTAAAGAGGGCATTTGTTACCTGATGGATACAGCAATGCACCGCGAACTGGGAGATATTGGTGATGTCCCCAGTAGCTGATTGAAATGAGCTGGTGGCATAAAAGTTGAGAGCCACTGTTATCTTCACTGCCACCGACAGAGATGTCCTGCTCCTCAGTTGAGGCTGCAGATCTGGCTGAAGCAGGTGGCAGAGCTCAGTGACAACCTCCTTGCTGAAGCGCAGTCTTCGCAAACACTGCTCCTCAGACATATTAATGTAGGAGAACTGTTGGCGAAAAACCCTGGGAGGGTAATCTTATGTTCATTAATAAATAGACATTCTTATTATGAACACAGCTAGCTTTTGCTAGACACTTTTATTGAGCACATGTGGACTAGGTACAGTATCTGTAGAGGCTTCCATCTTTACTGCTGCCTTGTGGGTAGCCTATTGCCTCATGGATAATGTAGTCTTAATATACATACAGCTGGGTAGTGTAGTCTTATACATACAGCTATATACAGCTCTACACAGCTCTACGGCTCCACCTAGTGTCCACTATAGAATGACATGTTATTGATCATTACATCCCCCTTTCTTTGAGGTTTAACAAAATCAATATCAATCAACTTTCAAGAAAACAATAAAGATAATATCAGTAACAATTTTGTTAGTGCTCTATAAACATAAACATTTTCAAAACAGTCAACACATTTTCAAAGCTTTACATTGTACTCAAAGATTAAGTCTATCAGGCTCTTTTACTTCACGTGTGGATCTTCTCAACACGGGTAAGTCTGATGTGTCTTCATGAGATTGTTTTGGCGGTGAATGATAAGATGCAGTTGCGGCATTGTCATCGATCTGCTCTTGTATAGATCGAGGTCTCCTTGCGATCTTTGCTTGGAGAGGGTTTCAGTGTTTCCTTCACTCTTCATGCCATAACTCTCAATGTAGTCAATGCACTCTCGAAAAACTGCTGGCAGCTGGATCCCATCATACAGCATAGTCCTCTCAGCAGCCTCGGCTAATGGAACACCAAAGATTGACCTGAGGGAAGAAGGAGTATCCACCGGAACTGCTTCCTGCTCTGGTGCAGGCTTCTTCTTTTTCTTTTTCTCTTTCCACTGCTTAACAACATCTGCTGCGATTATATCTTTGGACTTTTTCTCCTTGTGTTTTTCCTCTTTGTGCTTTTCTTCCTTTGGCTTCTCTTTGACCTTAAAGTCTTTTTCTTTCTTCTTGGAGAAACTAGGCTTTTTGAAGACATGGATACCCTTTGGCCTTTTCATCCTTGATGGGCTCTCTGCTTCATCACCTGAGTCATCTGGTCTGCTTATGGCACAGTTTATACGGTAGACTCTCTTGACCAGTTCTAAGTCTTCACAAGCTTTGTCACCTAGTATCGAATCAAGTCTTTCAGCCACAACAGAAAACATGAGATGATGCACTTTGTCTTTGACTGTCACTTTAAGTCTGCATACACCTAAGCTATCTATTTTCTGTCCATTATAGTCCTTCAGTAGTACTGACTTTTTCTGTATTTTGGGCTTTTCTTTCATATTGTTAATGTCACTCATACTGATTAAGTTTGCTTTTGCCCCAGTGTCTAGTTTCAAGGTAACTAATGCTCCATTTACCTGCAGTGGGATCATCCATTTGTCCTCTTTTACTGCATTAACTTTATGTTCAGCATTGTCCATTTCTGAGGGCTGCACATTTTCTGTATCCTTTTTGATATCGTCACATGACACCATTCCTACAAAAAATGTCTCACTTAAATCAGTGTCCTCAATTACATTAACTTGTTGCCCTTTTGTTGTTTTTACTTTTGAAAAGCATTGTTTGGCAAAGTGATTCTTTCCATTACACTTTGTGCACATTTTTCCAAACGCTGGGCATTGTCTTAACTGGTGTTTGTAACCACAGCGTTTACAATTAAAAATTTCATCCTCCGATTGCTTTTCATTTCTGTTCTGCCCACGTTTCTTCCCCTTGTAGGACACAGCACCGACAGCAGCATTATCACTCATTACAATTGCATCATTATTGATTTCACTGAAAGTCTTCGCGTGCTTTCGAGCTAGCTCGCTGGCTTGGCATATTTTCACTGCATTTTCCAAATTTAGTTCGGTTTCTCTCAACAGACGTTCCCTGACTTTTTATCATGAATACCAAACACAATCTGGTCACGAATCATGGATGCTTTGAGCTCAGAGAAATTACATGTCTGTGCTTTCAGTTTCAGATCAGTTATAAAGCTATCAAAAGTCTAATTTTGCTGCTGTGTCTGAGAACGGAAGATGTATCTTTCATAGGTCTCATTCTTTTTGGGAGAGCAATGTGCATCAAATTTTTTTAGCACATCTTCTAATTTTTCTCTGTTCTCCTCTGGATTAAATACAAATGTATTAAATACCTCTGTCGCCTGTGGGCCTGCAACCGTAAGCAGCAACGCTATCTTCCTTGCGTCTGGCTTCGTACCGAATCCGATGGCTGCAATGTAGAGTTCGAATTGTTGTTTAAGAGTCTGCCAATTGTAGTCGATGTTTCCTGTGAGTTTCAAATGCTCTGGTGGCTTCAAATTCTCCATGTCGCTTTTCACAATTTTCAGCAGATCTTCACCATCCTGGTACCATCTTATGTTCATTAATAAATAGACATTCTTATTATGAACACAGCTAGCTTTTGCTAGACACTTTTATTGAGCACATTTGGACTAGGTACAGTATCTGTAGAGGCTTCCATCTTGACTGCTGCCTTGTGGGTAGCCTATTGCCTCATGGGTAATGTAGTCTTAATATACATACAGCTGGGTAGTGTAGTCTTATACATACAGCTATATACAGCTCTACACAGCTCTATGGCTCCACCTAGTGTCCACTATAGAATGACATGTTATTGATCATTACAGGTAAGGTCTCCTGTACAGAGGCCTGTTGGCCCTCCTCTGTCTGGCCATGATTGCCACTCTCTCTCTGCGTCTCTGTGCCCTCTGAATGTGATGGAGAAGGACGATGTTCCCATCCATTGCAGCCCCAATAGTATCTAGGCAATCAAAGTTGTGAAGGTCAAAATGCAAAGTACCTGCAAAGTTATGGTCAGAAGCCAAAACTACCTCAGACAGCATTGGCTCAATGCAGAAGTCTCTCTTTCTCTCTTTGTCTCTCTCAAAATCTCTCTCTCTCTCTCAGAACGAGTGGTGCAAGAATGGCTACCACACAAAAGCCAGGAAGAGGCCCCCTTTAAGTAGCACCCCCCCCAGCCCCACAGCGACTGGGAAGCATTCCAGTCAACCTGTCGTTGGTTGCGCCAGGCAGAAAGGAGAGGGGTGCCACTCAAATTCCGGTCCGGGGCATCACAAGGGCGCTGCACTCTCAAATGACGTCAAGATCTGCAAGCGCAGGAGATCGGGCGGTATTGTTTAGCACTGCCGCAAAATGTCCGGTCAATTTCGCGAGAGGCGCAGGTATCGCCGCACCCTGGCGCTAGTTGCTTTGCACCCTACTTGGCGCTCTCTTAAGGCGCTAACGGGAGGCGCTACCAACTGAATTTTTCCCCCTATGTGTTAAAAATGGAGGGTGGGTCATAACATAGTGTGCAATACCAGATATGCATGTGCACGGTGCTGTGATAGGTAATTGGAATGATAACCAGACAATGTTACATAAAATCACAGTCTACATACCCAGCCTGGCTATTCAAATATCCTGGACACTGGGTGCTGCAGCAGTATCCTCATTCGCCCCTTTCCTTTTCAACGGCACTCTCACCGAATGTGTCTGAGGATTCTTAACCTGGCACGTGAACATCATGCAAAATCCACACTGTGTTATTCATGAGACAAGGGTAGGTTGAGAGAGGATCTGAATACCTCAACACACAGCACAACCCATCCCACACTGTGTAGTAAAATCACTAGTGGCAAATTCAAGAGAGAATTTTTATTTATTTTACACTTGGATTAAGGGCTTTTGAGATCAATCTTGTCTCCACCCACAGTGAGAGGTTCTAGGTACCTGCTGTTGGATTTCCAATGGGGAACCTCATTAGTAAAGTACAGGATGGTGAAGGTACTCCCATAGTGCTGTTAGGGAGGGAGTTCCAGGATTTTGACCCAGCGACGATAAAGGAACAGCGATATATTTCCAAGTCAGGGTGGTGTATAACTTGGAGGGGAACTTGGAGGTGATGGCGTTCCTATGCCCCTGCTGCCCTTGTCCTTCTAGATGGTAGACATCATGGGTATGGGTGGTGCAGCCAAAGAAGCCTTGGCGAGTTGCTGCAGTGCATCTTGTAGATGGTAAACACTGCAGCCACAGTGCAGTGGAGGGAGTGAATGTTTAAGGTGGTGGATGGGGTGCCAATCAAGCGGGCTGTTTTGTCTTGGATGTTGTCGAGCTTCTTGAGTGTTGTTGGAGCTGCACTCATCCAGGCAAGAGCAGAGTATTCCATTATACTCCTGACTTGTGCCTTGTAGATGGTGGAAAGGCTTTGGGGAGTCAGGAGGTGAGACACTCGCCGCAGAATACCTAGCCTCTGACCTGCTCTTGTGGCCATAGTATCTATGTGGCTGGTCCAGTTAAGTTTCTGGTCAATGGAGACACCCAGGATGTTGATTGTGGGGAATTTGACGATGGTATTGTCGTTAAATGTCAAGGGGCAGTGGTTAGACTCTCGCTTGTTGGAGACGGTCAATGCTTGGCAATTTTGTAGCGCGAATGTTACCTGCCACTTATCAGCTCAAGCCTGACTGTCGTCCAGGTCTTGTTGCATGCGGGCATGGGCTGATTCATTATCTGAGGAGTTGCGAATGGAACTGAACACTGTGCAATCATCAGTGAACATCCCTATTTCTGACCTTATGATGGAGGGAAGCTCATTGATGAAGCAGCTAAAGATGGTTGGACCTAGGACACTGCCCTGAGGAACTCCTGCAGCGATGTCCTGGGGCTGAGATGATTGACCTCCAGCAACCACAACAATCTTCCTTTGTGCTAGGTATGACACCAGCCAGTGGAGAGCTTTCCCCCCCGATTCCCAATGACTTAAGTTTTACTAGTCTCCTTGATGCCACACTCGGTCAAATGTTGCCTTGATGTCAAGAGCAGTCACTCTCACCTCACCTCTGGAATTCAGCTCTTTTGTCCATGTTTGGACCAAGGTTGTAATGAGGTCTGGAGCCGAGTCATCCTGGCAGAACCCAAACTGAGCATCGGTGAGCAGGTGATTGGTGAGTAAGTGTTGCTTGATAGTACTGTCAACAACGCCCTCCATCACTTTGCTGATGATTGAGAGTAGACTGATACGGTAGTAATTGTCCAGATTGCATTTGACCTGTTTTTTGTGGACAGGACATACCTGGGCAGTTTTTCACATTGTCGGGTAGATGCCAGTGTTGCAGCTGCACTGGAACAGCTTGGCTAGAGGGATGGCTAGTTCTGGAGCACAAGTCTTCAACACGACAGCCAGGGTGTTGTCGGGGCCCATAGCCTTTGCTGTATCCGCTGTGCTCAGCCATTTCTTGATATCATATGGTGTGAATTGAATTGGCTGAAGGCTGACATCTAATGGTGGGGGACCTCAAGAGGAGGCCGAGATGGATCATCCACTCGGCACTTCCGGCTGAAGATGGTTGCAAAAATTTCATCCTTGTCTTTTGCACTCTGGGCTCTGCCATCATTGAGGATGGGGATATTCATGGAGCTTCCGCCTCCCATTAGTTGTTTAATTGTCCACCACCATTCACAACCAAATGTGGCAGGACTGCAGAGCTTTGATTTTGTCTTGTTTTGCACACTTTGTATAAAAATAATAAATTGCAGTACAACGGAGTATTACAGTTTAACTCTTTTATTAAGCACTAGATGAAGTGCCCGGCGGTGCTGAGGCTTTTTTGAGGGCATGTTGTTGTTTGAAGAGAGAGAGAGAGCGACTGGGGGGAAGACAGAGAGCGACTGGGGGGAAGAGAGAGAGTGACTGGGGGGAAGAGAGAGAGCGACTGGGGGGAAGAGAGAAAGTGACAGGGGGGAAGAGAGAGAGTGACTGGGGGGAAGAGAGAGAGCGACTGGGGGGAAGAGAGAAAGTGACTGGGGGGAAGAGAGAGAGTGACTGGGGGGAAGAGAGAGAGCGACTGGGGGGGAAGAGAGAGAGCGACTGGGGGGGAAGAGAGAGAGCGGCTGGGGGAAGAGAGAGAGCAACTGGGTGGAAGGGGGAGAAGGGGGGAAGGGTGGGGGGAAGGGGGGGAAGGGGAGGGGGAGGGGGGAGGAAGGGGAGGGGGAGGGGGGAGGAAGGGGAGGGGTGGAAGGGGAGGGGGAGGGGGAGGAAGGGGAGGGGGGAGGAAGGGGAGGGGGAGGGGGGAGGAAGGGGAGGGGAGGGGGGAAGGGGAGGGGGAGGAAGGGGAGGGGGAGGGGGAGAGGGGAGGGGGTTGGGGGGAGGAAGGGGAGGGGGAGAGGAGAGGGGGGAGGGGGGAGTGGAGGAGGGGGGGAGGGGAGGAGACGGGGGAGGAGGGGAGGGGGAGGGGAGGGGAGTGGGGGAGGGGAGGGGAGGGGGAGGGGAGGGGGGAGGGGGGAGGGGGGCGGGGAGGGTAGGGGAGGAGAGGGGGGAGGGGAGAGGAGGAGAGGGGGAGGAGAGGGGAGTGGGAGGAGAGGGGAGGGGGTGGGAGGGGGGAGGGGCAGGAAGGGGGGAGGGGAAGGGAGGGGGGAGGGAAGGGGGGAGGGGGAAAGCTGGGGGAAGGAGGGGGGGAGAAAGGGAGGGGGGGTGCCAGCAGACCCTCTCCCCTCTGCCGGCAATGGCTCCGCTGAGCTCCGTGCTGCCCCATGCACTGACATGGCCCAGCCGAGCGCTGCGCCCCGGTCAGCCCGAGCCCCGCACCCACTCCCGAGGCCAGGCCTGAGGCGGCTTCAGATGGCCGATTGTGGCTGACTGGGCCCGGTTGCCGGGGTAACCCTCCTCCCCTCTCCGCCCTCCCGATCTCCGGGACCGGGCCTGGGCCTGAGCGGCTTGAGGCGGCCGATTGCGGCTGGCGAGCCCGGTTGCCGGGGTAACCCTCTCCACTCCCCCCTCCCCCTCCCCTCCCGAGCCCCAACCCCTGAGCCTCGCCCCCCCCGCTAACATGCTCGCTTCCCTCTGCCCGCGCTCTGTGGGCCCTGTGTGGAGGTGCGCGTACGCCGTGCAGCGCGAGCGCGAGCAGCTTGCAGTGAGCCCAGCCAGCCTTTACCAAGATGGCTGGCCGCTGGTTCGGAATCGGGCCCAGCGGAATGGCCGGTGCGTAGCTTGGGCATGGCTGGGCAACAGACGCCCAGGCTTCGAGGCCTGCCTGCAAAAACGGTGAAAGGTAGGAAAATTATAGAGGTTAGAGAAAAGATTTACAAATGAATTAACTTTTTTTTAAAACAATTTGTGTTTTAAAAGCAACTTTTTTTTTGCTGGAAATGTAGATTTGAAAAGAAACATGCAGAAAGCGGGAAAAGGAAATGAAGAGTTTGGAATCAAGATGTCGGCCACTCACCTCGGTTCAGAATGATAAGGCCCGCCCATACACACACCGATTGGTCAACCGTCAGGTCACTGAAGTGTAGGATTGGTCAATCGTCCTGTCACTCGACTGTAGGATGGCCCACCCACACATGCAATGAACCCGCCCCCGTGATGCAGTGATTGGTCGACCGTCGTACGATTGGTCAACCTTCACGTCACTCGATGCTAATGAGCGGATAATGAGCGGAATTTTGAATGTTTTTTGGATACCGTCGGCACAATTTTTTGGTCCAACAAAAAAAGTAAATATGCCTACAAGAGTCCCCTAATGACGAGCTTTCTTTTGATATAACACATGTGTAGGTACGCTCTATAACTTTTGATTGTATAGCCGGACAGGCAGACAGAGAGACAGAGAGACAGAGAGACATACAGGTGAAGGAGCAGCGCGCGCCGAAAGCTTGTGATTTCAAATAAAACTGTTGGACTATAACCTGGTGTTGTGTGATTTCTTACATTTGTCCACCCCAGTCCAACACCGGCATCTCCAAACCATGAATTATATATATATAGATTAGGTCTGTGATCTTACTCACAGCAGCACCAGTGGGGAAAAGCCTGGAATTAGGACCCCTAGCCTGGGCCTTCCAAACAATAGTAGTCCTTACAGATGCCTGCAGGCCAATGACAACTCAGCATGTGATCACATGTGAATATAATAGGTATTCCTTACAGATGCCTGCGGGCCAATGATAATTCAATATGCAAATGTTACAGATTTGATCCGTTGATTGTGGGATAATTGAGCTCTGTCTGTAGCATGCTGTGTCCGCTGTTTAGTATGCATGTAGTCCTGTGTTGCAGCTTCCCCAGGTTGGCACCTCATTTTTAGGTACGCCTGGTGCTGCTCCTGGCCTGCTTCTGCCCTGTTTGAGTTCTTCAAGGAAGATTGCAAAGTGAACAGATGGTTTATAGATGACAAAGTGTATCCATTGCTGTCACTAAGGAAGTGGTACTCGGGAAAATAATGGGACTCAAGGCGGGTAAATCACCTGGACCTGATGGCTTACATCCTAGGGTCTTGAGGGAAGTGACGGTAGGGATTGTGGATGCATTGGTAATAATGTTCCAAAACTCCCTGGACTCAGCAAAGGTCCCGGCAGACTGGAAAACTGCTAATGTAACACCCTTATTTAAAAAGGGCAGTAGACAGAAGGCTGGAAACTATAGACCGGTTAGCCTAACATCTGTGGTAGGTAAAATTTTGGAGTCCATTATTAAGGAGACAGTAACAGAACATTTGGATAATCATCATTTAATAGGACAAAGTCAGCATGGTTTTATGAAGGGGAAGTCATGTTTGACAAATTTGCTGGAGTTCTTTGAGGAAGTAACATATAGGGTGGATAAAGGGGAACCAGTGGACGTAGTGTATTTAAACTTCCAAAAGGCATTTGACAAGGTGCCACACAAAAGATTATTGCTTAAGATAAAAAATCACGGGATTGGGGGTAGTATTCTGGCATGGATAGAGGATTGGCTATCTAACAGAAGGCAGAGAGTTGGGATAAATGGTTCATTCTCAGACTGGCAATCAGTAACTAGTGGTGTTCCGCAGGGGTCAGTGCTGGGTCCCCAACTCTTTACAATCTATATTAACGATTTGGAGGAGGGGACCGAGTGTAACATATCAAAGTTTGCAGATGATACTAAGATGGGAGGGAAAGTAGTGAGTGAGGAGGACATAAAAAACCTTCAAGGGGACATAGACAGGCTAAGTAAGTGGGCAGAGATTTGGCAGATGGAATACAATACTGGAAAGTGTGAGGTTATGCACTTTGGTAGGAAAAATCGTAGAGCAAGTTATTATCTTAATGGCAAGAAACTGAAAAGTACTGAAGTACAAAGGGATCTGGGGGTCCTGGTGCACGAAACTCAAAAGGTTAGTATGCAGGTGCAGCAAGTGATTAAGAAGGCCAATGGAATGTTGGCTTTCATTGCTAGGGGGATAGAATATAAAAATAGGGAGGTATTGCTTCAGTTGTACAAGGTATTGGTGAGACCGCACCTGGAATACTGCGTACAGTTTTGGTGTCCATACTTAAGAAAGGACATACTTGCTCTCGAGTCAGTACAAAGAAGGTTCACTCAGTTAATCCCGGGGATGAGGGGATGGACATATGAGGAGAGGTTGAGTAGATTGGGACTCTACTCACTGGAGTTCAGAAGAATGAGAGGCGATCTTATTGAAACATATAAGATTGTGAAGGGGTTGGATCGGGTGGATGCAGGGAAGATGTTCCCGATGATGGGTGAAACTAGAACTAGGGGGCATAGTCTAAGAATAAGGGGCTGCTCTTTCAAAACTGAGATGAGGAGGAACTACTTCACTCAGAGGGTGGTAGGTCCATGGAAGATGCTGCCCCAAAAAACTGTAGAAGCTACATCATTACATAAATTTAAAACAGAAATAGACAGTTTCCTAGAAGTAAAGGGAATTAAGGGTTACGGGGAGCGGGCAGGAATTTGGACATGAGTCTAGGTTCGGATCGGTCATGGCCCTGTGGGTAGTGGAGTGGGCCCAGGGGCCGTGTAGCCTGATCCTGCTCCTATTTCGTGTGTCTAATTCTGTTAGATGCAGGAGATGGTTCTGTGATAGTGGATTGGCAGTTAGGATCAGATCAGCCATGATCTTATTCAATGGCGGAGCAGGCTCGAGGGGCCAATTGGCCTACTCCTGCTCCTATTTCTTATGTTCTTATGTTCTTATGTTCATCAGCTCCGGCTATTTCACAGAGGGCAATGGAACAAGTCCTGCAAGGGATCCCAGGGGCCCAGTGTTATTTGGACGACATCCTGGTCACGGGCGAAAATGACAGTGATCACCTTGCCAACCTGGAGCAGGTGCTCACTAGATTGCAGGAATATGGGCTCCGAGCTAACTGCCCCAAATGCGAGTTTTTTAGAAAACAGATCTCGTATTGTGGCCACGTTATCGATAAAGAGGGGTTACATAAGTCCCCAGAGAAGATTGAGGCAGTATTCAAGGCTCCAGCACCGGAAAATGTGTCACAACTGAGGTCGTTCCTCGGGCTGGTAAACTACTACCATAAGTTCTTGCCAAATTTGTCTACAATACTACACCCACTGAACACCCTACTACAAAATGGGGTGCCATGGAAGTGGAGTGACAAATGTAGACGAGCTTTCCAGAAGAGCAAAACACTAATCACATCGAAAGAGGTATTGGCCCATTACAACCCAGCATTACCAATTCGGTTGGCATGTGATGCGTCACCCTACGGCATTGGAGCGGTGCTATCGCACAAATGCTCGGATGGCTCAGAGAGGCCAATAGCCTTTGTGTCACAAACACTAACCTCAGCCGAGCGTAACTACGCCCAGATTGACAGGGAGGCCATCAGCCTAGTGTGAGGACTGAAAAAGTTCAATCACTATCTGCACGGGCAGAAATTCACCTTGCTGACTGATCACAAGCCTCTTGTCTCCATTTTTAATCCGAAGAAGGGCGTTCCGGTGATGACTGCACAACGACTAGAAAGATGGTCACTTTTTCTCGGGGCGCACCACTATGAGATTGAATATAAGGGCACGAAACAGCATGGAAATGCTGATGGGCTATCACGCCTGCCACTGCCTACTGCGGAGGAAGCACCAGCAGTGGATCCTGTCGAAATATTCCATTCGACTATAGTTGAATACCTACCGGTAACTAACGCTTGTATCGAAAAGGAAACACGAAATGACCCGACACTGTCTCGGGTATATGATTTGACGGTGAAGGGATGGCCAGCACATGGCAACTCACTGTTGCTAGCATTCTCGACAAGGAGAGAACAGCTGTCAGTGTGTCGGGGGACCTTGATGTGTGGATCCCGAGTGGTAATTCCACCCAAGTTAAGGGATAGAGTGCTCAATGAGCTTCATGAGGGTCATCTGGGAGGGGTAAAAATGAAAAGCCTAGCCAGGGCTTATGTGTGGTGGCCGGGAATCGATAAACAAATCGAAGACCTGACCAAGAGTTGCTCAGGATGCCAGAAAGTCCAAAATGCACCACCACAGGCCCCTCTACACTCATGGGAGTGGCCCTCATCTCCATGGCAACGGGTGCATATTGATTTTCCTGGTCCATTCATGGACTCAATGTTTTTAATAGCCGTGGATGCGCACTCAAAATGGCCTGATGTCATCAAAATGTCCTCCACCACTACGGAGAAAATTATTGCAGTCCTACGGACCATTTTTGCCAGGAATGGCTTGCCAGAACAGATTTGCTCCGACAACGGACCACAGTTTGTGTCTGAAGAGTTCCGGAGGTTCTTGAAAAGAATGGGGTAAGGCATTACACATCCGCCCCGTATCATCCAGCCACAAATGGATTGGCTGAGAGGTTCGTACAAACCTTTAAGAAGGCAATAAAGGCTATGTACAATGACAACATTCCGCTGCAGCACAAAGTGGACAATTTCCTGTTCGCCTACCGGAATGCGACACATGCAGTCAGCAACCAGGCCCCAGCCATGATGTTCTTTAACCGAAGGTTAAGATCTCGCCTGGATTTGCTCAGACCAAACGTACGAAGAGATGTTGAGAGTAAGCAATTCCAGCACATCCATGAGAAGCCAACAAGGAGCTTCAATGTAGGGCAACCAGTCTTGGCCTGCGACTACCGAACAGAAAAATGGCAGCCAGGAACGATATGCACATGGCAGGGCCCACTAATGTACACAGTGGACGTTGGGGAGTGCATCGTGAGACGCCATGCTGACCAGATCCTAGAGTCACAGGAACAAGTCAACCCCATGCCTCGCCCATACGTACCTGGTGATGAACCCGACGTACAGGTCGCATCTACCCCAGAAACAGTAGCATCGGAAGCTGATGAACCAACCGACGACAGGGGGCCAGAATCGCCTCCACACCAAGAGCAAGACACTCGGGAAAGGCGCTATCCAGAAAGGATCAGGAAGCCTCCCCAAAGACTGAATATATAAATAGACTATTTTCAGCTAATGTTGCATGTTAAAAGTGTTAATTGTAATTAGTTTGACATTTAATTGTTAAATGAGTGTTATGGTACTGCTAATCTAAAAGGGGAGGAATTGTAATGTTTATTCCATTAACGGGGGGGAACTATCTTTTACAGCTCATGTATACTGCAGTACTGGCAGTGACCACACCTGTATATAGCACTGAGTAGTAATCTGTACAGATCAGTTCCACTGTGAGCCACGTTGAGCAAACACCTGTTGTACCGTTCTCCTGCAGTCTGTGTCTTATTATACACGGACACAACACCGCCCCTAACCCAGGTGTAGAGACGGAGAGACCTGAGGTCGAAAACCCCGCCCCGGACCCAGCCATGGGACCTGGGGGCGGAGACTCTCAGCTCGCAGCAGCAGGCTGCGAAAAGTTACCTGCCCCCAGCCCAGTTTCGGGAGGGGTCAAGCCTGGGGGAGCAATGGTTCGGGTAAAAGGCCCAGCGGCCAAGAAAGCCCCACCCGCCAAAGCCCCCAGAAACTCCCCGCGAACGCCCTAGCCGAGAAAGCCATGGTCACCAGCCCTCCAGTTACCAAGGGCCGCCCCTCGAGCCAGGGAGAGGTCCAAGGACAGAGGTCCTCAGCCAGCAGTCTCGGGCTGCGAGGGACCAACCGTGAAGGACGGTGCGGTCACGCCGGGGATTAGCCTGGCCGTCCGGAGACGGGCGGCGGATGTATATAGTAGGTTTAAGTTTAAGTAAGGTGTAATTGTTTAGCTTTAGTTTGGGTGTTTGTAATTTAAGTTAAATAGGGTGATGGGTAGTTTTAATTTAAGCCGTCTGATAAGAGTGTATATTTGGGTCGAGGTTGCGGAACCTGACCATGCCTCACCAAGTCAGAGAATCTCTTGGGGACCTGGCTGCATGTTTTTTTTACATCTTTTGCAGAAAGATTTTCGGGATGGACTGGATCGTGGTCCTATTCGCCCTAATCGGGATGAGTAAGGAGAGGAGGGGTGACGTCCAAGACTCCCACATCTATGGGTGTTCAGGAGACAAGGCGCCCCTGGTGATCGATGGGAACGGCGAACGGGATGCGGAGGAGACCGCTGTCTACTTCCACGAGGGAAGGTGGCCAGGATGGTTGGGGTCCAATTCGTCTCAGTACTCCAGCCAGACCGGATTCACGTACGGGAAGCCTCCCTCCTGTGCCCCCGGATTTGAGTCATTTCCACGAGGGTCAGTGTCACCGTTGGAAAGAGTATGGCCTAGAAATTGAGTAGCCTTAGCGCCGCATTTGAGGCGCTAGAGGGCCTAGCGCCGGAGTTATGGCCAGTTTAGAAATTCCCTGGGGCCCTAGAATCGGCGGTAGACCGGTAGCGCTGCGCCGGCACCGATGACGTCATCTGTGTGCGCAGCGTCCCGGTTGCCGTGGTGACGGGCCCCAGCGCCGAAATTGAGTTGCGGCCGCCTCGCCCGTGGCAGCCGCAACTAAGATTTTTTCAACCGAGTCTTCCCCGAGTTAGCGCCGGCGCATTAAGGTCGCGCGGCGGCCGGCCGCTTTCCCGCCGGCCGCCTGCCTGCACCTCCCTCCCCGGACTCCTCCACCCCCCCCCCCCGCGGAACAGATGCGTCTGGCCTGCAAGCCCGGCACTTGTCCGAGGTGCCGGGCTCATTTTTTTCAATATTTGAACGGACAGCGGGCGGGTGCAGGCAGCTCCTCCTTAACTGAAGGAGGAGGCCTGCACTTCCCCAGCCTGCCGCACCGCATCGGGTCCCGCAGCGCCGGATTAGCGCCGCAATGCGTCAGTCAGCGCCCATTGGGAGGCGCTCACGCCCGCCAGTAGCGCCGGCAGCCGTCTGGGCGCGGCGCTACTGAATTTTTGGCGCGCGCAGGGGGACTTAGCGCCGGCGCTAAATTTCCGGCGCTAAAGCCCTGGCGCGGCGCCAACTCAATTTCTAGGCCTATATGTTTAACATGCAAAGGACACATTCCACTGGACAGATGGTGGTGGCTCCGAAAGTTGAGCAAGGACATGAGGAACCCCGAAGTCGAATGGGAGCGTCTGGGTAATAACACCCATCGGACAATTACCGGGACTCATGGAGGACTGAGTGTATGCTGGGACAAGTGCTGGGAACCGGACCAAGGGATTTACATCTGTATGTGGGGGTCAGAGAAGGTCTGCCCTGCAGGCATATCCATTATGTTCCACCGGCAGTGGCACGACGCCGGGGAGGGGGTAAGGTGGAATACCAGCCTGAAGGTGTGTGCGGTCCCATACACCCAGATCCCAGTCAACGCCACTGAGTTTGTGCCCCACCCACGGCACAGGCGGCGAGGTTATCCACGGAAGATTGCCCCACCACCACCAAGGGACCAGGGAATGGATTGGTACTAGTCCCCACCAATCAGATGCTGTACCAGTGGGTACACTATGCGGTAGCCTCCGTGATTTTAAATCTCACGGAGGAACAGTTACCGGAGTGGTGCCCCAAAGAAACAGAGCAGTTATATGAGGCCCTATTAAAAGACATGTTCAAGAAATTTTACGAGTTCAATTTTGCCCATGAGGACAAGACCAAACTCTGCACCACACGCCGGGAATTTTTGGGTAACCCAGGGAGACAAAGAAGGGGTGTATGGAATGATGTTTTTACTGCGTTTAACACTGGGTCCACTGTCATCAACAGCTTGGATGACATAGAGCTGCAGACCCAGATAAACGGTTTAAAAACACAGTTAAAAGGGTTATTACTGGATGAGAAGAAGGTAGTGGGCTCGGAGTTGCATGAGGACCAGGCCATGATGGTCCATTTAAAAGAGATTATAGCCGAGTTGGAAAAGTATGCAAAGATGGTAAATGCTCTCATAAGGGAGGACAGAAATGCTTCTGACCAAGCTGCGCCGAATGAGGTGTGCATGTTATACGGGGCGTGGTTACTGGGCGAGGGCCGGAGTAACCTGGAGGATTTAAAACAAGGTTTGGTCCCCTCCTGGATTAGCAACAAGCACCTCGCAGCCCTTCACCCTTTTGAGAACACATTGAGCCCGTGCCAACTCCGGCTAGCCTCTGAGGCCTATCCAGTCCCCGTGGATTGTGGGTGGTCCAACCACACAATCATGGGAGTAGTAGTTAGGATGCCGGTCATGGGTAGGACAGCCCGACCTGCCCCGGTGTACAGGGTTGAGAACATTGGAGTCATTCAGGGGGGTGCACACATTCGGTTCACAGCGGTCCCGCCTTACGTCATTAAGTGGGAGCACGCTATGACAGGTACTGACCTCTCAGGGTGCCAGAGCCGGGGAGCACACATAATCCTGTGTACCCAGCACTTGAATGCCTTCTCAAGACCGCATTGTGAGTTCAGGGCTACTGACGTGAAGCCTATAAATTGCACCATGGAGGCAATGGCACAAGGCCATGACCCCCCGCAGGTAGCATATATAGGGGGTGGGACATATTGTGTCACCACCGGTGCATCCCACTACCAGCATGGACAGCACAGCTGGTGCCCGGTTAGTGACAGCAGTTTCTGTTTTAAACCCAAGGCAGAAGTTCGAGTGGCCCAGGAGCGAATTGTTCCCATCCCTGAACCCTTCACTGTTCACCTCACTGTGAAGGAGAATTTTACGAACTTGCAAAAGTACGTAGCGCACTTTGGCTACGAAATTCCCCCTCTTCCTGAACATTTGACCAAAATTCTAAAAGCCGTTGTAGTTTCACAGAAACTTTTCTACATTCTGGAGCAGAAAACAGTAGAGATAGGGACTAAGATATTGGATATTGTGACTCCACCCTGGTGGAAACTTTTTAATAATATAGAGGTCCTTTCATGGATCAGGCTGGTCTCCCACATTCTCGTGGTTTGCCAGTGAGGAATAGTGCTGTATTTAGTTTGTATCCAGTGTAAGGGAAAATGTCGGTGGTCAGAATTCCGAAACCAGAGCTTTTGGAAAGAACATTATGTAAAGGTGGAGGAAGATATACCGGTTAAAGTTTCTCCATGTTTTCGATTGAAGAATTGTCGTTTCTTTGTGTTTGTTATTTTCAATTAAAGGTTTTTCTTTTGTTGTTTTCTTTTGCGACGCAGTTTAATAAAGATATGTCTACCAAATGGTGCAGGGGTGTAGGACCCCCTCCATGCCTGGATGTGTGTGAAAAGCCTGTGATTTTACTCTTTGTATGCTGATGTACGCTACATTTTCGCGGAATGGGAAGTGTATGTGTCGTGGGTATATTAGATATTAACGATTTGGAGGAGGGGACCGAGTGTAACATATCAAAGTTTGCAGATGATGCTAAGATGGGAGGGAAAGTAGTGAGTGAGGAGGACATAAAAAATCTGCAAGGGGACATAGACAGGCTAAGTAGATGGGCAGAGATTTGGCAGATGGAATACAATACTGGAAAGTGTGAGGTTATGCACTTTGGCAGGAAAAATCGTAGAGCAAGTTATTATCTTAATGGCAAGAAACTGGAAAGTACTGAAGTACAAAGGGATCTGGGGGTCCTGATGCACGAAACTCAAAAGATTAGTATGCAGGTGCAGCAAGTGATTAAGAAGGCCAATGGAATGTTGGCTTTCATTGCTAGTGGGATAGAATATAAAAATAGGGAGGTATTGCTTCAGTTGTACAAGGTATTGGTGAGACCGCACCTGGAATACTGCGTACAGTTTTGGTGTCCATACTTAAGAAAGGACATACTTGCTCTCGAGTCAGTACAAAGAAGGTTCACTCGGTTAATCCCGGGGATGAGGGGATGGACATATGAGGAGAGGTTGAGTAGATTGGGACTCTACTCATTGGAGTTTAGAAGAATGAGAGGCGATCTTATTGAAACATATAAGATTGTGAAGGGGTTGGATCGGGTGGATGCGGTGAAGGTGTTCCCGATGATGGGTAAAACTAGAACTAGGGGGCATAGTCTTAGAATAAGGGGCTGCTCTTTCAAAACTGAGATGAGGAGGAACTATTTCACTCAGAGGGTGGTAGGTCCATGGAATATGCTGTCCCAAAAAGCTGTAGAAACTACATCATTACATAAATTAAAAACAGAAATAGACTGTTTCCTAGAAGTAAAGGGAATTAAGGGTTACGGGGAGCGGGCAGGAATTTGGAGATGAGTCTAGGTTTGGATCGGTCATGGCCCTGTGGGTAGCGGAGCGGGCCAAGGGGCCGTGTAGCCTGATCCTGCTCCTATTTCGTGTGTCTAATTCTGCTAGATTCAGGAGATGGTTCTGTGATAGTGGATTGGCGGTTAGGATCAGATCAGCCATGATCTTATTGAATGGCGGAGCAGGCTCGAGGGGCCGATTGGCCTACTCCTGCTCCTATTTCTTATGTTCTTATAGATAATTACAGGGGAAGGCTGACTATGGGGGTCAGAAAAATTTTGCTCACGTTGTAAAGTATGATACTTCAAGCAAGTTTTAGTGTCACAGGGGGGAATGTAAGATTTGCAAAAATTCTGCATCTCCCCGAAGGTTATTACCGATAAAAGGGACCCTGCGTGGACACTTCTGAAATTAAAAAGGGTACCCAAGATGGTGTTCGTGCCTCGTGGCAGAAAGCTTACGGGTCTTCAAAATGGATTCTGCAGCACAGACGGTTTGGGGAAATCGAAACTAAGGCTGCAGGTTTCCTGTGAAAAGAACTTTGTGTTTTGGGACCCAGACAAAACTATGAATTATGTATTAGGCTGAATTGGAGGCAGATCTAAATTCAATGAGGCCTACAGTTAAATCCATCAAACAGTCTGCATAATCGGAAACAGATTAAACACATCCATCGAGGCTGGACCAGCCCATCAAGGACTTTCAGGACAATACGAGTCACTTATCGGGCCGGTAGATGCAATTACTGGCCATTTAAAAATGGTCAGTATAGATTGCTACCATTATTTTAACTAGCCCGCCAAAATTAAAACAAAGAACTAGCCTGATTTGGCGCGCAGATAAGGGTATTTCGACGAAGGTATAACTGAAGGCCCCCAGGTAGCAATCGGAAGAAGAAGAAGAAGGAACTCCTGCTCTGCTCTCCTGCCACTCTGCTGCTGTCGGTACTGCTGCTCCCCGGCTCTTCGGCCCCTCACCCTCGTGGCTGCCACACTTCCCCCGTCCCGCGCTTACCCCCTGGCCTTTGCCCGTGCCCTCTCCCACTCCATCCGGACTTGCCCCGACACCGGGTCGGGCGAACATGGGCAATTCAGGCCAGGTGAAGTGGGACACGACGAGGGGAGGAGGAGGGAGGACCACCCGGGGAAGGCCAACTGAGGGTAGGCTTTGAACCATCTGGCCTTCAGCCTCAGCCAGCCTGCGAGTATCTTCATGCAAACTCAAGCTGTGGGCGAAGAACCATCCCTGCAAGGTAAAGTACCCAAACAGGGACTGTAACATTGGGGTACTCGAACCCGGACAATGCCCTTGCAGCACCCAGAGTCCACATGATGATGGCAGGCTCCAGAGAGCACCAAGAGCGAACCCCAAACCCAACCGATGTTTTGAGTCTAACAAACCCTTTTGATTGGTGAGCATGAATTCTGACCCCTCATAGCTTAACCTAGTTAGGCATAGGGGGTGGGATAATGATAAGGGGATTGTTAAGGTAGTTGTTTTCCCTCGATGTGCCGTGTGTTCCCCATTCCCTGTATAAGTGTAGTATTATTATGACTCTATTGTAATTTTTGCCTGTAGAAGTGTACACTAATTATTTTCCATAAGATTGTATCGAGTTTTCCTCTGCAATAAAATCTTGGTTTTGCTTGCATCCAACCACCTGTCTACTCAAGTCTTCTCTGTATCGCTGCCTTTTATCTAAGTCCGGTGTCCAGAACCCAGGGGGCGAGCGATTCGAACCACTCAAGGAAGATAGTCAGAGGCAAAGCTGACTGACCCGAACAAGCCTGTGCAAAACCCCCCTACAGAAATGGCGACCGCGGCAGGACACGGGCAACAGGGTTGCGATACGCTAGACAGTGGTTCGGATGAGTGAACCCTGATGGAGGAAAGGATTTCTGACTATGTTTTTAGCAAGGTGAATATCACTAAGAAGTGGATCACCACTCTATTAATGGCTGGGCATCCGATAGATGCAGCAGCCAAGTGGACAGAGGGAAAGGAACACAAGAAGTCCTTAGAGAAAGCAGTTTGGCTGATGTGCTTTAAAAAGCAGATCCAGCTTCTGGACGGGCTTGTTGCCGCACAGGCAATCAAGTTAAGGGAGTCAGCCCTGGAGATCCAGGATAAGGCTCTCGCGGGGGAAAAGTTGTTAGTAGCTCTGCAGGCTATGAACTAAGAAAGAGTACATCTAGTAAGGGAACACAAGGCCCAGTTGGAATACCTAGGGTGTCAAGTCATCGAGGCCAAGGGAAATGAGTCAAGGTTGTGGGAGAAAAACGCCCGCATGGCAAGGCAGGTTAGGGAATAGGAAGAGAAAGTGCAGGAGGTAAAAGCCGCTTACAAGCTAACTAATGAACAGGGGTTTGAGGAGGCAGGCCACGGCCCCTGCCAAGAGAGGATAGAAAATCTGAGCCGGGCCCTCCGGAAGGCAAAAGGCATGGTATACCTCATAAGCCCAAAGGCAGGTCAGGCAGATTTGTGGGGAACGAGGGGAGAACAGTTCCAGTTTCACCGGTAGTGTCTAGGGACGACCCGATTGAAAGAGAGGAGACCTCAAGACCACCACCTATAGCGCCAAGTTTCAGCAAAGTTTGGCAGCAAGGGAGGGTGGAGCCCAGAGTGGAGCCAGATGTGGAGGCGGAGGTAGAGCAACGCCCGCCCGAAAAGTCGGAACCGGAGCCGATGTGCCCAGCCCGGCATCAGAGGTTCAGCCCACCTGCCAATGGTGAAGATGAGGGACCCCTCCAAAACCAGTTCGTATTACCCTTTAACACCCAACAGCTTAGGGTTATGGTCAACCATGTCCCGAAGCTTTCCGCCAAGGGAGACCCCTTGATCCACTTCAGGGAAATAGAACTGGCCGCCAGCGTCAATGATTGCGATGACGCTGTAAAGGCCAAGATGCTGCTATTCTCCCTGGAGAGTAATCTCCTCCAATCCCTCTCTGAAGAGTGTAAGAGGGGACAGAGCAGGTACGAGGCGCTTAGAGACGCAGTTCTGGAGGCCATGGGGATGGATGAGGGAAGTCCTTTCTCCCGCGTGGAGAAGACGGTACAGCTCCCAGGGGAGACCCCGCAGGCTTTTGCGGACCGGTTGTGGCCGGTGTACCAGAAAGCCTGCCCAGGGACGTGGGACTGGGGATTCCTGAACGGGGATCCTTTGATGCATTGGCTCCGTTGTCTAGTGGCGAACAGCTTGCCACAGATCCGGGCCAAGGCAGAAGCCTGGTTCGACCCCAAAGATCCTGGTTCGGCCCCAAAGATCCCCAGACCAGAGAGATCACGGGAATTAGACAGCTCACTCTGGCCTATGAAAACGGAAGGGGAGCCGATGCACACCCACCCAAGGGTAAGCTGCATGAGGTAAAACCCAGACCGGGTAGGAAAGAGTGGCACCAGGAAGGGAGTAACCCCCCCAGCACAAAGACCAATTGTTACGGGTGTGGGAAGGACGGTCACTGGCGGAAGGAGTGTAAGAACCCTTGGAAGGATAACAAGGGAAAGCATCCCACAACCCCGGCCCAAAAGGCGGGGGTAGGGGCCCCTTCCGCAGCGGTTGAGTCACTTTTGGACGCCATGAGAACCTTACTGACTGGCCAGGGGAGAGTAGCAGCCGCCACCGGTGCTCTCAACACGTCAGCTCCATCCAACCCACAACAGTGACTAGAGCCGGCGCAACCTGTGTATCTGTGCTCGCTCCGATATGATGAGTGGAGGAGACCCATGATGGAGATGGAGGTGGAAAAGGTAGCGTGGACTTATCTGTTGGACACGGGGGCATCACGCACCGTGATCTACTCAGCTAACCCCACCACCTCACCGCTCTCTAGCGGGGTCCCATACAGTCTATCGGGGTTCACGGGTAAGGATCAGGCTGGCTCAGTCTCCATCCTGCTCGCCATTCGGATAGGACTGCTCCGCTCCAAGTGGACGTGCATCCTGATGAATTGGGAAGTGGAGGGTGGAAGAGGGATCCTGGGGGCCGATTTTATCGTAGGTCATGGGATCCTGGTGGATTTAAGGAATCACTGCCTCTGGGGGGCAGGAAAGGTAAAGAACGGTGAGATCGTAGTTATCCCGGGTAAGGAAGGGAAGGGGACCCTCTGCACCATGAAGCTCAAAGAGTATAACCTCGGGCTCATGGTCAGCAACACCCCACCAGAGTTCCAGGCATTTGTGCAGGCCCACCTGGCCGCATTTGCCACTCACAAACATGACTGCGGGAGGGTCACAGGGTTTGAGGTCAGAATAGACGGGGGCCCCATGGCCTGACCACAGAAACAGTATAACTTCCCAAGGGATGCAGAGCCAGTCATGGAAGCAGCCATGTCCTCATTAGTACGGCAGGGAGTTCTGAGGCCGATAGCCACCCATGTGAACTCTCCGTTGTGGCTGGTTAGAAAACCGGACAATTCCTGGAGGGCCACGGTGGACTATCGGGTGCTCAATAGTAACATTCCAGCCTGTGCACCTACAGTGGCAGCAGTTGCCGACCTGATAGGAAGCATCCCAGCATCTGCGACCACTTTCACGGTGCTGGATATTTCCAATGGGTTTTGGTCCATCCGTGTTAGGAGGGAGGATCAGTACAAGTTTGCCTTTATGTTTAAAAGGCAACAGTACACGTGGAACTGCTTGCCTCAGGGCTTCCATAATAGCCCCAGCATCTTCCATCAGTGCATGGCAGACGGTTTGAAGGACTTTAGTCAGCCCGGACAGTTGGTACAATATGTGAATGAACTGCTCCTGTTCACTGATTCGAAAGAGGAGCATGGCCCACTATTGGCCAAACTGCTGGAGCTGTTAGAACAGAAGGGTTTCAAAGTGAATCCCAAGAAGGCGCAGATCGGCCAGCAGGAGGTGAAATTCCTCGGCCTGACCGTGCGCGCTGGAGAAAGGGCCATAGATAGGGCTGGGGAAGGAGAATCCCGGGACCCCTATCGGGCCGGCCCAGAAGCCGCAGTCCGGGACAAGGGAGGTACATGGGGGTTAGTTTTGGCCCAGGGGCGTGGGAGCGATTCAAACCGCTCACAAACAGTCAGGGGCATAACTGACTGGGCACACGCGCCAACCACACAACCCCCTACAGAAATGGTGACCGCGGCAGGACACTGGCAATGGGGTTGCGATACAGTAGACAATTGTTTGGATGGGCAAACCATGATGGAGGAAAGGATTTCTGATTACATGTTTAGCAAGGTGCATATCACTAAGAAGTGGATCACCACTCTGTTATAGGCTGGGTGTCCGGTCGATGCAGCAGCTGAGTGGACAGAGGGAAAGGAACACAAGAAGTCCTTAGAAAAGGCAGTTCGCCTGATGTGTTTTAAAAAGCAAGTCCAACTTTTGGACAGGCTCGTTGCAGCACAGGCACTCGAGTTAAGGGAGTCAGCTCTGGAGATCCAGGATAAGGCTCCAGCAGGGGAGGAGTTATTAGTAGCTTTGCAGGCCCTAAATCAGGAGAGAGTGCATTTAATGGGAGAACACAAGGCCCAGTTGGAATACCTACGGTGCCAAGTCACCGAGGCCAAGGGAAATGAGTTCAGGTTGCGGGAGAAGAACGCCCGCTTGGCCAGTCAGATTAGGGAACAGGAAGAGAAAGTACAGGAGGTAAAGGCCGCTTACAAGCTAGCGAGCGAGCAGGGGTTTGAGGAGGCAGACCACGGCCCCTGTAAAAGAGGATAGAAAATCTGAGCCGGGCCCTCCGGAAGGCAAAAGGCATGGTATGCCTCATAAGCCCAAAGGCAGGCCAGACAGATTTTATGGGGAACGAGGGGAGGACAGTTCCAACGTCACCGGTAGTGCCTAGGGACAACCCGGTTGAGAAAGAGGAGATCTCACGACCACCACCCATAGCGCCAAGTTTCAGCGAGGTTTGGCAGCAAGACGTGGTGGAGCCAGAGGTGGAGGCGGAAGTGGAGCAACCCCCGCTCAAGAGGTCAGAACCAGGACCGATGTGCCCAGCACGGCATCGGAGGTTTGGCCCACCCGCCAATGGCGACAATGAGAGACCCCTCCAAAACCAGTTCGTATTACCCTTTAACACCCAACAGCTTAGGGCTATGGTCAACCATATCCCGAGGCTCTCCAAAAAGGGCGACCCCTCGATCCACTTCAGGGAAGTAGAACAGGCAGCCAGCGTCAACGACTGCGATGATTCTGAGAAGGCCAAGATGCTGCTATTCTCCCTGGAGAGTAGTCTCCTCCAATCCCTCTCTGACGAGTGTAAAAGGGGGCAGAGCGGGTACTAGGAGCTTAGAGGTGCAGTTCTGGAGGCCATGGGGATGAATGAGGGAAGCCCTTTCTCCTGTGTGGAGAAGACGATCCAGTTCCCAGGGGAAACCACGCAGGCTTTTGCGGACAGGCTGTGGCCGGTGTGCCGGAGGGCCTGTCCGGGGACGCTGGACCGAGTGTTCCTGAACGGGGTTCTCCTGGCCCATTGGCTCCGTTGCCTGGTGGCGAACAGCTTGCCACAGGTCCGGGCCAAGGCAGAAGCTTGACCCCAAAAATCCCCAGACCACCGAACTTACAGTGATTAGGCAGCTCACTCTGGCCTATAAAAACGGCAGGGGAGCCACCTAAGGGGAAGGTGCATGAGGTAAAACCCAGACCGGGTAGGAAAGAGTGGCACCAGGAAGGGAATAACCCCGCCCCAACACAATGTCGAATTGTTACGGGTGTGGGAAGGATGGTCACTGGCAGAAGGAGTGTAAAAACCCTTGGAAAGATAACAAGGGAAATAATTCCACAGCCCCAGCCCAAAAGGTGGGGACAGGAATCCCTCCCGCAGAGGTCGAGTCATTTTTGGACACCGTGAGGTCCTTATTGACTGGCCAGGGGAGAGTAGCAGCCACTACCGGTGCTCTGACCCCATCAGCCCCACCCAACCCACAGCCCTGACTAGAACCAGCGCAGCCTGTCGACCTGTGTCCCTTTGAAAACAATGAGGGGTACAGGCCCTGTGTTAAGATGCGGGTGGAGACGGTGCAGGGGAGATATTTGGTGAACACTGGAGCTTCCAGCACAGTGGTCCATTCGGAAGACCTGACTAATCCACCCAGGTCTAACGAGGCCCCATTTAGCCTAATGGGAGCCACAGGGAACGAACAGGCTGGGGAAATGGCCAAACCTCTGGCCATAGATTTGGGATCCCTCCCTATCACGTGGGAGGGTAACCAAAGGACCAACGAGGTGGCCGAGCAGAGGGCTAGGGAAGGAAAGTTATGGGATCCCTGTAGAACAGGCCCGGAAGCCGCAATCAGGGACAAGGGAGGCACACAACGGGTAGCTTTGGCCCCGGACCTAAAGCAGGTCCAAGCCCAAGATCCTGTCTGTAAGGCCGTCCCGGTAAGGAAAGAGTATGGGGAATCCCTAGAAAGCCCGTTCGGGGCAGCGGACGAGGTTTTAAAACAGGCTGCTAGTTACATCAACCGGCCGAAGCTGTTTACCCCTGAAAGGGGAAAACAGCCAGTTGGGGTAAGGTCTGAGGATAAAGATCCTCAGTGTGCAACAGGAGCGAGTTCACAGACTGTACAGGCAGGCGCTGTGGCTTGCTTGAAGGGAGGGGCCATCCCGCTCATCGATTGGGACACTCCCCCACTCTTCTGGGATCCAGACGAGGGGGAGGGACCTGAGGGCGAAAACCCCGCCCCTAACCCAGGTGTAGAGAGGGAGGGACCTGAGGTCGAAAACCCCGCCCCGGACCCAGCCATGGGACCTGGGGGCGGAGACTCTCAGCTCACAGCAGCAGGCTGCGAAGAGTTACCTGCCCCTATCCCAGGTTCGGGAGAGGTCAAGCCTGAGGGAGCAGCGGTTCGGGTTAAAGGCCCAGCAGCCAAGAAAGCCCTACCCCTAGAAGGTCCCCACGGACGCACCAGCCGAGAAAGCCATGGTCACTAGCCCTCCAGTTACCAAGGGCCGCCCCTCGAGTCAGGGAGAGGTCCAAGGACACAGGTCCTCAGCCTGCAGCCACGGGCTGTGAGGGACCAACAGTGAAGGATGGTGCGGTCACGCCGGGGGTAGCGGTGAGCTGCAGTCCAGCCAGGAATTAGCCTGGCCGCCGGAGACGGGCGGCGGATGTATATAGTTTTAGTTTAAGTTTGGTTATTGTTAAGTTTAATTATTTAGCTTAAGATTGGGTGTTTTAGATTAAGTTAAATAAGGTTATGGGTAGTTTTAAGTAAGTAATCTGCTAAGAGTGTGTATATTTGGATCGAGGTCGCGGAACCCGACCATGCTTCACCAAGCTAGAGAATCTCTTGGGGACCTGGCTGCATGTTTTTGCATCTTTTGCAGAAAGACTTTCAGGATGGAGGGGGTCGTGATCCTATTCGCCCTGATTGGGATGAGCGTCGGAAGACAAGGTGACGTACAGGATTCCCACATCTATGGGTGCTCGGGAGACAGAGCGCCCATAGCGACCGATGGAAGCAGTGAACGGGATGCGGAGGAGATCGCCGTCTACGTCCACGAGGGAAGGTGGCCAGGATGGCTGGGGTCCAATCCATCTCAGTACTCCAGCCAAACCGGATTCACGTACGGGGTGGCCTCCCTCCTGTGCCCCAGGGTACGGGTCGTTACCACGAGGGTCAGCGTTACCGTTGGAAAGCGAATATGTTTAACGTGTAAAGGACACATTCCTCTGGATAGGTGGTGGTGGCTCAGAAAGCTGAGCAAAGACATGAGGAACCCCGAAGTCGAATGGGAACGGTTGGGGAACAACACCCACCGGACGATTACAGGGACTCATGGAGGATTAAGTGTGTGTTGGGACAAGTGGTGGGAACCGGACCAAAGGATTTACATCTGTATGTGGGGGTCAGAGGAGGTCTGCCCCGCAGGCATATCCATTATTTTCCACCGGCAGTGGCAAGACGCCGGGGGAGGGGATGAGGTGGGATACCAGCCTGAAGGCGTGCGCAGTCCCATTCTCCCCGATCCCAGTCAATGCCACTGAGCTTGTAACCCGCCCCCGTAAGCCCCTGCCCATGGCGCAGGCAGCGAGGATACACAGGGAAGGTTGCCCCACCACCACCAAGGGATCAGGGAATGGGTTGGTACTAGTCCCCACCGATCAGATGCTGTACCAGGGTGTACACTACGCGGTAGCCTCCGTGATTTTAAATCTCACCGAGGTACATTTACCGGAGTGGTGTCCCAAAGAAACAGAGCAGCCATACCAGGCCCTATTAAAGGACATGTTCAAGAAGTTCTATGAGTTCAATTTCGCCCACGTGGACAAAACCGAACTGTACACCACACACCGAGAGTTTTTGGGTAATGCAGGGAGACAAAGAAGGGGAGGATGGAATGGTGTTTTTACTGCGTTTAATACTGGGTCCTCTGTCATTAATAGTTTGGATGACATAGAGCTGCAGACCCAGATAAACGGCTTAAAAACACAGTTAAAGAAAATATTACTGGATGAGAACAAGGTAGTGGGCTCGGAGTTGCATGAGGACCAGGCCATGACGGTCCATTTAAAAGAAATCATAGCCGAGTTGGAGAAGCATGCAAAGATGGTAAATGCCCTCATAAGGGAGGACAGAAATGCTTCTGACCAGGCTGCGCAGAATGAGGTGTGCGTGCTATACAGGGCATGGTTACTGGGCAAGGGCCGCAGTAATCTGGAGGATTTAAAACAGGATTTAGTCCCCTCCTGGATTAGCAACAAGCACCTCGCAGCCCTCCACCCATTTGAGAATGCCCGTGCCAACTCCGGCTCACCTCCGAAGCCTACTCAGTCCCCGTGGATTGTGGGCCGTCCAACCACACAATCATGGGAGTAGTAGTTAGGATGCCGGTCATGGGTAGGACAGCCCGACCCGCACCGGTATACAGGGTGGATAACATTGGAGTCATTCAAGGGGGTGCACACATTCGTTTCACAGCGGTCCCGCCTTACGTCATAAAATGGGAGCACGCTATGACATGTACTGACCTCTCAGGGTGCCGGAGCCGGGGAGCACACATAATCCTGTGTCCCCAGCACTTGAATGCCTATTCAAAACCGAAGTATGGGTTCAGGGCTGCTGGTGCGAAGCCTATAAATTGCACCATGGAGGCAATGGCATAAGGCCATGTTCCCCCACAGGTAGCATATAAAGGAGGTGGGACATATTGTCTCACCACCGCCGTGTCCCACTACCAGCATGGACAGCATAGCTGGTGTCCGGTTAGTGACAGCAGTTTCTATTTTAAACCCGAGGCAGAAGTTCAAGTGGCCCAGGAGCGAAATGTCCCATCCCTGAACCCTCCACTGTTCACCTCACTGTGAAGGAGAATTTTACGAATTTGCAGAAGTAGCGCACTTTGGCTACGAAATGCCCCCTCTCCCTGAACATAAGAACATAAGAAGTAGGAGCAGGAGTAGGCCATACGGCCCTTCGGGCCTGCTCCGCCATTCAATAGGATCATGGCTGATCCAAATCTAGACTCACGTCCACTTCCCTGCCCTCTCCCCATAACCCCTAATTCCCTTATCTGCTAGGAAACTCTCTATCTCCGTTTTAAATTTATTTAATGTTGCAGCTTCCACAGCTTTCTAGGGTAGCAAATTCCATAGATTTACTACCCTCTGAGTGAAGAAGTTTCTTCTCATCTCAGTTTTGAAAGTGCAGCCCCTTATTCTAAGATTATGCCCTCTAGTTCTAGTCTCACCCATCAGTGGAAACATTCTCACCGCATCCACCCGATCAAGCCCCCTCACAATCTTATATGTTTCGATAAAATCGCCTCTCATTCTTCTGAACATCAATGAGTAGAGGCCCAACCTACTCAACCTTTCCTCATATGTCAACCCCCTCATCTCCGGAATCAACCGAGTGAACCTTCTCTGAACCGCCTCGAGAGCAAGTATATCTTTTCTTAAATATTCCGGGTGTGGCCTCACCAATACCCTGTATAACTGCAGCAAGACTTCCCTGTTTTTATACTCCATCCCCCTTGCAATAAAAGCCAAGATTCCATTGGTCTTCCTGATCACCTGCTGCACCTGCATACTAACTTTTTGTGTTTCATGCACCAGGACCCTCAGATCCCTTTGTACTGTAGCACTGTGCTGTTTCTCTCCATTTAGTTAATAACTTGCTCTTTGATTTTTTCTGCCAAAGTGCATAACCTCACACTTTCCAATATTATATTCCATCTGCCAAATCTCTGCCCACTCACTTAGCCTGTCTATGTCCTTTTGCAGGTTTTTTATGTCCTCCTCACTTTACACCTTACCAAAATACTCAAAGCCGTTATAGTTTCGCAGAAACATTTTTACACTCTAGAGCAGAAAACATTGGAGATAGGGACTAAGATATTGGATATTGTGATTCCACCTTGGTGGGACATTTTCAATAACATAGAGGTCCCTTTATGGATCAGACTGGCTTCCCACATTCTCGTGATTTGTCAGTTAGGGATAGTGTTGTATCTAGTTTGCATTCAATGTAAGGGAAAAGGTCAGTTGTCAGAATTCCAAAACCCGAGGATCTGGAAGGAACATTATGTAAAGGTGGAGGGAGATACGCCTTGTATTTTGAGTAAAGATTGTTTTTTTGTGTTTGTTGTTTTTAATAAAGGTTTTTCTTTTGTTTTTTTGCGACGCGTTTAATAAAGATGTGTGTGTACCAAGTGGTGCAGGGGTGTTGGACCCCTCCATGCTTGGATGTGTGTAAAGTCTGTAATTTATCCTATGTATCATTATGTACACTACATTTTCACGGAATGGGAAGTGCATGTGTCGTGGGTTTATTAGATAGGCAATTACAGGGGAAGGTTGACTATGGAGGGTCAGAAAAATTTTGCTCACCTTGTAAGAATGATACTTCAAGCAAGTTTTAGTATCACAGGGGGGAGTGAAAGATTCGCAAAATTTCCACAGTTCCCCAAAGGTTATTATTAGTAAAAGGGACCCTGCGTGGACATTTTAATAAAAGGGTACCCAAAGATAGCGTCCGCACCTCGTGGCCGAAAGCCTGTAAGATTTTAAAAGCTTAGACTCTGTGGCACAAGCAGCTTTTGGGGAAATCGAAACCTAACATGCAGTTTCTGTGAAGAAGGACTTTTGTATTTTGAAAAGCAGGCAGGACTTTGAATATGCATTAAGCCAAATCGGAGACAGATCAAAACCAGTTAGGCCTATACTTGAGGCCATCAAGCAGTTTGCATAAATAATCAGAAACAGCTTAAGGAAGCCATCGAGGCTGGTCAGGCTGATTAAGATGCATTAATAACAATACAGCTCAGACATCAGGCCAGTAGGTGCAATTACCGGCCATCTAAAAAACAGTTAGTTTAGATTGTTACAATTATTTAAACTAGCCTGCCAAGATTGGGACATTGAACTAACCTGAATTGGTGCGCAGGTAAGGGCCATCCGAAGGAGTATAACTGAAGGCCCCGGGCAGCAATCTCTCTCTTGCTCTCTTCTCTTCTTCTTGCCCCTCGCCCTCGAGGTTGCTGCTCTTCCCCCGTCCCACGCTTGCCACCTGGCCACCGCCCGTGCCTTTCCCCACCCCATCAGGGACGCCCGGCATTGCACCAGGTGGACACGGACAAACCAGGCCAGGCGAGGCGGGACAAGACGAGGCGAGGTGGTGAGACGAGACGAGACGAACTGGGAGAAGATTGAAGAACGCTTCGAATAATCGGGCCTTCAATCCAGCTGACCTGTGACTATCTTCATGCAAACTCCAACTGCTGCCCTAGGAAGAGGAACCACAATCCCTGCGAGGTAAAGTACCCAAGCAAAGACTTTAACCTTGGGGTGCATGTACCTGGACGATGCCCTTGCAGTGCCCCGAGACCACGTGTTGACGGCAGGCCCCAGAGAGCACAAAGAGCGAGCCCCAAGCCCCACCGCTGTTTGAATTCAGCAGATTTTGGACTGGTGAGCATGAATTCTGGCCCCTCATAGCTTAATCTATTTAGACATAGGGGGTGGGATAAGGATAAGGGGATTGTTAAGATAGTTGTTTTCCCTCGATGTGCCGTGTGTTCCCCATTCCCTGTATAAGTATAGTTATTTTGTATTTGCAAACCACCTGTCTACTCGAGTCTTTTCTGTATCGCCGCCTGTACCTAAGTCCGGTGTCTAGAACCCAGGGGTGTGGGAGCGATTCGAACTGCTCACAAACAGTCAGGGGCATAACTGACTGGGCGCATGCGCCAACCCCACCACCCCCTACAAGGCAGGTAACCATCCCACCCCTAACCCACGCTGGGTCCCGTCTCCTGGAGGCGGGAAGGGGATTATAGCCACTTAACTGCCTGTTAACAGGTAGTTAACAGACAGTTAAGAGGATTATCCCAATTTTTCCACCAGAGGTGCAGGCTTCCCGACGTTGGAAACCCCGCCAGGGTCACCGAGGCGAGCAGTGGGTCTGCAGGTGTTGGAGGGGTGCAAAGGTGCACTGTGGAGGTGAGTGATGGGTGCAAGTGTGGAGAGGTAAGTGTGTGAGGTGAGTGTAAAGTGATAGAAAATGTTAACTTACCTTTGTTTCTTCCTGCAGGCTTCAACCGTTGGGGAACCGGAGACTCCCGCACCTCACCAGCAGAGATGACAGATGGCCGCTGCATTCTCCGATGCAACAGCCATCTGACTTCTGCTCAGCGGATAGGTTTGATGAGTCTTGAATACTAGGACTCATCAAACAACAGAGAATGTCAGTGCTTGACAGCTTCACAGAGCTGTCAAATGGTGACAATTCAGCTGTCAAAAAATGTTGACAGATGAAACGTCATACGCTGATGTTCTCTGTAACCGGCTTCCCCTTAATTGGCCTGCTAAGCCCGCTGGGCGGGCTTAACAAGGTCAATTAAGGGAAAATTGCGTGGGTTGGCCACAAGCTGATGGAGTCGGGACTAAAACCCGACAAGCAGCAGTCCCGCCTCCAACGCGCCCCCATTGGCAAAATCACCCACATCATCTCTATTCTTTGTAATAAGTCAGTTCTGAATTGCAAGACTGATTGTTTGAATTGGATGGTCCAGAAATTGGGCTGCTTATGGCCACCCGTTTGCATTGCTACACTGGTGAAAAATGGGGGCCTCCACTCTAACGCCCTTCTCTGGCGCGGATCTTGGTGTCCACCATTTTGGTGAAGGCCTTAGCACTGCCGATAACAGCGCTGGCCCTGGAGATGTAAATGAAGAGAGGGTGACGTCAGTCGGTGTGCAACGCTGACTTAACGTCATGCTCTCCGAACTTGGATCTTTGTGCCGAGTATGGCGCTAGGTCCTAAGCTCACTCGGAAAAGCGAGCCTTCAGCAGACTGACAGAGAAGCTGTCAACACTTCTTAAAGTGGCACACACACCTTTCAGGTAAGTTTGCATTTAATCTTTTGGACTGGGTTTATTTTTATTGAAGTAGTGGCTTGCTGCAATAGGTGTTATTTTTTTTTAAGTGTGTAGGGAGTGCTGCTGGAAGACAGAAAGAGCTAGAAATACTCAGCAGGTCAGGCAGCATCCGGGGAGAAGAGAAACGGAGCTCACATCTCAGGTCGAGATGCTGCCTGACCTGCTGAGTATTTCCAGCACTTTCTACGTTATTTCATATTTACAGCATCCACTCATAAAGGGAAGAGGAAGAAGCAGAAGAGGAAAAAGCAGAAGAGGAGGAAGCACCAGGAAGGATGCAAACCAGGCAGCCCCTTTCTGGCTGGGATATCAGGGATGGAATCTTCTGCCTGTGGTAGCAGTGACCACAACCCCAATTCCCCTTTCCACATTTGTCCCACACCTTACCTTCCTTCTGTTACTGACCATCACAGCGTCCCCTTGGCCACAATGCTTAAATAAAAGCCACCACAAAGCAAACTTTCCAATCCAACTTTATACATCTAGCCATCCAATAAGACAATCAGAAATCAACTAATCACACTTATGCATTCCCATAGTGACTGCCTTATGTGTGCCTTTGCCTATCCTACTGATGTCACACAGTGCTACCCCAGTGGCTGCAGCATGGCTGGTTGAAGGCTGCTGACTTTCCGTGGGGACACTGTAAATGGCCTTGCTGGTCAACCTTGAGGAGCTGGTGGCTGGGAGTGTGAATTCGAGTAGCGGTGTTTCTTCTTCTTCTTCACTCTCCTCTCCCTCTTCTTGGTCAACCACTGGCTGGGCAGGCTGCATTTCCTGGGTGCCCGAAATAAGGAAGGCATAAGGTTGGAACTGTGGTGAGGGGAGGGCGAGAAAGCAAGAGGTGCATGTGAGAAGGATGATAACATATGAGGATACTGTAGTGTATGTGCCTTTAAGAGCCCCCTGTGTACTGTAATGCCGGTAATTGCCACTCGGGCTATATAAGCCTGTATATTGTGTTGTATCAGTTAGTTCACCTCCAGACTTTGTTCAGTAAACACCTGTGAAACCAACTCCTGCCTTCAGTGTCTCTATTAACACACAGATACAACAGTGGCGACGAATTGGAAACGGACTGACCTGCAATTCAGCAGCACCTCAAGGACATCGATTCCTCAGACGTCCAAAGTCGAAGAAAAGCAAGAAAAAAAAACTGTGGTTTCACCAGCTAGCCGAGCTGGTGGCAGGTACTGCAATAATCCTTCCTGGGTGGGCTGGGGCTCCATCGGCTGGCTCTGCGGCGAGGCCAAGCAGCGAAGGCGGAGGCAAGCAGAAACAGACGGGGGGGAGCACTCGGGAGACGGCCGGCGCTGCAAAGCAGGTCGGTGTTCGGACCTAGCAGAGGGGGGGAAAAGTCCCAGAGAGTCCGGCGGGAATGAGTCTCCACCTGTAAATAAAATTTTTTTTTTTTTTAAAAACCGCGGAAATCAGCGTTGTCAGCAGCAGCAGCGGCGGGAAAGCATGTGAAGTGCCATATCTTTTCTGCAGGAAAGAAAGAAAAGCGCGGGAAGCGCCATTTTTTTCCCAGGATGCCTAAGGCTGGCAATATTGATGCTTTTGATAACGATATAGAGGATTGGACCACATATGTGGAAAGAGTGGAGGAATATTGCACAGCAAATGGAATAGAAAATGATAAAAAGGCGTCAGTACTTCTAAATCTAATGGGTGCAAAGACATACGGGCTGTTACGAAACTTAATCACTCCAGCCAAACCAAAGGACAAGAATTTTAAGGAAATTGTTGATACCCTACAGGAGCACTTAAACCCAACACCGCTGCTGATAGCGGAACAATTCAAATTCTTCAAGAGGAATCAGCACAAGAATGAAAGTAACGCTGATTACCTCACCGAATTAAGAAAGCTATCAAAGCACTGCCAATTCGGGGCAGGACTGACAGATTCTCTTCGAGACAAATTCGTCTGCGGTCTCCTAAGTGAAGGAACACAGAAAAGGCTGCTTTCTGAGAAAGATTTGACACTGGACAAGGCTTTCAGTATGGCTGTATCATACGAAGCAGCCACAAGAGGAGCTGCAGAGATACAGCAAAAGACACAGGACTTCGGCACCCATGAAATGACACAGGGTTTCGAGAGATGTTATCGCTGCGGCAGATCCACCCATGACCAGAGGGACTGCTGGTTCAAGGACAAAGCATGCAGGCAATGCGGAAAGATTGGACACATTGCACGGGTATGCCGATCTGGACAAAAAAAATCCACGGACAGGAAAAAAAAATCAATAAAGAAAAGTACAGAAAGGTACAAATGATGACGGACAGTAGCTCCGAAGACCAGAAGAGTGATAGCGACTCCGGAAACAAGAGACTAAGCTGTCTCAAATTACATAATGTAATTGCCAAAGAAGATTACCAGACCATTTGGGTTACCCTCACGATAGCAGGGTCCCCAGTTAAAATGGAGCTAGATACAGGATCAGCTCTGACCGTCATAAATCGACGGGATTACGAGCGGCTATTTCCGCATATACCTTTAAAAGACACATCCATTATCTTGAAAACATATACGGGGCAGAAAGTATACCCCAAAGGAAAAATAAGGGTGCCTGTTGTATACAACGGCAAGGAAATACAGAAGTTGTATTTATACGTTCTACAAGGTGGTGGTCCACCGCTGTTGGGACGTGAATGGATCAGGAAGGTACGTTTAGACTGGGACTCCATTCAGGCACTGACGGTGACCAGTAAGAAAAAAAATGATGATGACGTCATACCTGAACGATTAAAAGACATCTTGGCCAACGCCAAGGAAGTGTTTCAAGAGAAACTAGGAACCTTGAAAGGCATCACCGCCTCAATAAAAGTGGAAGATGCGGCAATTCCCAAGTTTTTTAAGGCAAGGCCAGTGCCATACGCAATTCATCCAGCAGTCGAGGCAGAGCTGGAGAATTTGGAAAAGGCAGGCGTATTATCCAAGATAGATTGGAGCGAGTGGGCAACACCCATCGTCCCGGTCATGAAGAAAACGTTGAATAATGATAAATCTGAAGAACAGAGAAAAATTCGCATCTGTGGAGACTTCAAGGTGACTGTAAACCCGATCCTTCACATGGTACAGTATCCTCTTCCGAGGATAGAAGATATTTTCGCCTCACTATCCGGAGGGAAACGTTTCACCAAAATTGACTTGGCACAGGCATATCTACAGGTGGAGGTTGAAGAGGCCTCTAGAAAGTATCTCACGATAAATACACACAAAGGCCTGTAACAGTACAATCGACTGGTTTTCGGAGTAGCATCAGCTCCAGCTATCTGGCAAAGAGCTATGGAGCAAGTCCTCCAAGGGATTCCGGGGACTCAATGCTACCTAGACGACATCCTTGTAACAGGAGAAAACGACAACGAGCACCTTGCCAATTTGGAGCAGGTGCTCACTGGGCTGAGAGAACGGGGCCTACGAGCAAATCGCCCCAAGTGCGAATTTTTCCAGAAACAAATATCATATTGTGGCCACATAATTAATAAGGAAGGGTTGCATAAGTCACCTGAAAAAATTGAAGCGGTCATAAAAACCCCAGCACCTGAAAATGTTTCACAATTAAGGTCGTTCCTGGGATTGATAAATTACTATCATAAATTTTTACCGAACTTATCAACTCTTCTGCACCCTCTTAATGAACTGCTACAAACAGGAGTAATTTGGAAATGGAGCGAAGACTGTAAACGTGCCTTCCATAAATGCAAAGACTTAATCACGTCCAAGGAAGTTTTGGCTCATTACAACCCATCACTGCCAATCAGACTGGCGTGCGATGCATCCCCTTACGGCGTAGGAGCGGTATTATCGCATAGATTCCCTGATGGCTCAGAACGGCCGATAGCTTTTGCGTCACGCTCATTGAACTCAGCTGAGTGTAACTATGCCCAAATCGACAGGGAAGCACTCAGCCTGGTATGGGGGGTGAAGAAATTCAACCATTACCGACACGGGCAAAAATTTACCTTGTTGACTGACCATCAACCCCTCATCTCCATATTCAACCCTAAAAAGGGTGTTCCCATTATGACAGCGCAAAGGCTACAGAGGTGGTCCCTTTTTCTAGGGGCACACCAATATGACATAGAATATAAAGGATCAAAACAGCATGGGAATGCTGTTGGTTTATCGCGCCTACCGTTGCCAACGGTAGAAGAGGCACCTACAGTAGACCCAGTGGAGATGTTCCACTCTACCATAGTCGAATGTCTACCAGTAACAAATTCTGCCATTGAAAGGGAAACGAGAAATGACCCGACTCTCTCACGAGTCTACAATTTAACAGTGAAGGGATGGCCAGCACATGGCGAACCACTGTTGCCAGCATTCTTGCAAAGAAGAGAACAGCTGTCAGTGTGCCGAGGAACCTTGATGTGTGGATCCAGAGTGGTGATTCCATGCAAACTCCAGGATAAAGTGCTAAAGGAGCTTCATGAGGGGCATCTGGGTGGAGTGAAAATGAAGAACCTAGCCAGGGCGTTTGTATGGTGGCCATGTATCAATGGAGACATCGAAGAAATGACCAAGAGCTGCCTAGGATGCCAGAAGGGTCAAAACGCTCCACCACAAGCCCCTCTACATCCATGGGAGTGGCCCTCATCTCCATGGCAAAGGGTACACATCGACTTTGCTGGTCCATTTATGGGCTCAATGTTCTTAATCGCGGTTGATGCTCACTCCAAGTGGCCGGAGGTAATAAAGATGTCCTCCACCACCACGGGAAAAACCATCACAGCATTAAGGACCATATTTGCCAGGAATGGGCTGCCTGAACAGATCTGTTCTGATAATGGACCGCAATTTGTGTCCGAAGAATTCAGGAAGTTCTTAAAAAACAATGGGGTTAAGCACTACACGTCCGCCCCATAACATCCCGCCACCAATGGATTGGCTGAAAGGTTTGTCCAGACCTTCAAGAAGGCCATAAAGGCCATGGGTAATGAAGACATAAAATTTCAGCATAAGGTAGATAACTTCTTGTTTGCATACAGGAATGCAACACATATGGTTACAAACCAAACTCCCGCCATGATGTTCTTCAATAGAAGCCTAAGATACCGGCTGGATTTGATCAAGCCAAACATCAGGAGGGACGTGGAGAACCGACAATTTCAAGGCATGAATGAAAGGCCAACTAGAACCTTCCAGATAGGTCAACAAGTTTTGGCCCGGGACTACCGTACCGAGAAATGGCAGCCTGGAACTATTTGCACACGACTAGGACCGCTGATGTATACCGTGGACATTGGAGAAAGCATAATAAGACGCCATGCTGACCATATCATAGAGTCATCCGAAAAGGGAGAACCTACACCACAACTCTATACGCCTAATGATGAATTAGAGATACCCATAGTATCTACCTCCGATCCGGTGATACTGGAACCAGATGAACCCGACACTGGCATTCAAGCCGAATCAGCCTTGCCAAAAGAACCTACTACACCACCAGAAACTACTACACCACCGAGGCGTTATCCAGACCGAGTCAGGAAGCCTCCAGAGAGACTGACTTATAATTGATTAACTGCAGCAATGTGTAGATTATTGTTCTTGTAACATGTAATTAATGATTACTTAAAATATTATGTACTGGTTGGCTAAAAGGGGAGGAATTGTAGTGTATGTGCCTATATGAGCCCCTTGTGTACTGTAATGCCGGTAATGGCCACTCAGGCTATATAAGCCTGTATATTGTGTTGTATCAGTTAGTTCACCTCCAGACTTTGTTCAGTAAACACCTGTGAAACCAACTCCTGCCTTCAGTGTCTCTATTAACACACGGATACAACAGATACCAGCATCTTGTTTCATTTCAGCCCCGCCTCTGGCTAAGGGCTGAGCCATGGCCCTGCCAACAATGGCCTGCACCGTCTCCTCCAAGGGGTTGAGCTGATGCTAGGAATGGGAGGTGTGCCTCGTGATTGGTGCAGATTGTTGGTAGGTGAATGATTGTTGTGGGTAGTTATGCATTGTACAGGGGTATTTGCCATTTCGTAAGGATAGGCAGAAAGGAAAAGAAGATGGTGTAGCTCTGTTAATAAGGGATGAGATCAGTGCAGTAATGAGAATCATTGTTGGCTTAGAAGATCAAGATGTAGAATCAGTTTGAGCGGAGATAAGAAATAATAAGGGTAAAAAGTCACTGGTGGGAGTTGTCTACGGGCCCCCAAACATTAGCCACACTGTAGGACAGAGAATAAATCAAGAAATAATAGAGGCTTGTAAGAAAGGTACGGCTATAATCATGGGAGATTTTAATCTTCATATTGATTGGACAAAACAAATTGGCAAAGGTAGACTTGAGGAAGAGTTTTTAGAGTGTATACGGGATGGTTTCTTGGAACAATATATTGTGGAGAAGATTATTTTAGATCTGGTAATGTGTAACAAGGCTGGATTAATTAATGATCACGAAGTGAAGGATCCTCTTGGGAAGAGTGGTCATAGCATGGTAGAATTTCAAATTCAGTTTGAGTGTGAGAAAGCTAGGTCTCAAACTAGTGTCCTGAACTTAAACAAAGGTAATTACAAAGGTATGAAGGCGGACTTGGCTAAAGTGGACTGGGAAAATATATTACAGGGTAAGACTAGAAAAGCAGTTGCAAACATTTAAGGAGATATTTCATAACTCTCAGCAAAGATATATTCCAGTGAGAAAGAAAGACTCTAAGAGAAGGATAAACCATCCATGGCAAACTAAGGAAGTGAAGGATGGTATAAAATTGAAAACAAAAGCATACAATGTTGCAAACAATAGTGAAAGGCCAGAGGATGGGAAAATTTTTAAAAACCAGCCAAGGACGACTAAAAAAATGATAAAGAGAGAGAAGATAGCTTATGAGAGTAAGCTAGCAAGAAATATAAAAACAGACAGTAAGAGCTTCTACAGGTATATAAAAAGCAAGAGAATAGCTAATGAGTCTGGGAAATTAATAATTGGAAACAAAAATGGCGGCGACTTTGAACAACTATTTTGTATCGGTCTTCACGGTAGAAGACACTAAAAGCATCCCAATAATAGATAATCAAGGGGCTGTTGGGGTGGTGGCGGGGGTGGGGGAACTTAAAACAATCACTATCACTAGAGAGAAAGTACTAGGCAAACTAATGGGAATAAAGGGGGACAAGTCCCCATGACCCGATGCATCCTAGAGTCTTAAAAGAGGTGGCTGTAGAGATAGCGGATGCATTGGTTGTAATCTGCCAAAATTCCCTGGATTCTGGAGATGTCCAGGTGGACTGGAAAACCACAAATATAATGCCCCTATTTAAGAAAGGAGGGAGACAGAAAGCGGGCAACTATCGACCAGTTAGCCTAACATCTGTCATTGGGAAAATGCTGGAGTCTATCATTAAGGAAGTGATAGCAGGACATTTAGAAAATCATAATATAGTCAAGCAGAATCAGCATGGTTTTATGAAAGGGAAATCATGTTTGACAAATTTGCTGGAGTTCTTTGAGGATGTAATGAGCAGGGTGGATAAAGGGGAACGAGTAAATGTCGTGTATTTGGATTTCCAGAAGGCATTCGATAAAGTGCCACATAAAAGGTTACTACACAAGATAAGAGCTCATGGGGTTGGGGGTAATATATTAGCATGGATAGAGGATTGGCTAACTAACAGAAAACAGAGAGTTGGGATAAATGGGTTATTTTCAGGTTGGCAAACTGTAACTAGTGGGGTGCCGCAGAGATCAGTGCTGGGGCCTCAACTATTTACAATCTATATTAATGACTTGGATGAAGGGACTGAGTGTAATGTAGCCAAATTTGCTGATGATACAAAGATAGGTGGGAAAGCAAATTGCGTGGAGGGCGCAAAGAATCTCCAAAGGGCTATAGATAGGCTCAGTGAGTGGGCAAAAACCTGGCAGATGGAGTTTAATGTGGGAAAATGCAAGGTTATCCACTTTGGTAGGAAAAATAAAAAAGCAAATTATTTTTTAACTGGCGAAAGGTTACAAAATGCTGAGGTACACAGAGATCTGGGGGTCCTTGTACATGAATCACAAAAAGTTAGCATGCAGGTACAGGAAGTAATTAGGAAAGCAAATGGAATGTTGGCCTTTATTGCAAAGGGAATGGTGTATAAAAATAGGGAAGTCCTGTTACAACTGTACAGGGCGTTGGTGGGACCACCCCTGGAGTGCTGTGTAGAGTTTTGGTCTCCTTATTTAAGGAAGAATATACTTGCATTGGAGGCAGTTCAGAGAAGGTTCACGAGGTTGATTCCGGAGATGAAGGGGTTGTCTTATGAAGAAAGGTTGAGCAGGTTGGGCCTATACTCATTGGAGTTTAGAATAATGAGATGGGATCTTATTGAAACATATAAGATTCTGAAGGGGCTTGACAGGGTAGATGCAGAGAGGATGTTTCCCCTCGTGGGGGAATCCAGAACTAGGGGGTATAATTTCAGAATAAGGGGAGACCCTTTTAAATTGGAAATGAGGAGCAATTTCTTCTCTCAGAGGGTCGTGAATCTTTGGAATTCGCTTCCCCAGAGAGCTGTGGAGGCTGGGTCATTGAATATATTTAAGGTGGAGATAGACAGATTTTTGAAAGATAAAGGAGTCAAGGGTTATGGGGAGCGGGAAGGGAAGTGGAGTTGAGGCCAAGATCAGATCAGCCATGTTCTTATTGAATGGCAGAGCAGACTCGAGGGGTCGAATGACCTACTCCTGCTAGTATGTCTTATGTTCTTATATTCATTGAAAAGTGTGTGAGGCTCATGGTGCAGTTGGTAGGAGATGGCTTTTGATGATGCATTCACTGACCTTGACCACTGGTCTGATGTCATGAAGCTTCTTTGGGAACTGGAGCCAGGTCATCGGGGGGCGACACTGCTGGCAGTGAAAGCCTCAGTGATCTGGTCCTACATCACTCTTTCTGGATGGCCTCCTGGCCCCTGTGGGTAAAGGACCTCTCTTGAAGTGTTGACCCCCTTCACAAAGCTGGAATGCTGGGTCCCCCTTCCTTGGCTTGCTGAGCCACTTGTGTTAGTGCTGAAGCATTTTTCCCAATTTTTTGGGTGCAGAAGGCAATTCAGATTTAAGAGCTGAAGACTCGCATTTGGGAATTCTTTATAATGTTAATTTTATTCAGAAGGCAGTTGAGCTGTCAGGGCTAAAAACTGCCTATTTTTAAATTTTATTTTTTTCATTTTAGAAGGCAGTTCCTCTTCAAGCGACTGCACTGCTTTCTAAAAAGACAGCTTTGCTTTAAGAGAAGCTGCAATGACACTACGGCCATGCTACATCCGGGGCTCCTGTGCGGCCTTGCATGGTAAGTTTAGCACTGGGCTAATGTTAATCAACAACCAGCACTAATTTACCAGCCCTGCCAGCGCCATTCATTTCGGCGGCCGTTAACTTCGGCTCGTGGTGGCACCCACAGCTATTTAGCAATCTCAAATTTCTAGGCTGATATCATTCAAATCCTTGTACATAGGATTACATAGGGTACACGGTACAGAAACAGGCCATTCGGCCCAACCTGTCCATGCCGGCGTTTATGCTTCACTCGAGCCTCCTCCATTCTTTCCTCATTTAACATTACCAGCATAACCCTCTATTCCCTTCTCACTCATATGCTTATCTAGCCCTCCCTTAAATGCATCTATATTATTGGCCTCAACTACCCCCTGTGGTAGCGAGATCCACATTCTCACCACTCTCTGGATAATGAGACATTGAGTAGACTAGGCCTATATTCCCTAGAGTGTAGAAGAATGAGAGGTGATCTCATTGAAACATACAAACTTCTTATAAGGCTTGACAGGGTAGATGCAGGGAGGATGGCTAGCTGTGGAGTCTAGAACCTGGGGTCACAGTCTCAGAATAAGGTGTCAGCCATTTAGGACTGAGATGAGGGAAATGTCTTCACTCAGAGGTTGGTGAATCTGAAATTCTTGACCCCAGAGGGCTGTGGATGCTCTGTTGTGGAGTACATTCAAGACAGAGATCGATAGATGTTTGGATATTAAGGGAATCAAGGGATATGGGGATAGTGCAGGAAAGTGGAGTTGAGGTAGAAGATCAGCCATGATTTTATTGAATGGTGGAGCCGGCTCGAAGGGCCAAATGGCCTACTCCTGCTGTTATTTCTTATCTATATATATAAAACAGTATGTCTCTCTGTCTGTCTCTCTGGCTGTCTCTCTGTCTCTCTCTCAGTCTCTCTGTCCGGCTATACAATCAAAAGTTTTAGAGCGTACCTACACATATGTTATATCAAAAGAAAGCTTATCATTAGGGGACTCTCATAGGCATATTTACTTTTTGGTCGGACAAAAGTTGTGCCGACGGTATACAAAAAACGTTCAAAATTGGGCTCATTATCCGCTCATTAGCATCGAGTGATGTGAAGGTTGACCAATCGTACAGTCGAGCGACCCGACGGTCGACCAATCGCTGCGTCACGGGGGCGGGTTCATTACGTGTGCAGGCGGGCCATCCTAGAGTCGAGTGACGTGATGATTGACCAATCCTACAGTTCAGTGACCTGACGGTTGACCAATCGGTGCATGTGTGGGCGAGCCTAATGCTTCTGAGTTGAGGTGAGTGGCCGCCATCTTGATTCCAAACTCTTCATTTCTTTTTCCCACTTTCTGCGTGTTTCTTTCCAAATCTAGATGTCCAGCAAAAAAAAAAGTTGCTTTTAAAACACAAATTCTTTTTAAAAAAAGTTAATTAATTTGTAAATCTTTTCTCTAACCTCTATCATTTTCCTACCTATCACCGTTTTTGCAGGCAGGCCTCGAAGCCTGGGCCTCTGTTGCCCAGCCACGCTCGAGCTACACACCTCCCGTCCCGCTCAACAAGCGTCCCGCGATCGCCGCCATCTTTCTAAAGGCTGGCGGCGCGGGACTGAGGCGAGCGTAGCCATCGCTGCCATCTTAGTAAAGGCGGGCGGGGCAGGAGTCACCGAGCACGTCAACATCGGCCCGGAGTGCGAGCGAATCGGCGGACTTGAAGCCGGCTCGGGCGGAGGGCGGGAAGGGGGGGAAGGGTTACCCCGGCAACCGGGCCCGGCCCTCTCTCACAGCCTCAAGCCAGCTGACGCCCGTTCCCGGGGCTTGGCTCCAGCGCAGACCCAGCCGCAATCGGCGGTCTTGAAGCCGGCTCGGGAGGGCGGGGCTCGGGAGGGTGGGGCTTGGGAGGGCGGGTGGTGGGTCTCGGGAAGGGGGGGAAGGGTTACCCCGGCAACGGGGCCCGGCCGTCTCTCATGGCCTCAAGCCGGCTCACGCCCGTTCCCGGGGCTTGGCTCCATTTGCGGCCGTGGGCCACTCACCCTCTCTCTCTCCTTCCCTCTGTCTCTCTCTCCTCCTCCCCTCCCCTCTCCCCCATCTCCTCTCCCCGTCCCCTCTCCCCCCTCCCAACCCCCTCTCCCCCTCTCCCCCTCTCCCCCTCCCCTCTCTCCCCCCTCCCCCTCTCCCCCTCTCCCCCCTCCCTCTCTCCCCTCTCTCCCCCCTCCCCTCTCCACCCTCCCCCTCCCCCTCTCCGCCCTCCCCTCTCCCCTCTCCCCCTCTCTCTCCCCTCTGCCTCACCCTCTCTCTCTCCTCCTCTCTCTCCCCCCTGCCTCACCCCTCTCTCTCTCCCCCTCTCTCTCTCCCCCCTCCCTCCCCCTCTCTCTCCCCCTCCCTCCCCCTCTCTCTTTCCCCTTCCCTCCCTCTCTCTCTCTCCCCCCTCCCTCCCCCTCTCTCTCTCCCCCTCCCTCCCCCTCTCTCTCTCCCCCCTCCCTCCCCCCTCTCTCGCTCCCCCCTCCCTCCCCCTCTCTCTCTCCCCCTCCCTCCCCCTCTCTCTCTCCCCCTCCCTCCCCCTCCCTCCCCCTCTCTCTCTCCCCCTCCCTCCCCCTCCCTCCCCTCTCTCTCTCGCCCTCTCTCTCTCCCCCTCCCTCCCCCTCTCTCTCCCCCTCTCTGCCCCTTCCCTCCCCCTCTCTCCCCCTCACTCCCCCCTCTCTCTGCCCCCTCTCTCCCCCTCTCTCCCTGCCCCCTCCCTCCCCCTCTCTCCCTGCCCCCTCCCGCCCCCTCTCTCCCCACCCCCTCCCTCACCCTCTCTCCCCCTCTCGCTCTCCCCCTCACTCTGCCCCCCCTTCCCCCCTCCCTCCCTCTCCCTCCCTTCCTCCCCCTCCCTCCTTCCCCTCCCTCCCTCCCCCTACCTCCCTCCCACCTCCCTCCCTCCCCCTCCCTCCATCCCCCTCTCTCTCTCTGCCCCCTCCCTCCCCCTCTCTCTCTCCCCCTCCCTCCCCCTCTCTCTCTCTCCCCCCTCCCTCCCCATCTCTCTCTCCCCCCTCTCTCAATCCCCCCCTCTCACTCTCTCCCCCCTCTCTCTCTCTCCCCCAGTCTCTCTCTCCCCCCAGTCTCTCTCTCCCCCAGTCTCTCTCTCTCTCTCTCTCCCCCAGTCTCTCTCTCTCTCTCTCCCCCCCAGTCTCTCTCTCTCTCTCCCCCAGTCTCTCGCCCTCTCTCCCCAGTCTCTCTCTCTCTCTCCCCCAGTCTCTCTCTCTCTCTCCCCCAGTCTCTCTCTCCCCCCCCACAGTCTCTCTCTCTTCTCCCCCCAGTCTCTCTCTCTCTCTTCTCCCCCCAGTCGCTCTCTCTCTTCCCCCCAGTCGCTCTCTCTCTTCCCCCCAGTCGCTCTCTCTCTTCCCCCCAGTCGCTCTCTCTCTTCCCCCCAGTCGCTCTCTCTCTTCCCCCCAGTCGCTCTCTCTCTTCCCCCCCAGTCGCTCTCTCTCTTCCCCCCAGTCGCTCTCTCTCTCTCTTCCAACAACAACATGCCCTCGAAAAAGCCTCGGCACTGCTGGGCACTCCAGCTAGTGTTATTATAAAGAAGTTTCTTCTGAATTCCCTATTTGATTTCTTGGTGACTATCATCTATTGATGGTCTCTAGTTATGCTCTTCCCCACAAGTGGAAACATTCTCTCTGTATCTACTCTATCAAAACCTTTCATAATTTTAAAGACCTCTATTAGGTCACCCCTCAGCCTTCTTTTATCAAGCGAAAAGAGACCCAGCCTGTTCATCCTTTCCTGATAGCTATGACCTCGCATTTCTGGTATCATCCTTGTAAATCTTCTCTGCACACTCTCCAGTGCTTCTATATCCTTTTTATAATATGGCAACTACAATTGTACGCGATACTCCCAGTGTGGTCCAACCAAGGTTCAATACAAGTTCAGCATAACTTCACTACTTTTCAATTCTATCCCTCTAGAAATAGACCCTAGTGTCTGGTTTGCTTTTATTATGACTTGTTAACATTTCATCTCTTGTACTTGACTCAAGGTCCGTACAGGATTCCTCGAGTCTACCTCTCGTTCTAAAGTATCATAAGTGCCTGGCTTGCTTTTTTTATGGCCTTGTTAACCTGTGTCGCTACTTTTAGCAATTTGTGTATTTGTACTCTGAGATCCCTTTGCTCCTCTACCCCACTGAGACTTGCACTCTCCAAGTAATAAACGACCTCCCTATTCTTCGTACCAAAATGTAATATCTCACATTTATCTGTGTTGAAATTCATTTGACAATTATATGCCCATTCTGCAAGTTTATTAATGTCTTCCTGTAATTTGTTGCAGTCCTCCTCAGTATTAACCATCCCCCGCAATTTGGTGTCATCCGCAAATTTAGAAATTGTGTTTTTGATTCCAAAGTCTGAATCGTTAATATAAATTGTGAACAACAGTGGTCCAAGCACTGATCCTTGTGGAACACCACGGCCCACCTTCTGCCACTCTGAATAGCTACCCTTTACCCCGACTCTCTGCTTTCTGTCTTGAAGCCAGCTAGCTATCCATTCTGCTACTTGTCCCCTGACTCCGCATTCTCTGACCTTATTAATTTATTTATTAGCTTGGTCAAGCAAGACTTTCCCTTTAGAAATCCATGCTGACTATTCATTATTATACTTTTGGCTTCTAGATGTTCTTCGATTTTCTCCTTTCGTAGGGATTCCATTATTTTTCCACCCACTGATGTTAAACTGAATGGTCTATAGTTCTCTGGACATGTTCTATCTCCCTTCTTAAATATAGGTATTATGTTAGTTATCCGCCAGTCCTCTGGCACTACACCTTTTTACTAATGCATTATTAAATAAACGGCTAAGCGCACTGGATACAGCAAAGGCTATGGACCCGACAACATCCCGGCTATCGTGCTGAAGACTTGTGCTCCAGAACTGTTCCAGTACAGCTACAACACTGACATCTATCTGACAATGTGGAAAACTGCCCAGGTATGACCTGTCCACAAAAAGCAGGATAAATCCAACCCGGCCAATTACCGCCCCATCAGTCTACTCTCAATCATCAGCAAAGTGATAGAAGGTGTCATCGACAGTGCTATCAAGCGACACTTACTCACCAATAACCTGCTCACTGATGCCCAGTTTGATTTCCGCCAAGATCACTCGGCTTCCAACCTCATTACAGCCTTGGTCCAAACATGGACAAGGGAGCTGAATTGCAGAGGTGTGGTGAGAGTGACTGCCCTTGACACCAATGCAGCATTTGACCGAGTGTGGCATCAAGGAGCCCTAGTAAGACTAAAGTCAATGGGAATCAGGGGGAAACTGCTCCACTGGCTGGAGTCATAACTAACACAAATGATAGATGGTTGCAGTGGTTGAAGGTCAATCATCACAGCCCCAGGACATTGCTGCAGGAGTTGCTCAGGGCAGTGCCCTAGGCTCAACCATCTTCAGCTGCTTCATCAATGACCTTCCCTCCAACATAAGGTCAGAAATGGGGATGTTCGCTGATGCTGCACAGTGTTCAGTGCCATTCATAACTCCTCAGATAATGAAGCAGTCCATGCCCACATGTAACAAGACCTGGACGATGTTCAGGCTTGGGTTGATAAGTGGCAGGTAACATTTGCCCCACAGAAGTGCCAGGCAATTACTATCTCCAACAAACGAGAGACTAACCACCTCCCCTTGACATACAACGGCATTATCATCGCAGAATCCCCCACCATCAACAACCTGGGGGTCACCATTGACCAGAAGCTTAACTGGACCAGCCACATAAATACTGTGGCAACAAGAGCAGATCAGAGGCTAGGTATTCTGCGGCGAGTGTCTCACCTCCTGACTTCCGAAAGCCTTTCCACCATCTACAAGGCACAAGTAAGGAGTGTGATGGAATACTCTCCACTTGGCTGGATGAGTGCAGCTGCAACAACACTCAAGGAGCTCGACAACATCCAGGACAAAGCAGCCTGCTTAATTGGCACCCCATCCACCACCTGAAACATTCACTCCCTCCACCACAGCCATACCATGGCTGCAGTGTGTACCATCAACAAGGTGCATTGCAGCAACTCACCAATACTTCTTCGGCAGCACCTCCCAAACCCGTGACCTCTTCCACATAGATGAACAAGGGCAGCAGGTGCATGGGAACGCCACCACCTCCAAGTTCCCCTCCAAGTCACACACCATCCTGACTTAGAAGTATATCGCCAATCCTTCATCATTGCTGAGTCAAAATCCTGGAACTACCTGCCTAACAGCACTGTGGGAGTACCTTCACCACACGAACTGCAGCAGTTCAAGAAGGCAGCTCACCACCACCTTCACAAGGGCAATTAGGGATGGGCAATAAATACTGGCCTTGCCAGCGACACCCACACCCATAAACAAATTTTAAAAATATATGCCTAGCAATGCCTCTGCTATCACTTCCCTAGATTCTTTTAAAATGCATGGGCTTTTTTCCTCTTTGAGCTTGATTAATTTACTTAATATATCTCCTCTTTTTATTTTAAATGCAGTTATTTCATTACTAATCTCATGATCCAATGTCATGTCCACCTGTTCTAGCTCCCTGGTAAATACTGAAGCAAAGTAATTATTTATTATTTCTGCCATCGCTCTATCACTGCCTATGGTATTATCCTGTCCATCCCTTAGTGTCCCTATTCCCATCCCAACCTTCCATATTTTACTGATGTACCTGTAAAATATTTTACTATTTTGTTTTATGTTCCTTGATAATTTATTTTCATAGTTCCTCTTTGCCTAACTAATTATTTTTTTTGAGTTCTCTCCTAATCTCTTTGTATTTTCCCTTATCATGCTCTCCTGCTGACCATGTACTTAATGTATGCCTCTTTCCTTACCCTCAATTTGTCCCTTATGGCTTTATTCATCCATGGTGTCTCATTAGTGTTTAGCTTGTTTTCATTTTTTAGCAGAATATATTTTTCCTGGACTCTGTTGAACACTGTTTTAAATGTTTCCAATTGCTGTTCTACGTTATTGTTTACCAATATTATTGTCCATTTTATTTTCCCACGTTCTAATCTCAGCCTCTCAAAATCAACTTTTCTCTAATCTATTACCCTGGTCTTCATCATACTTATGTCCTTCTCAATTATTATTTTAAGGTGTATTATATTATGGTCACTATTGCCTAGATGTTCCGCTACTTTTAGTTCTCTTATCTGCTTTGGTCCATTCCCCATTACTAGATCCAATAGTGAAACCTCCCTTGCTGGGCTTTTTACATATTGGGTTAGATAGGAGTCCAGTACACATTGTACTTGACGTAATAAAGACTCACTATGCACTTGGTTGTACATAAAGCAAGGCTTTAATCGACTTGTAACAAAACATGGAGGTCTAGTTAGTCGTCACTAGCTTCCTGTTTCCAGATTGTCTCTGGCCAAGTTGGGCCCACGCCCGAGGATTTATACTCCTCGGGCGGCGCCCTCCACTGGCCGTTAAGTAGTACTTCCTGAGTTACTTCTTGTATAAGTTGCGATTTATGACATTCTTCCTCCCTAAAAGGTTTGGAAGTCCAGTCTTCCTTTAACGGACTAGGCGGACCAAAAATAGCCATAGTCATTTAGCTTTCTGCTTGTGACTGGAAGGCATGTCTCCCCAAACCGTGTCCTGGTCCCTGGGTCACTTGGCCTGTACTGGTAAGTCGATAGAGTCTGCGTCATCTTGATCGTCCTGCGGAGGCCTGGGAATATCATGACTCTGGGTGTGGGTCCCCAGAGGCGCAGAGCTGGCCTCATCCTGGGTCGTAGCCGGAGATTGTCCGGTGTCCTGATTTCGGGTGGCCATCCTACGGGGAGCGTTCAGCTCCCTGAGTTGATCCAGTAGCACTGCCGGCAGATCCCTCGATGTCCCAGGTAAGGTGTCATCCTCATAGGGGTGCGGAATGTTGACATCATCGCCGTGGGATCCTACATCATTCAGGCCCATGTGACTGGTTGGGCAGGGAGCCAGATCTCTGAGCGAGACGGTGGACTCCCGGCCATCGGGGTACCACACGTGCGCATACGTAGGGTTTACCTCCATTAACTCCACCTCGTCAACGAGAGGGTCATTCTTGGCCGACCGGAAAAACCTCCGGAGTAGCACAGGGCCTGGAGCCACCAACCATGATGGTAGAGATATCCCATGTGTAGAGCGACGCCGGAACTTGAAGAATCGCTCATGAGGTGTGACATTAGTGGATGTGGAGAGAAGAAACCTGATAGAGTGTAACACGTCGGGGAGCACAGTTTCCCACTGCTGGTCTGGTAGGTTGCGTGACCTCAGTGCCAGACGGACAGCGTTCCAGATGATGGCATTGTATCGTTCAACCTGTCCATTGCCGATTGGGTGATATGGTGTTGTCTTACTTGAGGCGATTCCCCGTTGGGAGAGATAAGTTCACTCGACATAAAGGAGGGACCCCGATCCGTGTGGATAAAATTGGCCGTCCCGCAAAGGGAAAAGACCTGATCGAGGCATTTAATTACCATAGAGGTAAGCATATTAGGACAGGGGAAGGCAAAGGGAAAGCGGGAATACTCGTCTACCATCGTAAGTAGGTAGGTGTTCCGCGTCGACGAAGGCAATGGCCCTTTAAAGTCTATGCTGAGCCTCTGCATAGGCTGCATTGCATGTATGAGTAAGTCATCTGATAGGCGGAAGAATTGTGGTTTCAATTCTGCACAAATCCTACAGGAGGAGCATGTTTTCTTTACATCCTCCATTGAGAATGGTAGATTTTTGGACGGCACAAAGTGCAACATACGGGTAACACTAGGATGGCATAAGTCCAAATGCAGATCCGCCAGAGTCGACGTTGACATTGAAGAGCAAAATGCCCGTGTGAAGGTATCTGAGACCACATTCTGTTTGCCGGGTCGGTAACGGATAGTATATCCAAAGGCGGCCAGCTCCATCCTCCAGAGTTGAATTTTATTATTTTTGATTTTCGTGTGCTTCCAGTTATCCAACATGAAGGCCACGGAGCGCTGGTCAGTTATGAGCGTGAAATGATGCTGAGCAAGAAAATGACTCCATTGGCGTACAGCCTCGATGATGGCAGTAGCCTCCTTTGCGACGGGGGGGTAATGGAGCTCGCTACCCTGTAAGGTTCTGGATAGGAATGCCACGGGCCGATCACCTTGATTCAAGGTAGCCGAGATCGCCACCTCCGATGCATCGCATTCGACAACAAAAGGAAGGTTTTCGTCAATGGAGCGAAGCATGGCTTTCTCCAGCTGTCGTTTGAGAAGGTTGAAGGCAGAAATAGCCATTGCTTCTAATGGAAAAGACTTCGCATGAAGCAGGGGCTGTATTTTATCGGAGAAGTGAGGTATCCACTTTGCGTAATAAGCAAACATGCCAAGTGCTCGACGAAGAGAGCCGGGATTTGTAGGGGGAGGGAGCTCCTGAAGTGGACAAAGTCGCTCTGGGTCCGGTTTAATAACGCCGTTGCCCACCCAGTAGCTGAGAATGTTCACTGATGGCACCGATTTCACCGATTTGGATTCGTTTAACGTTAAGTGGCGACGACGGAGAACATCAAAAAATCTCTGAAGATTGGCGTCATGCTCCTTTTGATCATGGCCGGCAATAGTGATATTGGCTAAATATGGAAAGGTATCCGTCAACTTCTCTTGCCGGACTAGGCCATCCATTGCCCGTTGGAAGACGGCCACCCCATTGGTGACCCCAAATGGAAGGCGACGAAACTGATAAAGCCGACCATTGGCCTCAAAGGCCGTATACTTTTTGTCAGAGTCTTTCAGTGGTACCTGATGGTACGTGCTCTTTAAATCGAAGGTTGAAAATACCTTGTATTTGGCAAGGTTGTTGACCATATCATCTATGCGTGGTAGCGGGTAGGCATCCAGATCGGTATATTGATTAATAGTCTGCGAATAATCAATACACAGATGTTTCTTATGTTGTTTTAAAGGGTTTTTCACAATGACGGCTTGAGCCCACCAGGGGGATGAACACGGCTCGATAACACCGTCAGCTAAAAGGCGAGAGATTTCTGCCTCGATAAATGCTTGGCCGTCTTGGCTAAAGCGCTGCGATTTGGTGGCTATGGGTTTGCAGCGGGGGGAGAGCTTGGCAAACAGGGAGGGCTCACCGAGTAAGGCTGCCGAGAGCGCACAAAACGGCACCTTAGAAATGGTAAGCTCCGGCTTCGACCCTCCAAACTCAAAAGTGATTCTTTTGTGCTGCTTCTGGAAGTCCTGTCCCAGAAGCACATCGCTACATAAGTTTGAGTACTCCGAGCCGAGTGGAGGGATCCGTGCAACCATTGAGGATGAGGTTGACAAGACAGAAGCCAGAAGAATTGGTGGTCAGAGTCGTCAGAGCCATTGTAATCTCCCTGTCCGAGGGATAAATGCGCAGTTTTAACCTGCTGACAGCCCGCTTACTAATGAAGCTGTCAGAGCTGCAGGAGTCGATTAGCATGCTTAGAGTGTGCCCATTTACTGAAACTGTAAAGTCTGTGGGTTGTGCAGTTAATAACGACACAGACTTCAGGAGTAACAAACAAACAGGACTTTACTATTCGAAGGTCAGGGCGAATCTGCCCAAGGAATCCTACCACCACGCTTATATACTGGTGTGGTCACTGTCAGTATTACAGTATACAGAAGCCAAACAAGTAGTGTCACACCTAAAGTAGTTCTCTTAAAGGTGAACGGTTACATACAATAGTTTCCTTAAAGGTAGACGGGTACATACACTACAATCCTCCCTTTTTAGCTTACAACATACTGATTCCTTAGTAAACATACATTATAACATATATACAGCTTATGTAAGACAGTTCATAGATTCAGTCTTTCTGGAGGTTTCCGGATTCTGTCCGGATAACGCCGCAGTGGTGTCGTCATTCCCGGCGGGCTAGTATGTGCTTCTGGCAAAGTCGATTCGGCTTGAAAAACAGTGTCAGGTTCATCTGATTCCAGTATTACCAGATCGGAAGTAGGTGTTCTGGGTATCTCAGTTTCAACATTACCCGGGTAAGGTGGTGAAGTCGGTTGCCCATTTGTGGCGGACCCTATGATCTGGTCCACATGGCGCCTTATTATATTGTCCCCAAGGTCCACTGTATACATCAACGGCCCTAGCCTTTTTCCAATAGTTCCAGGCTGCCATTTCTCGGTACGGTAGTCCCGGGCCAAAACTCGTTGACCGATCTGGAAAGATCTAGTGGCCCTTTCATTCATGCCTTGGAATTGCCGGTTCTCTACGTCCCTTCTGACGTTTGGTTTGAGTAAATCCAGCCGGCATCTTAGGCGTCTATTAAAAAACATCATGGCGGGAGTTTGATTTGTGACCGCATGTGTTGCATTCCGGTAGGCCAACAAAAAGCTATCCACCTTATGTTGTAGATTTATGTCTTCATTACCCATGGCCTTTATGGCCTTCTTGAAGGTCTGGACAAACCTTTCAGCCAATCCATTGGAGGCGGGGTGGTATGGGGCTGACGTGTAGTGCTTAACCCCATTGCTCTTTAAGAATTTCTTGAATTCTTCGGACACAAATTGCGGTCCATTATCAGAACAGATCTGTTCCGGCAGGCCATTCCTAGCAAACATAGTCCTTAACACTGTGATGGTTTTTTCCGTGGTGGTGGTGGTCATCTTAATTACTTCCGGCCACTTGGAGTGGGCATCCACCGCTATTAGAAACATCGAGTCCATAAATGGATCAGCAAAGTCGATGTGTACTCTTTGCCAAGGAGATGAGGGCCACTCCCATGGATGCAGAGGAGCCTGTGGTGGCGCGTTCTGAACCCTCTGACATCCTAGGCAGTTCTTAGTGATCTCTTCGATGTCTCCATCAATGCCTGGCCACCACACAAACGCTCTTGCTAGGTTCTTCATCTTCACTCCACCCAGATGTCCTTCGTGCAGCTCCTTTAGCACCTTCTTTTGGAGTTTGGGTGGAATCACCACTCTAGATCCACACATCAGGGTTCCTCGACACACTGACAGTTGTTCTTTCCTCTGTGAAAATGCTTGCAGTGTTGGTTCGCTCTGTGCTGGCCATCCCTCCACCGTTAAATCATAGACTCGTGAAAGAGTCGGGTCATTCCTTGTCTCATTCTCAATCATTGAGTTTGTTATCGGTAAACACTCCACTATGGATGAGTGGAACATCTCTACTGGGTCCACTGTACTCGCTTCTTCTACCATCGGTAATGGCAAGCGCGATAACCCATCAGCATTTCCATGCTGTTTGGACCTTTTGTATTCGATGTCATATTGGTGTGCCCCAAGTAACACGGACCACCTTTGTAACCTTTGTGCTGTCATGGTGGAAACGGCCTTGTTTGGGTTGAATATGGACACCAACGGCTGGTGGTCTGTCAGTAATGTGAACTTCTTACATTGCAGGTAATGATTGAATTTCTTCACGCCCCACACCAGACTGAGGGCCTCCCTATCTATTTGAGCATAATTTCGCTCTGCGGGGGTCAACGATCGGGACGCGAATGCCACTGGCCTTTCCGAGCCATTTGGTAGCCTGTGCGACAGTACTGCTCCAATTCCGTACGGGGAAGCATCACAAGCTAGACGAAGGGGTAACGTTGGGTTGAAATGAGCCAACACTTCTTCAGAGGTAATCAACTCCTTGCTTCTGCGAAAAGCCTTTCTGCATTCCTCACTCCACTTCCATGGTGTATCTTTCCGCAACAGAGCATTCAGCGGATGCAGCACCGTGGATAAATTTGGCAGAAACTTGTGATAGTAATTAATCAACCCCAAGAATGATCTTAACTGTGATACGTTTCCTGGAGCGGGGGCCTTCACGACCGCTTCTATCTTTTCAGGTGACTTGTGCAGTCCCTCTCGGTCAATGACATGACCGCAGTATGAGATCCGTTTTTGGAAGAACTCACACTTCTTGCGATTAACCCGAAGGCCATACTCCTTCAACCTGGTGAGTACCAGTTTCAAATTTGTGAGGTGTTCTTCCTCGTCTTTTCCCGTGATCAGGATATCATCTAAGTAGCACTGCGTGCTTGGAATTCCTTGTAATACCTGCTCCATGGCCCTCTGCCAAATTGCTGGCGCCGAAGCTACCCCAAAGACCAGTCTATTATAGCGATACAAGCCTCTGTGTGTGTTAATGGTGAGGTACTGGCGTGACTCTTCCTCGACCTCCATCTGTAAATATGCCTGAGCCAGGTCTATCTTGGTGAAGTGCTTCCCTCCAGCCAACGAAGCAAAGACATCTTCAATCCGCGGAAGCGGGTATTGTACCGTGTGAAGCACCGGATTCACTGTGATCTTGAAATCTCCGCAGATACGGACCTTCCCCGGTCCCCCTGTCTTATTACTTGGTGAGGACTTCATGACGGGAACAATGGGCGTGGCCCACTCACTCCAGTCCACTTTTGACAGGGCCCCTGATCGTTCAAGTTCTTCCAGTTCTGCCTCCACAGCTGGTCGTGTTGCGTAAGGTACCGATCTGGCCTTAAAAAACTTTGGGCTTGCATGTTCTGCAATCTTAACCTTTGCTTTAATTCCTCACAGTGTTCCCAGTCCTTGCTGGAATATCTCTTTAGCTTCGTCCAATATTCTGGACAACCGTTCAGGTTTGACATCCTCTTTTCCGGAATCCACCATCATGGTGTTTAGTGAATGCCAGTCCATCTTTATTTTTCGGATCCACTCCCGTCCCAGAAGTGGTGGACCTCCCTCAGGCAACACATACAGGTCCAACCGGTGGTGATCTTTATCCTTGTATCTCACCTTGACTTCTATCTTTCCGATGGGGAATACTTTGTGCCCCGTGTATGTCTGCAGTACTAGTTCCGTATCCCGTAGTGGAATATGCTTGAATAACTTTTTATAGTCATGCTTATTCATGACCGTCAACGCCGATCCGGTGTCCACTTCCATTTTTACTTGGACTTTGGCAATCTGTAGCGTGATCCAGATAGTCTGTCGGTCAGCTTCATTGCTCACATTGTGAATTCTTAGACTGTCCAGTCCTTTGCAGTTGGAGTGTGAGTCCGACTTCTGTTCCTTCAGACTCTTCCTAGTCACCTCTTGTACCTTTCTGTACCATTTTTGTGGTGACTCATTATTGTTGTACGTCGTTCCTGACCGGCATACCTTAGCCATGTGACCGAGCTTGCCACATTTCCTACATTCTTGTTTTTTAAACCAGCATTGGTTCTGGTCGTGTGTTGTCTTCCCACAACGATAGCATTTCGTTGTACCCGAAGTAATTTGTTGTACCCTGAGTGCCGCTGCCTTTAGCTGCATTTCCGCAGTTCCTTTCGCTGCGGCTTCGTTTGATGCTGCGATAAGGACAGCCTTATCCAGTGGAAGATCGTTCTCTTCGAGTAGTCGCTTTTGCGTCCCTTCCTTGGACAATCCGCATACGAACTTGTCTCGCAGTGCCTCTGTCAGATTCCCTCCGAACTGGCAGTGTTTCGCTAGCCTACGCAGTTCGACCAAGTATTCCGCGGTGCTTTCGTCTTTCCGTTGCGTTCTTGCATAGAATTTGAATCGTTCAGCCAACATCAACGGTGCGGGGTTCAAGTGATCCTTCAGCACTGCTACAATATCATCGAAAGTCTGATCCGCCGGTTTAGCTGGTGAGAGAAGATGCTTCAACAACCCGAATGTTTTCGCACCCATTATGTTAAGTAAGGTTAAAGCTTTTTCATCCTTTGCTATTTTATTAGCCTTACAATGTATCTCAATACGTTCCACGTATGTGGTCCAGTCTTCTATCTCAGAATTAAAATCGTTGATGTCCCCACGCTCAGGCATCTTCCTTTCCTTGGGAACAACACAAGTATTTCTTTAAATTATTATTATTTTTTTTTCTAAGATGGCGGCTTTTCCCGCGAAAATGGCGGTTTCCCGCTCTTTCCTTCTCTCCCCGCCCCTTCAATGGCGGTTTCCCGCGTCTGTCGTCTTCTCCGCCTAATGGCGGCTTCCCGCGTTTCTTCCCTGGTGGGAGGGGTACGCTTTCCCCACAGCGGACAGGTTCAGCCGCTGGGCTGGCTCTCGCACAGTTCCCCTTACTCGGCTCTGTCTCTCTCTCCCGCTCGCACGGCTCTACCGGCTCTGGGTACACCCCGTTGACGGAGAACAGTTCAGCCGCTGGACTGGCTCTCGCGCAGTCTCTCTCCCCTTGCTCGGCTCTGTCTCTCTCTCTCCCGCCTGCTCGGCTCTACCGGCGCTGGGTACTCCCGTTGGCGGAGAACAGTTCAGCCGCTGGACTGGCTCTCGCGCAGTCTCCCTTGGTCGGCTCTGTTTCTCCCGCACGCTCGGTTCCCATTCGCCTCCCAGCCCTCTCGCAGTCCGGTGCTTCCCTCCCCGGCTGCGGCTGAGTTTCTCTCTTCCCGCGCCTACGCTCCCGGTCTCAGCGCTTCGTGGCTTCGGTCGCTGCCCGGCTTTCCCGCCGATCGCGGCCTGGCTGTCTCACGACGCCGTTGGACCCGACTTTCCGTCCGGCTCCTTTCCCCCTCGACCATGGTCGAGTGCACAGCCCTTATCCTCCGGATATTCTTTACACTTTCCCTTACTCACAGTCTCCGTGGCCGCCTTGCTTCCTGCTGATTGGCTCACTCCGCACCGTGGCAGAAGGGACAGTCAGTGCCTGTTGCTGATGGAAGCTTTTGTTGCTAAAGTCTTCCTCCTTTCTATTGCTGCAGCCTCGTGTTTTCTCCCAGCAGAACGACGACGGCGGTTGCCTCTCTTCGACGCTCTTTAGTTGCTTTGGTAGTCTTGCCGCAGGGTACGATCGGACTCGTCGCCACTGTAAAGTCTGTGGGTTGTGCAGTTAATAACGACACAGACTTCAGGAGTAACAAACAAACAGGACTTTACTATTCGAAGGCCAGGGCAAATCTGCCCAAGGAATCCTACCACCACGCTTATATACTGGTGTGGTCACTGTCAGTATTACAGTATACAGAAGCCAAACAAGTAGTGCCACACCTAAAGTAGTTCTCTTAAAGGTGAACGGTTACATACAATAGTTTCCTTAAAGGTAGACGGGTACATACACTACAGAAACCTTCGTGGCTGCATGGAACAAACTTTGAGGAAAAACAGCTGTGATGGGAGGAGGGGCAATTTTTCCTTTGGCAGCTGTAGCCTTAGCAGTGGTTCTTGGGGGAGGAGCAGCTCCATAGATAGCAGCTGTGAAGCTAACAGGAGTTCTTGACCGGTATACTTTAGAGGAGCGGCTTTTCTTGTTAGCAGAGGCCCGTGACTGGCATACCTTGGAAAAGTGTCCTTTCTTGCTGCAATGATTGCAGGTCGCATTACGAGCCGGGCAAAATTTTCTGTAATGGAACATACCTCCACAAAAGAATCACTTTCTTCCTGATTGCCAGGATGCTGCTAGGGCGGGGTCATCATCAGCAAAGGCCTCTAGGGTAGGGTCGTCGTCCGTTAGAGAAGAGTCATCATGATCGGGGGCATCCACCCGAGACCTATCGAAAGACTTATTAAGGGTGATAGCTGCCGCCCATGCACGTGGTGGGAGATAAGTGTTTGCATTCTTCTTGGCCAAGTCCAGGGAACACGCCTGGTCATAAGCAGCCTGTAAATTGAGGGTTTTATTTTCCAGCAGGCGCTGACGTATAAAAGGGGACGCAATCCCATTGATAAAGGAATCACGGATTAGTTCCTCTTGATACTGTTCAGCTGTAACTGCTTTAAGGTTACAATCTTTGCTGAGCCTGCGAAGTTTCTGGAGGAATTCATCGAGTGATTTCCCAGGCTGCTGCCGAGTTGTGGCCAGTAGGTGTCGAGCAAAGATTTCATTCGGGGACTTGACATATATCTGCTATAAAATTTGGATAGCAGCGTCATAGTCTATACAGTCCTCAATATAATCATACACATGAGGGGATACGTAGTTAATAAGCATTTGTAACTTATTAGAGGCAGCCGCCCCACATTCTTCAAGAAACTTGCTAAAGGTACGAAACCAATGCTTCCATACCTTGGCTGCCGCAGGTGCATTCGGGTCCAGGTCGAGACGAGCGGGTCTAAGGAGTTTTTCCATGATGGATCAGTTTCTTGCCCAGGTCCCTTTCTGCAGTTCAAGTTGCAGCTGGTTGTTCCGAATCACCCAAGGCGTGGAGACGATAACAAGTCGATTAAATTGACGCAATCAAGACTCACTGCGCACTTGGTTGTACATAAAGCAAGGCTTTAATCGACTTGTAACAAAACATGGAGATCTAGTTAGTAGCTTCCTGTTTCCCAATTGTCTCTGGCCAAGTTGGGCCCACGCCCAAGTATTTATACTCCTCGGGCGGCGCCCTCAGCTGGCCGCTCAGTAGTACTTCCTGAGTTACTTCTTGTAGAAGTTGCGATTTATGACAGTGCTTATCCCCTTTATCTACCTCTTCTGTCCAATTCATATCAGGGTAGTTGAAATTCCCCATGATTATTACTCTATGTTTTTTACTTATTTCCCTAATTTGTTTGCATATTTCTTCCTCCACCTCCCTTCTACTATTAGTGTAATTGATCCTTTATTATCTTTTATCTCTATCCATTCTATTTCTGTCTTGCTGATAGCTGCGTCACTTTTTTCTACTGCCTTTATGTTATCCCTAATAAGTACAGCTACTCCACCTCCCCTTTTTCCCTCTTTATTTTTTCTAAATATGTTACACCCAGCAATGTTTAGTTCCCAGTCCTGATTTTTCAAGAGCCATGTCTCAGTAATCCTTACTATGTCTGGTTCCTCACAATGCATGATTGCCTCCAGCTCCCCTATTTTATTACAGACACTCTTTACATTGCTGTACTGACAGTTTAACTGATGTTTAATAGTATTTCCTTTCTCTTTATTTTAACTATCTTGTTACATGTCTGTTCTATAACTCTATTTATTCCCTGGCCATCAATGTCCTCCCTTACTTTACTTTTTCCTATACTCTTCTTCCCTGTTCTGTTTATATTCAGGCTGGTATCATTTCTTGTAGATCCCTCCCCCGATCTTACTAGTTTAAAGCCTTTGCCACCTACCTATTTACCCTTTCTGCTCGGACATAGGTCCCTACCCGATTCAGTTGGAGCCCGTCCCATCGGTACAGCTCCTTCCTGTCCATGTACTGGTGCCAGTGTCCCATGAAAAGGAGCCCCTCTTTTCCACACCAGACCTTTAGCCACGTGTTATTCTCCTGATCTGACTGCTTCTATGCCAATTTGCACGTGGCTCGGGCAATAATCCAGAGATTATTACCCTTGAGGTCCTGCTTTTTAATTTAGCTCCTAACTCCTGATACTCCTTCAGCAGGACCTCCTGCCTGTTTCTACCTATGTCATTTGTTCCAAAATCGACCACAACAACTGGATTTACCCCCTCCTTTTCCAAATTCCTCTCCAGCCACCTCGAGATATCCCTTAACCTGGCACCGGGAAGGCAACACACCTTTCGGGATTCTCATTCTTTGCTGCAGAGGATACTATCTATCCCCCTAATTATAGAATCCCCTATCACTATGCTTCTATTCTGCTCTTCCCCCCCTTGGACAGCCTTCTGAGCCATGATGCCTTGGACTACATTGTGGCTGTCCTCCTGGCAGTCTTTTTCCTTGTCCTCACAGGTAGCAAGTACATCGTACCTGTTGGATAGGACCAGTGACTGTGGATGTTCCTTCTCAAATTCTCCCCACTACCCGTCTCCCTAGTAGTCACACCCACCCCTTTCTGAACCTGTGCTTTCCTCTGGGGTGTGACTGTATTCTGGATAAAACTGTCCAGAAATTCCCCCCCCTCCCTTATGTTTCGGTGTTTCTCTAGCTCGCAATCCAGCTCATTGACTCTGAGTCAAAGTGACTGAAGGCAGAGACATTTCCTGCAGATGTGGGAATCCGGGACAGTCTCACTGTCCACAAACTCCCACATACTACAGTCCCGACACAAAGCCTGTCCTGCAAACACTGGAATTTTTAATTTATATACTTATTTAAATAAAGTTTTTAATCAAGTGATTATTTAGAGTTATAATAGTTCATCTAGTTAAGTTATTAATTTAATAAAGTATTAGTTATTGTTCCCCAGCTCTTAGTTTAAAACACTGCCCTAGCTTAGAGACAAATAAAACATTCTAACACTCACCAACCAGTCACCTACCTGATGTCCTGTGACGTCACTCCTTGATTTTTTTTTTCTCTCTCCGCTCCTCTTCTGCTGCTCACAGTGAGTTCGGGCCCCTCTCCAACTGCGCTTTTTATTTCTTGCCTCTGCTCCTGTCCCTGGTTAGGTCTGCTGCTCCTCCGCTGCTTACTGTGAGTTTGGGACAGTGAGTCAGGAAAATCTAACAAGCTACTCTCCATGGTCAGGTGGTGTATTTCACTGTGACATTTCCTTATGTGGTTCTGATCATACTTCTGATCCGAGGTGTTACCCTGGAGGGAGCCTATAAACGAATTGAATACTACATTGGAAGCCAGTCAGACTTCTCAAAACTGTCTGAAGCTGAGGTAAACACCTCAGGATAATCCACAGAATTCCCACTGTAATTTTAGTCAAACTGTTTCATGTTTCTGTTTATTTATCTCCTGGGCCTTTGAGATATTCAGTTAAAGGCCTGAGTGTTGCTTTAGGATTGTTGTTCACTTATAGGAAAGATTTCAGTTGTTGCATTTTGGTCCAGGGAATCAGAAGAAAGTTTTAACTGAATCCTTGGGACAAGGACTTATGGTTAATGTATGACTTTTGGCATCTAGAAGTTAGTTGATGGAACAGGATGGGATAGGATGGAATGAGATGTGATGAGATGAGATATGATAGGATAGAATGGGATGTGATGGAATTGGATGGGACAGGATGGATGGCGGGAGATAGGATCGAGAATGATGGGAATGGAAAGGATGCCATGGGTGCATGATGAGATGCAATGGCTATCATATTTACTTTCTGATGCCTGCTTCTTTACAGTCTCCTGTAACAGATTAATTAATAAAGAAAATCAGGTAATTATCTTGCCTCTCCATATGTATACATCATTTAATGATAGCACATTAACATTTACGAGGCCAATCAAAATTATGGCACAGTATTTATTGACAATTATGCTGGAATTTTACCGGTGCTCAGAGTGCGGGTTCGGAGGCGGGTCCGCTGTCAAAATCAAAAAGACTGACAGTGAGTCAGGTCTGTTATTCCTGAACAGATCCGACACCAAGCGGCAGGTCAGCCAACTTAGATAGTTAAAATGTTGTTAAAAGATTGTTAAGCAGGATTTTACCATGTATTTACCATTTTACCAGCTTTTCCACGAGTTTCCCAGCACATGGGGGTCACGTCAGGTAAGCAGGTCGGGTGTTGTGTCAGCATGGGATGATTTACTAACCTGACAGCTGTAAATGTTCTATGAAAGCTGCCATTTCATAGGTCTTCACTTTCCAAGGTTAGAAGCTGTTACTTACTGCATTTGGAAGACAGATTTAGCTTTATGCAGCTAGCAAGTGTTTGGAGCAAACTTTCTATCCAGTATCAACTCATTGTAACAACCTCTCTCACCATTGACAGATGGCTTCTGTCATCTCAACCTCACCTGCCATCCATTCCATCAGCACCGGTGGCCTTGAAAAAATCTCACCTTGGTCCTCGGATTCCCAACATGATCAGCCCCAACACCAGCATCACCAGGCACACCAGCAGCACTAACATCCACACCAACCTTCTCCGCAATCAACAGATGCTGCACAAGACACAGGGCATCATCACCTATGCACATTACTGCCCGGGATGCCAGCGATGGCCTCACCATGTCCGGATGGTCTTCACTTAACACTGTACACACTGGCTGCCACATGATGCACCAGGTTGGCACCACCCCGCACCAGCACCATAAAGCATCCCTACAATGTCCAAGCCATTCCTTTCACACTCATCACCATTGGTGGGAGGGGGGGGGTGGGGTGAATGTGGGGGTTGGAAACATTATGGCCTAGAAATTCAGTTGTTTGCGCCAGCCGCTAGCGCCTTAGGAGGAGGAGAAGTGGGGCGCTAAGCAGCTAGCGCCCGGGCGCAGCATGATCTGTGCCTCTCGCGAAATTCAGTTAAGATTTAGCGGCGGCGCAAAACCTTTGCGCGCGCTGAGCTGCGCGTGCAGATCCTGATGTCATTTCATGGTGCAACGCACTTTGTCCGCCCCGAACCGGAAATTCAGTGGCGCCGGCCTATTGTGCGCCTGGCACCCCCCGCGACTGGTAGAGGGGAACGGTTCCCAGTCGCCGTGGGGCGCGGGGGGCGCTAATTAAAGGGGAGTCCTCCTGCACTATAAGTGGCAGCCATTTTGCTCCACTCCTTCTTTGTGAGAGACGGATATTTGGAGAGATACAAAGGTAGACAGCTTTCTGGTTTGGCTCAACACTTGCACAGGTACTTGTGGCTTCAGGCCAGAGCTTTGAACTTGTCTTTAACTTCAGTGTCATAACATTGATTGGAAACATATAATGGGGGCTGCAATGGGTGGAAACGTTGGGCTTCTCCATTGCATTCAAAGGGCTCAGAGACGCCGTGAGAGAGTGCCAGTCATGGCCAGACGGAGAAGGGCCAACAGGCATCAGCAAAGGAGGCCTTACCCACCCAGGGTACACCGCCAGCAGTTCTCATATCTGAGCATGTCTGAGGAACAGTGTGTTCAGAGGCTGCGATTCAGAAGGGCGGTGGTCACTGAGGTCTGCCACCTGCTTCGCGGAGACCTGCAACCACAGCTGAGGAGCAGGACGTCTCTGTCGGTGGCAGTGAAGGTGACGGTGGCTCTCAACTTATATGCCACCGGCTCCTTCTAATCCGCTACTGGGGACATTTCCAACATCTCCCAGTTCGCGGTACATTGCTGCATCCACCAGGTGACCAATGCCCTTTTCAGAAGGAGACGTCAGTTCATCTCCTTCTCCATGACCGTGGACAAGCAGCAAGAGCGTGCAATGGGCTTTGCAGTAGCGGGCTTCCCCATGGTGCAGGGCGCCATTGACTGCACAGATTTGACTTTGCGGGCACCTCTAGAGAATGCTGAGGATCACCGCAACCGGAAGGGCTACCATTTGCTCAATGTGCAGTTGGTGTGTGACCACAGGCAGCTCATCCTAGCTGTCAATGCCCACTTTCCAGGCAGCAGCCACGATGCCTTCATCCTGTGCCAGACTTCTGTGGCAGACATGTTCGAGGCCCAGCCTCACCCACGAGGATGGCTTCTCGGGGACAAAGGCTATCCTTTGTGCACCTGGCTGATGACCCCGCTCCGTGCGCCCAGCACCCCTGCTGAAGAGCGATACAATGACAGCCATCAAGCAACCAGGAACATCACTGAGCAAACAATCGGTGTGCTGAAGCAATGGTTCCGCTGTCTGGATCGTTCCGGGGGAGCCCTACAGTACTTGCCTGAGCGAGTCTCCCATTTCGTTGTCGTGTGCTGCCTGCTGCACAGCCTGGCTATCCGCAGGACTCAGCCACTGCCAGCAGACATTGGAGGACCACCAGAGGAGGAGGAGGAGGAGGAGGAGGACCAGCACGGGAGGGAGGCAGAAAGTGCAAGGGCCGCCCGTCGGCGGCTTATTGCAACTCGGTTCTAGGCCCCCTCTCAGGGAATGGCTTGTGCCAATAGCAGAAGATGAATGTAGCCACTCCACAAGCCCTCAGCCAAGCAGGGCAACCAGGACTTCCAAAAGAAAACATGGACAGTGCCATTTAAGACATTTTTTTACTGTGATACCTCTGTGCCCTTCCCACATGACAAACTAATGGAGAGAAACCCCCCCAAAAACACAAATACACCAGTCTCGGCCTTTATATATAAAAGAAATACACCAGTCTCGGCCTTTATAAATAAAACAGATATATCAGTCTCGGCCTTTAAATATAAAACAAATATACCAGTCTCAGCATTTAAATATAAAAGAAATATACCAGTCTAGGCCTTTAAATATAAAAGAAATATACCAGTCTCGGCCTTTATATCTAAAACAAATACAGCAGTCTCGGCCTTTATAAATAAAACAAAACATTTGGCCACACCTTCTACTTTTTCCCCTGCGAGGGTGATCCGTCTCGCTTCCGTGACTGGCCCCTACCCGCCCTGCAGCTCCTCCTCAATGGGACCCCAGTGGCTGCAGCAAGGCTGGGGGATGGCTGCTGAGGGTCAGATGGTGAGACGGCAGATGCCCTTGGGGGTCGGCCTGGACTAGCTCTGGGCCTGGAGGGGCCAGCTGCTGACTGCTCCAACTCTGCTTGGGCGGCATCAGCCTGTCCAACGGCTGGTGACAGCTGCAATGGAGGAGTGACAGTGTTGGCTGCAGGAATGCTGCCAACCTGACAGATCACAGGCACTCCCTGGTCGGCTGATACATTGGCACTCGCACGGGCCAGCATTGCAGCATGCACAGCAATCTGCTGAAACACAGACTGCTGGGCTGCTGCGGCACAGCGAGTGCCCCGGCGATGCCTGGCCGATCCAGCGAGGGTGGCAGCAGTTAGTGCCCGTGTGGCCCTGGTCTGTGCCTGCATGACACCAGCCAGTGAATGCATGGCATGACTGAGCACTTGGCTAGAAGCCGCCTGTGATGCAGCGAAGTCGTGTTGACTCCTAGCCTGTGCTGCCGCGAAGTCCTGCAGACGCCTGGCCTGTGCTGCACTGAATTGTTGCAGACTCCTGGCTGTGCTGCCCCGAATTCCTGCACACTCCTTGCCAGTGACTCTATGGAGTCAGGCATCCTTGCCACTGCAGCCATAAGCTCAGTGTGCCTGCGCTCAGCCTGGGCACCCATTTCCGCTAGGAGCCGCACCTCCTCTGCACTCACCGTAGCAGGACTGGAGGCCGTACTCACCCTCCGGGGAGAAGGCCGCCGAGCTTCCCCGCCCCTCCCGCGTTGCTGCAGCCCGCTGGTCCCCAGAGCTTCACTCTCCGCCGACCCTTCCCCCCTGCTCCCCTCCAGGGAAGACATGTCACCATCATGGCCATGGGCTGCCTCGGCTGAGGGTGTCCCTGATGGGCCGGCTTCCTCTTCCTCCTCCTCTATGCCTGACTCGGACACAGTGCCAGCTTGAGGGGCCGCCTCCTCACCTGGCGAGTCACCATCAGAAAGCAGGGAGACTCAAGAGTTGCTTTAGAGTGAGGACAGGGCGGCAGTGAGGGAGGCATGAGTGCTGCTGTGCACTGCATTGGTTCGATAGTGGCAAAGGATGCTGGTGTGAGGCGCAAGTGGAAAGAGAGAGGTCAAAAAGGTGATGACCTTACCATTGGTGCCCAGAACAGGGTCAGCATCTCCAGTGGCGACGGGGCCACTCAGCCGGCCTGCCATGATCCGCTCCACTCGCTGCTCGAGGTCGCTCAGCTGTTTCAGGTCAGGACGGCCTCCCCCGGTCTGTCGCTGCTGTCTTCTGTTATGCGCCAGCTTGCCCTGCAAGAGAAAGGACGGCCTGTGATGGGCCTTCAATAACCACAAAACTAGAAGTTATAGACTTAAACAAGTTGGCTTTTAATTACTAAGATCAGAGCTAACATCTCAACACGCCAACTGGTTCACAGGAATGAGTCAAACAGATCCTGGGATCTTTATGTAAGAGAAGTCAGGGGCGGAGCCAAGAGCCAAGACCTGGAACCTCCCAGGTTAGTCGGGAAAGAGGAAGTGAAACTATACACAGTGGGGGAGGGTAATATACATGAGTGCAAAACGAATACAGGATCAAGACAAACAGATTTCATTATATTCACCCCTTCTATAGATTTAGTCCATCGGGGTGATGTTTCTTAAAAGTTGGTATAAGTGAGTCGGTCAGGAGGTTTTGCAGTTCTCAGTGATCGGCGCAAAGCCGGTTGGGGTGCCTCTAGGGAAGTGGATTCTGGTTCCTCCGCTGTCCGGGCCTCCGCAGTGTCTTCCAGGTTATCTGCAGTGTCCTCCAGGTTAAAGTTGTGTATTGATACCTCTGGGCGTCCTGTCTCTTTGTAGTGTAGGTCTTCATCGGGTAGTCTCCCATCGTTCTCCCCGTTCCCCGAGGGAGCGAGGTCTTTTATGGAAACAGTGTCCTCTCGCCCGTCAGAGTATTCGATATAGGCGTACTGAGGGTTTGCATGGAGGAACTGTACCTTTTCCACAAGGGGATCCGTTTTATGGCCTCTCACGTGCTTCCGCAATAGTACTGTCCCCGGAGACGTCAGCCACGCGGGTAGAGATATGCCCGAGGTGGATTTCCGGGGGAAAACAAACATCTTTTCGTGAGGGGTAGCGTTAGTGGCAGTACATAACAGAGACCTTATGGAGTGGAGCACGTCTGGGAGGACTTCCTGCCAGCGGGAGGTCGGAAGGCCTTTTGACTTTAAGGCTAACGTGACAGCCTTCCAAACAGTAGCATTCTCCCTTTCCACTTGCCCATTACCCCGGGGGTTGTAGCTAGTGGTTCTGCTAGTGGCTATCCCCTTCGAGAGCAAGAACTGGCGCAGCTCGTCACTCATGAATGACGTCCCCCTATTGCTATGTATGTAGTTCGGCATGCCAAACATGCAGAATAGATTACAGAGACACTTGATGACCGTGGCACTGGTCATGTCTGGGCAGGGAATGGCGAAGGGGAAGCAGGAATATTCATCAATGATATTGAGGAAGTATACGTTACGGTCGGCAGAGGGAAGGGGTCCCTTGAAGTCCAGACTTAGGCGCTCGAATGGCCGTGTGGCTTTGATAAGGTGTGCACGGTCAGGCCTGTAGAAACGAGGCTTGCATTCCGCACAGATGCGGCAGGCTCTGGTCATTGCCCTGACCTCCTCGATGGAGTGGGGCAGATTGCGGGACTTTATAAAATGGTATAGTCGGATGACCCCTGGGTGACAGAGGTCGTTGTGGAGACCCTGTAATTTGTCCGTATGAATGCTGGCACACATTCCCCGCGATAGGGCATCTGGGTGTTCATTAAGGGCTCCCGGCCTGTACATAATATCATAGTCGAACGTAGATAGTTCGATCCTCCACCTGAGTATTTTGTCATTCTTGATTTTCTCCCTTTGTTTGTTATTAAACATGAAAGCCACCGACCGCTGGTCGGTGAGCAGGGTGAAACGTTTGCCAGCTAGGTAGTGTCTCCAGTGCCGCACTGCCTCCACTATAGCCTGTGCTTCCTTCTCGACAGAAGAGTGCCTGATTTCAGGTCCCTGAAGGGTTCGGGAGAAGAAGGCCACAGGTCTCCCAGTCTGATTGAGGGTCGCAGCTAAGGCAAAGTCTGACGCATCGCTTTTGACTTGAAAGGGAATGCATTCGTCCACTGCACACACTGCAGCCCTTTCAATGTCCTGTTTAATACTGGTGAAAGCCTCCCGAGCTTCAGCTGATAGTGGGAAGGAAGTCGATTTAATGAGGGGTCGGGCCTTATCAGAGTAATTGGGCACCCATTGGGCATAATACGAAAAAAATCCCAGGCACCTTTTTAAAGCTTTGGGATTGTGTGGCAGGGGCAGTTCCTTTAGGGGGCGTAATCGGTCAGGGTCCGGTCCAATTACCCCATCTTCCACCACACAGCCGAGGATACAGAGACGGGTTGTGTTGAAGACACATTTGTCTTCGTTGTAGGTTAGATTCAGCTTTAGGGCAGTTTTTAAAAATCTCGCAAGATCTAGATCGTGGTCTTGCTGGTTGTGCCCGCAGATAGTGACATTGTCCAGATAGGGGTAGGTAGCTTGTAGTTTATTCTCGTCAACCATGCGGTCCATCTCACGTTGGAAGACTGAGACCCCATTTGTTACTCCGAAGGGCACTCTGAGAAAATGGTAGAGGCGCCCATTCGCCTCGAAGGCGGTGTATGGGCGGTCCTCCGTTCTAATGGGGAGCTGGTGATACGCGGATTTGAGGTCGATAGTCGAGAAGACTCGGTATTGCGCAATCTGGTTGACCATTTCTGATATGCGGGGTAAAGGGTAGGCGTCCAGCTGGGTATAAATATTAACAGTCTTGCTGTAGTCAATTACCATCCATTTCTTTTCGCTATTTTTAACTATGACTACTTGGGCACGCCACGGGCTGGTACTGCATTCAATAATGCCTTCCTGCAGGAGTCTGTCCACTTCCGCCTTGATAAAGTGTCTGTCTTCCAGACTGTACCGTCTACTTTTGGTCGCTATGGGCCTACAGTTCGGAGCGAGATTAGCGAATAAAGAGGGCGGGCTGATTTTTAATGTTGACAGGCCACAGACTGTGAGTGGCGGCTGGGACCCGCCATATGCTAGCGTGACACTTTTGTGGTGGCACTGGAAGTCCAGGCCCAAGATTACATTAACAGAGTTCTGGCATCACGAGGAGTTTAAAATCCTTGTAGTCCGTGCCTTTTACAGTCAGTGTTACCACACAGTAGCCCAAAATGTCCGAAGTGTGGGGCTTAGCAGCCATAGCAATTCTGCTCCGTGTAGGGGTTACCGTTAATGAGTGCCGCCGTACCAGGCTAGGGTGAATAAAACTCTCGGTACTCCCACAGTCAATTAAACATTTCGTTAAATTCCCGTTTACCTGTATGTCCATCATGGATTTTGTCAACGGGTGTGGCCTGGATTGATCCACCGTGATCGAAGCCACTGTTGGGCCCTGGGCAGCCGTTGAGTCGGGAAAAGATGGCGGATCCCAAGATGGCGGCCCGCACGGCACGCACGAGGCGGTGACGGAGTTGGAAATCGGATTCCCCCTGCAGGCTTTGCTAAAATGCCCCTTTTTCTTACATTTGAAGCATGTAGCGTCCTTCGCTGGGCATCGTTGTCTGGGGTGCTTGGCCTGGCCACAGAAGTAGCATTTCGGGCCTCGAGACATTGCCGCTGTAGTAAGTCTCCTGGGTGAACTTCTGTGTGGGGACTCCGGCGGCGTAGAGCTGGTCTGAGACCTGGATGGGGAAGATGGCTGATTCCAAGATGGCGGCCCCCTCGGCGCGCACGAGGCCGTGAGGGCCGCATGGCTGGAAGAATAAGAGTCAGAGTTTTTCTGGGCCACGTCCAGCGATCGCGCAGTGGCCACTGCCTTTTTTAAGTCCAGGACCTCCTTCTGCAGCAGTCTCTGCCGGATATAATTCGATTTGAGGCCCGTGATGAAGGAATCGCGGACCAATTCATCAGAGTACGCGTTGGCCGTCACGGCCTTGCAGTTACAGTCCCGGACCAGGTCCTTTAGGCCCTGTAAGAAATCGTCCATTGATTCCTCAGGTCGCTGCCTGCGTGTAGCCAGCAGATGTCTGGCGTACACTTCGTTTACCAGCCTCTGGTATTGGGTCTTCAGGATAGTGATGGCCTCCGTGTAAGAGGTGGCGTCCCGGATGAACGAATAAATCCGATGACTTACGCGAGTAGTCAGTAGACTCAGTTTATCTACCTCACTAGCGGATGAGGCCCCCGCGAAGAGTTCGAAGCATTTGAGCCAGTGTCCAAATTGATTTGATGCTTCAGCAGAATGTGGATCCAAGTCCAGACGCTCTGGTTTTAGGAGTCGATCCATCCTAGTATTCTTTAGTGATTAAAATTGATGGGCCTTCAATAACCACAAAACTAGAAGTTATAGACTTAAACAAGTTGGCTTTTAATCACTAAGATCAGAGCTAACATCTCAACACACCGACTGGTTCACAGGAATGAGTCATACAGATCCTGGGATCTTTATGTAAGAGGAGTCAGGGGCGGAGCCAAGAGCCAAGACCTGGAACCTCCCAGGTTAGTCGGGAAAGAGGAAGTGAAACTATACACAGTGGGGGAGGGTAATATACATGAGTGCAAAACGAATACAGGATTAAGACAAACAGATTTCATTACAGCCTGTAAGTACAGTGCCAAGCCCTGATCTTGCCTGCACTGCCTCCCATGGTTGAATAGCCCTGACATTGCCAAGCCCTGATCTTGCACGCACTGTCTCCCATGGTCGAATAGCCCTGACATTGCCAAGCCCTGATCTTGCCCGCACTGCCTCCCATGGTCGAATAGCCCTGACAGTGTCAAGCACTGATCTCGCCTGCACTGCCTCCCATGGTCGAATAACACTGACAGTGTCAAGCCCTGATCTCGCCTGCACTGCCTCCTATGGTCGAATAGCCCTGACAGTGTCTAAAGTCCTGAATGTGCAAGTGCTTTTCATGACAGTCCCATAGCTGCTGGATGAGGGCTGGCCATTAGGGCTTTCAGGCCCCTTTGGCCATAAAGTGAGGTGCACATGCAGGGATGAGGAGGATACTGGAAAGGGTACTCACCCTGACAACCCAAGTGAGGTCGTTGAATTTTTTCCGGCATTGGGTTGGTGTCCTGCCAACCACGCTTTTGGACGTGACCCTGTTTGCCACCTCCCTCCATGCTTTCCGATATTCGGCGGGCAGCGGCCTCCTGCCGCCCTCAGGGAAGAGGATATGGCGCCTGCGGTCCACTGCGCCAACCAGCAGCCACAGGTCACCCTCGCCGAAGCGCTGCGCTCTCTCCCTGGCCTTCTCCATTCGCCTGGGCGTGGAGCAGTTCCAGAAGCAGTGTTCAGGCCTTGCCTTAGGGCTGCAGTATGCACGGCGTGGCAGCCAAACAATTCCACCCTCCTCCTTTAAGTGCTGACCGGCGCCTGACTGTCCTCAATGAGCTACTCGCTGCACCTGCGCTGCGCCCGCCTTCGGTGTTTGCGCCCCAGATCGCCGGCTTAGCGCCTAATGATAGCCGTGCATCGCCTGCTTTAGCGCAGCAGCAACCTCTTGGGGCGATGCAGCTGAATATCGACAAAGGTGGCGCTAAGTTGCGTCGGGCGCAAAAGTTAGCGAACACCATGCTGTAGCGCCCCAAATGTGACTATACTGAATTTCTAGGCCTATGTCTCACCATTCACTGGGGAACTCACTGAGACTCTTCCAAAGGTGCACAAAAATCTGTCCAAGTGTTGAAAGTAAAGATTTCATTGTTTGGCAACACAATACCAGAAACTGCACATGAAGATTGGCACAATTGCCTAACCTTGTTTGTTGTTAATTGGTATGCTTGCTGTAGGATGAAGGTGAGTGTGAGGGGTGGTTAGTGAGATGTGGAAGTGATAATGTAGATAGAGAGGGATGGATGGAGGTCCAAGGTAATTTGGTGTGAGTAAAGATGTGCAGGAGATGGGTAGAGAAGGCAGAGTGATGGGGATGTGATGAGTGGCACAGCAGGATGAGGTTGAGTGTGGCTTGGCAGTCATGTTTTGTGATCTACTGAGATTATTGAAAGGTTTGTGCCACTACAGCCTGGTCCTCTTGACAACATCCCTGCTCGTGCCCTCCTGTGCAATGTGCAACCAGGCTGTGTTGGTCTCCTGGAGAGGCGTCTTCCACCCATTGAAAGGGAAAAGAACCTCCACGCATGCTGTGACTCCCTCCATAAGCATATGGAGAACACTGACAGCACAACTATCAAAATGAATTTGGACATGGCCCCTTTAAGAAAACAGTCTGATGATGCGTCATCAAAGCATGCCATCAGACCAATTTCCTTTAAATTGGCTGGAAACCTCGCAGGGTGGGCTTAACAAGCCCAATCAATGGAAAATTCTTCTCACAGAGCGGGATGGAAGCGGGAGCGGGGTCGCCGTCTGCCACCTACCTCGGCCACACTTAGCCCACCTCGGTAGGCAAAATTGCGCCTAAGAATCTGATTTTTATTTTAGTGGTTTTCTTTTGCCCTTTAGATGTGGGTATACATAGGATTACGTACATGGAATCGACAACACAAAAAGAGGCATTCGGTCCAACTGGTATCCTTTTACTTCTCGCTCATGAATGAATCAATCCATTCCAATTCTAGAGCAATTGGAATGAATGAACCAGGAAGATGGTTGTGGTTGTTGGAGATCAATCATCTCAGCCCATGACATTGCTGCAGGATTTCCTCAGGGCAGTGTCCTAGGCCCAACCATCTTCAGCTGCTTCATCAATGACCTTTCCTGGATCATAAGGTCAGAAATGAGGAAGTTCACTGATGATTGCACAGCGTTCAGTTCCATTCGCATCTCCCCAGATAATGAAGCCATCCATGCCTGCATGCAACAAGACCTGGACGACATTCAGGCTTTGGTTGATAAGTGGCAAGTAACATTCGCGCCACACCAAGTGCCAGGCAATAACTATCTCCAACAAGAGAGAGTCAATCAACATCCTTTGGGTCACCATTGACCAGAAACTTAACTGGACCTGCCACATATATAAGGTGGCAACAAGAGCAGGTCAGAGGCTAGGTATTCTGTGGCGAGTGTCTCACCTCCTGACTCCCCAAAGCCTTTCCATCATCTACAAGGCACAAGTAAGGAGTGTGATGGAATACTCACCACTTGCCTGGATGAGTGCAGCTCCCACAATACTCAAGAAGCTTGACACCTTCCAGGACAAAGCAGCCCACATGATCGGCACCCCATCCACTACCTTAAACATTCACTCCCTCCACCACTGTTGCACCATGGCTGCAGTGTGTACCATCTACAAGATGCACTGCAGCAACTCGCCAAGGCTTCTTCGACACCACCTCTAAAACCCGCAACCTCTACCACCTAGAAGGACAAAGGCAGCAGGCGCCTGCGAACACCATCACCTCCAAGTTCACCTCCAAGTTACACACCATCCTGACTTGGAAATATATTGTCATTCCTTCTTCGCCGCTGGGTCAAAATCCTGGAACTTCCTCTGTAACAGCACTGTGGGCGTACCTTACCACAGTGACTGCAGCGGTTCAAGATGGCGGCTCACCACCGCCTTCTCAAGGGCAACTAGGGATTGGCAATAAATGCTGGCCTTGCCAATGATGCCCACATCCCAGATACGAATATTTAAAAAAATCTTGTCCTAACATGCATCAATTCTATCTGCCATGTGGCAGCAAGTTTCACATTCTCATCTCTCTGTTTGAAGAAATTCCCCCTAAATTCTTTGTTTGATCTATAAGTGGCTATCTTTCATTTATGTCCACTTGTTCTGTACTCACCAACAAGTGGAAACAGTTTCTCCCCATCCACCCTATTGAACCCCTTAATCATTTTAAAGACCTCTATCTGCAATCGTTTTATTAAGAAAAGGTGCTCTACTCTGCTCCATCTTTCCTGCGTAGGATTCTCAAAATTCCCACATTTCCCAAGTTATTAAATAAGGGACCGTGAAGGACAAGTTTTTAATAAGGGAACCCTGAAGGACAATGGCTTTTGCACTTTATGGCAAAACCTGCAAGGTTAAAGCAGGGCCCTGCACACAGCATGTCAAGTTCAAAACTCAAAACTTGACATGCCCGGGCTTGTGGGAGACAGCTTTGATTTGTTATTTCAAAACAAGACAACTGAAGGAGACAGAACACGCATTCTTCCCTTTAAAACAAAGCAACTCAGGAAAAGACTTAATCTTGCACAAACCTAAAGCCCATCAAGACTCTGCATAAATAATCGCTTACAGTTCGAACAAGCTACCAAGCCAGGAAGACACCGATTTACATTATGCATAACAAACACCAAGACATTAAAAACCATTTAGCAACGGGGCAACCGGCCAAAAACCAGTTAAGGTGAATGGCTATAATCACTTTAACGAGCCCGCCAAAATCAGACAAAGAACTAACCCTGATTTGGCGCGCAGATAACAAACTCAAAAACAGTATAATTGTAGGCCCACCGGTAACCAAGGACACAGGCAGAAGCTTACAGGACACAAGGGCATTCAACCGGAAGGCTCATGGAACATCACGGCGAGGGGACATGGTGGGGCAGGCTCGACCGAAGACAACAAGGCCGCAACCGCAGCCCGACACAAGGACCAACCACGAGCACCGCGGTAACAAAGGGCCGGGTAAACCATATCTTCAGATCATTACCACTACACAGGTAATGATCTAGGCCACTGTGACCGAGCCGACACCGAAGACCGCCAACCGAACCAAACTCGACGACCGAACCACCACCGGAAGAACAAAATCCGAAGTTTTCCACTCTACAAGCTAAAGTACCCAACAAAAACTTTATTCCCTATTTCTAACTAAGGAAAGAAGGTACTTACCAGTCAAATCCACAACCGCGCCCATACCGCATCAGCGGACTCCACCCAACTGAAGAACCTTTGCAGATTCTAAGGCTGGGACCACGTGGCGAAGCCAGGCCCCAAAGGACACAAAGAGTGAACCCCAACAATGCAACCAGCTGAACTGACAGGATTCGAACTGTCAAGAAACCCCTATTGGTGAGCATGATCCCTGGCTCTTTTTAGTGCAATTTAGTTAGATATTGGGGGTGGGACAAGGGTAGGGGGATTATTAATGTGATTTTCCCTCATTGTGCCGTGTGTTCCCCATTCTTAATTAAGTGTACTCTTGAATGTCTGTAACTACTCCAGTAATCTAAGTGTATAATTTTATTGTGACTCTAATAAACACAGTTTTCTTGCACCAAACCAGTTGTCTACTTCAATTCTGTATCGCAGCCTGTATCTAAGTCCAGAGTCCAGAACCCAGGGGTGTGGGGGCGATTCGTACCGCTCAAAACAGTCAGGGGTAAAGCTGACTCAACACACCACCCCCTACACCTGATAGTTACATTCTTTTTAATTCTGGTAACATCCTCGTACAGCTTTTCTGCACTTTCTCCAGCACTTCAATATATTTTTGTTATACAGAGCCCAGAACTGCACACAGTACTCCAAGTGTGGTGTAAACACAATTCTATGTAAGCTTAACATTACCTCCCTGCAATAAAGAAATGACAGACTTGTTAAATAAAAACTTTGTATCTGTTTTCACAGTGGAGCAAGAGGCCAAAATACCAGAGGTATAAGGGATCCTAAAAATAAGTTATGGGGAGGAACTTATTGGATTTAATCATAGAACCATAGAAAGTTACAGCACGGAAGGAAGCCATTTCGGCCCATCGTACCTGCGCCGGCCAACAAAGAGCTATCCAGCCTAATCCCACTTCCCAGTTCTTGGTCCATAGCCCTGCAGGTTAGAGCATCCCAAGTGCACATCCAAGTACTTTTTAAATGTGGTTAGGGTTCCTGCCTCTACCACCCTTTCAGGCAGTGAGTTCCAGACCCCCACACCCCTCTGGGTGAAGAAATTTCCCCTCAAATCCCCTCTAAACCTTCCCCCAATTACTTTAAATCTGTGCCCCCTGGTTTGTGACCCCTCTGCTAAGGGAAATAGGTCCTTCCTATCCACTTTATCTATGCCCCTCATAATTTAAACACCTCAATAAGGTCTCCCCTCAGCCTCCTCTGTTCCAAGGAAAACAGACCCAACCTATCCAGTCTTTCCTCATAGCTAAGATTCCCTACTCCCGGCAACATCCTTGTAAATCTCCTCTGTACCCTCTCTCGTGCAATCACATCTTTCCTGTAATGTGGTGACCAGATTGCACGCAGTACTCTAGCTGAGGCCTAACTAGTGTTTTATACAGTTGAAGCATAACCCCCCTGCTCTTGTATGCTGTACTACGGTTAATAAAGGTAAGCATTCTGTATGCCTTCTTAACCACCTTATCTACCTGGCCTGCTACCTTCAGGGATCTGTGGACATGCACTCCAAGGTCCCTTTGTTCCTCTACACTGCTCGGTGTCCTACCATTTAATGTGTATTATCTTTCCTTGTTAGCCCTCCCCAAATGCATTACCTCACACTTCTCCGGATTGAATTCCATTTGCCACTGTTCTGCCCACCTGACCAATTTATTGATATATTCCTGCAGTCTACAGCTTCCTTCTTCAGTATCAACCACACAGCCGATTTTAGTATCATCTGCAAACTTCTTAATCATACTCCCTATATTCAAGTCAAGATCATTGATATATACCACAAAAAGCAAGGGACCTAATACTGAGCCCTGCGGAACCCCACTGGAAACCGCCTTCTAGTCACAAAAATATAAGTTCAAAAAAAGGAAATGGAGAAAATAATGCCTCTTAATCTCCAGACCTGGTGGCTTCCACCCAGAGTATTAAAAGAAACAATTGGGAAATTACAGCTGCATTAATCATAATTTTCCAAAGTTCTCTAGATTCATGAACTTTTCCCTTTGAATTGGAAAATTACAAATAGCCCTCCATTATTTAAGACGGGAGAGAGGGAAAAAGCAGTAAACTACACAGACCTGTCTGTTTAAAGGACGGTTATGGGGTGTTACTGGAATCTATCATCAGGGACAAAGTGTCCAGGTAAATCTCCACCTCCCTGATGCATCACAATGGGCCAGAAATTAGGATCGGGAGCTTGCCGCGCTTGCAAGCCCCCGATGTGCACTCACCCTGCGCGCCGACATCTGAAGCCCGGGCCTGCTTGGAATTCCTGTCACTGGCTCGGTTCAGATGTCGGCGCGATGTGCTTGCCTGATCCAGCGGCGTAGTTAGTGCGATGTGCCAGCTGGGATCAGGTGAGCACTCTGCAGCCAATCAGGGGAGGGGAAACGTCATTCATGAGTTTGATAGTAAGAACTGTCAAACTCATGAAAAGTACGGGCGCCCAAAAGACTAGTTTAACTTTAAATAAAATTTTAAAAAACATCCCAATAATTAAATAAACTATAAATAACTTTAAAAAAACTATTTTAAACAATCAATAAAATTTTTGAAAAAAATAATTTTTTATGAAATCAGGTCTAAAAATAAACTTACCTTACTGTAAAGTCCTTAAAAACAATGAAGCTGTGGCAAAAATGTAATAATTTTAAATAATAGACCACTTACCTTCAAGAATCCACTCCTTACGCCTCCTTTTTATATGTTTAAAAAGTTCAGGCCCTTGCACACGTGCAAACCTGTCAAAAAGAAGGAAGTTCAACGCGTGCGTGCAGAGTTCTGCGCGCACGCGTTGGACCTCTGAACCCCTTGGAGGAAATGCCGGTTTCCCGCGCATGCATTGTGCATGCTGAAATCCGGCACTTCCAACGGGCCCACGCGTGAGTACACCGTCCGTACTCACGCGTTGGGACCGGAATTACTGGCCCATTTAAATAAAGCAAGGTTAGAGATGGCAGGGCAGGTGGTGTGTCGTAACTACAGCTTGTGGGAGTTTGTGGAGAGCATCGTGATCCCGAGCAACCACATCTGCAGTAAGTGTCTGCAACTCGAGGAACTTCGGCACAATGCTGTTGAGCTGGAGTAGCTGGAGTGCCCGGCGGTGCCGAGGGTTTTTTGAGGGGATGTTGTTATGAAAAAAGTAGAAATATTTTTATAAATATAAATGAGTTTGTCTGTCTGTGTGGGAAGGAGAGAGAGAGAGGGAAAGAGAGAGAGAGAGGGAAGGAGAGAGAGAGAGGGAAGGAGAGAGAGAGAGAGAGTGAAGGAGAGAGAGAGAGAGGGAAGGAGAGAGAGAGAGAGGGAAGGAGAGAGAGAGGGAAGGAGAGAGAGACAGAGAGGGAAGGAGAGAGAGAGAGAGGGAAGGAGAGAGAGAGAGAGAGGGAAGGAGAGAGAGAGAGAGGGAAGGAGAGAGAGAGAGAAGGAGAGAGAGACAGAGAGGGAAGGAGAGAGAGAGAGGGAAGGAGAGAGAGAGAGAGAGGGAAGGAGAGAGAGAGGGAAGGAGAGAGAGAGCAAGGGAAGGAGAGAGAGACAGAGAGAGAGAGGGAAAGAGAGAGAGAGGGAAGGTGACAGAGAGAGAGGGAAGGAGAGAGAAAGAGAGGGAAGGAGGGAGAGAGAGAGAGGGAAGGAGAGAGAGAAGGAAGGAGAGAGAGAGGGAAGGAGAGAGAGACAGAGAGAGGGAAGGAGAGAGAGAAAGAGAGAGGAAAGGAGAGAGAGAGAGAGAGAGGGAAGGAGGGAGAGAGGGAGAGGGAAGGAGAGAGAGAGAGGAAAGGAGAGAGAGAGGGAAGGAGAGAGAGGGAGGGAAGGAGAGAGAGACAGAGAGAGAGAGGGAAGGAGAGAGAGAGAGAGAGGGAAGGAGAGAGAGACAGAGAGAGAGAGGGAAGGAGCGAGAGAGAGGGAAGGAGAGAGAGAGAGAGAGGGAAGGAGAGAGAGAGAGAGAGGGAAGGAGAGAGAGAGGGAAGAAGGGAGTGAGGGAAGGAGATAGAGAAGAGAGGAAGACACCCCGGGGAAGGGGCTGGACTCAGAGCCCGGTGGGTAAAGAAGGGCGGCCACCATTTTGTGAGGTCGGCGGGAAGTTTGAATTGCGGCGGCCGAAGGAAGGAAGAAAGCGAGCTCTCCCTCCCTCTCCCATCCCTTCACTCTTTACCTCCCTCACCCTCTCTCCCTGCCCCTCTCTCTCTCCCTCCCCGCTCTCTCTCTCTCCCTCCCTCTCCCCTCCCTCTCTCCCCTCCCTCCGACTCACCTCGGTACCAGAACGGAGTATATCCGACACCGGGAGGCCGGCTGCCCATCGCTCAGAAGCGAGCCCGGGGTTCCTCATGTTTAACCAGGCGGGCCATTGGGCCCGGTTGGCCGGGCGGCAGTGGAAGGCCTTTCGCTCCGGACTCCCGTGTCTGATTTAGGTCGGGGACGGCACGTTGGAAAGCCCCGGTTTTCCCGGTCCCGCACTAATGGCAAGAGAGAGAGGGGGAAGGAGAGAGAGAGAGAGAGGGAAGAGGAGAGAGAGAGAGAGAGAGAAGAGGAGAGAGAGAGAGGGAAGGAGATTTAAAATCCCGACTTTTGTCTGTTTTCCCACGCAGCCGGCCAGAGAAAAGATAAACAAAAGAGATGAAGAGTCTAATTTAAAGCAGCCTCTCCCCCGCTAAAAGGTGAGAGCCGGAGGGAGATTTTGCGGGTGAAGAGGGGCGGCCGCCATTTTGTGAGGCACTAACGGCAGTTTGAAAGATTAGGCCCCGCCCACACACACATCATGAAACGCCCCCCATGATGCAGCACGCTCCCCTGTAGGATTGGTCAACCTTCACGTCACTCAATGCTAATGAGCGGATTCCCCCGTATGATTGGCCAACCGCTAATGAGCGGATTTTTGAATGCTTTTTGTATACTGTCCGAACAATTTTTGTCTGACCAAAAAGTAAATACGCCTATGAGACTCCCCGAATCATAAGCTTTCTTTAATATAACATATGTGTAGGTACGCTCTTTACCGTCTCGCGCTGCCGCTGCTTTAATTCGGGTCCACTCTCGGGACACTCTTTACCATCTCGCGCTGCCGCTGCTTTAATTCGGGTCCACTCTCGGGACGCTCTTTACCATCTCGTGCTGCCGCTGCTTTAATTCGGGTCCACTCTCGGGACGCTCTTCACCGTCTCGCGCTGCTGCTGCTTTAATTCGGGTCCGCTCTCGGGACACTCTTTACCATCTCGTGCTGCCGCTGCTTTAATTCGGGTCCGCTCTCGGGACACTCTTTATCCTCTCGCCGCTGCCGCTGCTTTAATTCGGGTCCGCTCTCAGGACGCTCTTTATCCTCTCGCCGCTGCCGCTGCTTTAATTCGGGATCTCCTCTCTGGACGCTATTTACCGTCTTGCACTGCCGCTACTTTAATTCGGGTCCGCTCTCAGGATGCTCTTTATCCTCTCACCGTTGCGGCCGCTTTAATTCGGGTCCGCTCTCGGTATGCTCTTTAACGTCTCGCGCTGCCGCTTCTTTAATTCGGGGTCTCCTCTCTGGACGCTCTTTACCGTCTTGCACTGCCGCTGCTTTAATTCTGGTCCGCTCTCAGGACGCTCTTTATCCTCTCACCGTTGCCGCTGCTTTAATTCGGGTCTGCTCTCGGGACACTCTTTACCGTCTCGCGCAGCCGCTGCTTTAATTCGGGTCTGCTCTCGGGACGCACTTTACCGTCTCGCGCTGTTGCTGCTTTAATTCGGGTCCGCTCTCGGGACGCTCTTTACCATCTCGCGCTGCCGCTGCTTTAATTCGTGTCCGCTCTCGCGACGCACTTTACTGTCTCGCGCTGTCGCTGCTTTAATTTGGGTACGCTCTCAGGATGCTCTTTATCCTCTCACCGTTGCCGCTGCTTTAATTCGGGTCCGCTCTCGGTATGCTCTTTAACGTCTCGCGCTGCCGCTACTTTAATTCGGGGTCACCTCTCTGGACGCTCTTTACCGTCTTGCACTGCCGCTACTTTAATTCGGGTCCGCTCTCAGGACGTTCTTTATCCTCTCACCGTTGCCGCTGCTTTAATTCGGGTCCGCTCTCGGTATGCTCTTTACCATCTTGCACTGCCGCTGCTTTAATTCGTGTCTCCTCTCTGGACACTCTTTACCGTCTTGCACTGCCGCTGCTTTAATTCGGTTCTGCTCTCTGGACACTCTTTATCCTCTCACCGTTGCCGCTGCTTTAATTCGGGTCCGCTCTCGGGACGCTCTTTACCGTCTTGCACTGCCGCTGCTTTAATTCGGGGTCTCCTCTCTGGACGCTCTTTACCGTCTTGCACTGCCGCTGCTTTAATTCGGTTCTGCTCTCTGGACACTCTTTATCCTCTCACCGTTGCCGCTGCTTTAATTCGGGTCCGCTCTCAGGACGCTCTTTACCGTCTTGCACTGCCGCTGCTTTAATTCGGGTCTGCTCTCGGGACGCTCTTTACCGTCTTGCACTGCCGCTACTTTAATTCGTGTCCGCTCTCGCGACGCACTTTACCGTCTCGCGCTGTCGCTGCTTTAATTCGGGTCCGCTCTCAGGACGCTCTTTATCCTCTCACTGTTGCCGCTGCTTTAATTCGGGTCTGCTCTCGGGACGCTCTTTACCGTCTCGCGCTGTCGCTGCTTTAATTCGGGTCCGCTCTCAGGACGCTCTTTATCCTCTCACCGTTGCCGCTGCTTTAATTCGGGTCTGCTCTCGGTATGCCCTTTAACGTCTCGCGCAGCCGCTACTTTAATTCGTGGTCTCCTCTCTGGACGCTCTTTACGTCTTGCACTGCCGCTGCTTTAATTCGGGTCTGCTCTCTGGACACTCTTTACCGTCTCGCGCTGCCACTGCTTTAATTCGTGTCCGCTCTCGCGACGCTCTTTACCGTCTCGCGCTGTCGCTGCTTTAATTCAGGTACGCTCTCAGGACGCTCTTTATCCTCTCACCGTTGCCGCTGCTTTAATTCGGGTCCGCTCTCGGTATGCCCTTTAACGTCTCGCGCTGCTGCTACTTTAATTCGGGGTCACCTCTCTGGACGCACTTTACCGTCTCGCGCTGCCGCTGCTTTAATTCGGGTCCGCTCTCAGGACGCTCTTTATCCTCTCACCGTTGCCGCTGCTTTAATTCGGGTCCGCTCTCGGTATGCTCTTTAACGTCTCGCGTTGCCGCTGCTTTAATTCGGGGTCTCCTCTCTGGACGCTCTTTACCGTCTTGCACTGCCGCTGCTTTAATTCGGGTCCGCTCTCAGGACGCTCTTTATCCTCTCACCGTTGCCGCTGCTTTAATTCGGGTCCGCTCTCTGTATGCTCTTTAACGTCTCGCGCAGCCGCTACTTTAATTTGGGGTCTCCTCTCTGGACGCTCTTTACCATCTTGCACTGCCGCTGCTTTAATTTGGGTCTGCTCTCGGGACGCTCTTTACCGTCTCGCGCTGTCGCTGCTTTAATTCGGGTCCGCTCTCAGGATGCTCTTTATCCTCTCACCGTTGCCGCTGCTTTAATTCGGGTCCGCTCTCTGTATGCTCTTTAACGTCTCGCGCTGCCGCTACTTTAATTCGGGGTCTCCTCTCTGGACGCTCTTTACTGTCTTGCACTGCCGCTACTTTAATTCGGGTCCGCTCTCAGGACGCTCTTTATCCTCTCACCGTTGCTGCTGCTTTAATTCGGGTCCGCTCTCGGTATGCTCTTTAACGTCTCGCGCTGCCGCTACTTTAATTCGGGGTCTCCTCTCTGGACGCTCTTTACCGTCTCGCGCTGCCGCTGCTTTAATTCAGGTCCACTCTCAGGACACTCTTTATCCTCTCACCGTTGCCGCTGCTTTAATTCGGGTCCGCTCTCGGTATGCTCTTTAACGTCTCGCGCTGCCGCTACTTTAATTCGGGGTCTCCTCTCTGGACGCTCTTTACCGTCTTGCACTGCCGCTGCTTTAATTCGGGTCTGCTCTCGGGACACTCTTTACCGTCTTGCGCTGCCGCTACTTTACTTCGGGTCCGCTCTCAGGACGCTCTTTATCCTCTCGCCGCTGCCGCTGCTTTAATTCGGGATCTCCTCTCTGGACGCTATTTACCGTCTTGCACTGCCGCTACTTTAATTCGGGTCCGCTCTCAGGATGCTCTTTATCCTCTCACCGTTGCGGCCGCTTTAATTCGGGTCCGCTCTCGGTATGCTCTTTAACGTCTCGCGCTGCCGCTTCTTTAATTCGGGGTCTCCTCTCTGGACGCTCTTTACCGTCTTGCACTGCCGCTGCTTTAATTCTGGTCCGCTCTCAGGACGCTCTTTATCCTCTCACCGTTGCCGCTGCTTTAATTCGGGTCTGCTCTCGGGACACTCTTTACCGTCTCGCGCAGCCGCTGCTTTAATTCGGGTCTGCTCTCGGGACGCACTTTACCGTCTCGCGCTGTTGCTGCTTTAATTCGGGTCCGCTCTCGGGACGCTCTTTACCATCTCGCGCTGCCGCTGCTTTAATTCGTGTCCGCTCTCGCGACGCACTTTACTGTCTCGCGCTGTCGCTGCTTTAATTTGGGTACGCTCTCAGGATGCTCTTTATCCTCTCACCGTTGCCGCTGCTTTAATTCGGGTCCGCTCTCGGTATGCTCTTTAACGTCTCGCGCTGCCGCTACTTTAATTCGGGGTCACCTCTCTGGACGCTCTTTACCGTCTTGCACTGCCGCTACTTTAATTCGGGTCCGCTCTCAGGACGTTCTTTATCCTCTCACCGTTGCCGCTGCTTTAATTCGGGTCCGCTCTCGGTATGCTCTTTACCATCTTGCACTGCCGCTGCTTTAATTCGTGTCTCCTCTCTGGACACTCTTTACCGTCTTGCACTGCCGCTGCTTTAATTCGGTTCTGCTCTCTGGACACTCTTTATCCTCTCACCGTTGCCGCTGCTTTAATTCGGGTCCGCTCTCGGGACGCTCTTTACCGTCTTGCACTGCCGCTGCTTTAATTCGGGGTCTCCTCTCTGGACGCTCTTTACCGTCTTGCACTGCCGCTGCTTTAATTCGGTTCTGCTCTCTGGACACTCTTTATCCTCTCACCGTTGCCGCTGCTTTAATTCGGGTCCGCTCTCAGGACGCTCTTTACCGTCTTGCACTGCCGCTGCTTTAATTCGGGTCTGCTCTCGGGACGCTCTTTACCGTCTTGCACTGCCGCTACTTTAATTCGTGTCCGCTCTCGCGACGCACTTTACCGTCTCGCGCTGTCGCTGCTTTAATTCGGGTCCGCTCTCAGGACGCTCTTTATCCTCTCACTGTTGCCGCTGCTTTAATTCGGGTCTGCTCTCGGGACGCTCTTTACCGTCTCGCGCTGTCGCTGCTTTAATTCGGGTCCGCTCTCAGGACGCTCTTTATCCTCTCACCGTTGCCGCTGCTTTAATTCGGGTCTGCTCTCGGTATGCCCTTTAACGTCTCGCGCAGCCGCTACTTTAATTCGTGGTCTCCTCTCTGGACGCTCTTTACGTCTTGCACTGCCGCTGCTTTAATTCGGGTCTGCTCTCTGGACACTCTTTACCGTCTCGCGCTGCCACTGCTTTAATTCGTGTCCGCTCTCGCGACGCTCTTTACCGTCTCGCGCTGTCGCTGCTTTAATTCAGGTACGCTCTCAGGACGCTCTTTATCCTCTCACCGTTGCCGCTGCTTTAATTCGGGTCCGCTCTCGGTATGCCCTTTAACGTCTCGCGCTGCTGCTACTTTAATTCGGGGTCACCTCTCTGGACGCACTTTACCGTCTCGCGCTGCCGCTGCTTTAATTCGGGTCCGCTCTCAGGACGCTCTTTATCCTCTCACCGTTGCCGCTGCTTTAATTCGGGTCCGCTCTCGGTATGCTCTTTAACGTCTCGCGTTGCCGCTGCTTTAATTCGGGGTCTCCTCTCTGGACGCTCTTTACCGTCTTGCACTGCCGCTGCTTTAATTCGGGTCCGCTCTCAGGACGCTCTTTATCCTCTCACCGTTGCCGCTGCTTTAATTCGGGTCCGCTCTCTGTATGCTCTTTAACGTCTCGCGCAGCCGCTACTTTAATTTGGGGTCTCCTCTCTGGACGCTCTTTACCATCTTGCACTGCCGCTGCTTTAATTTGGGTCTGCTCTCGGGACGCTCTTTACCGTCTCGCGCTGTCGCTGCTTTAATTCGGGTCCGCTCTCAGGATGCTCTTTATCCTCTCACCGTTGCCGCTGCTTTAATTCGGGTCCGCTCTCTGTATGCTCTTTAACGTCTCGCGCTGCCGCTACTTTAATTCGGGGTCTCCTCTCTGGACGCTCTTTACTGTCTTGCACTGCCGCTACTTTAATTCGGGTCCGCTCTCAGGACGCTCTTTATCCTCTCACCGTTGCTGCTGCTTTAATTCGGGTCCGCTCTCGGTATGCTCTTTAACGTCTCGCGCTGCCGCTACTTTAATTCGGGGTCTCCTCTCTGGACGCTCTTTACCGTCTCGCGCTGCCGCTGCTTTAATTCAGGTCCACTCTCAGGACACTCTTTATCCTCTCACCGTTGCCGCTGCTTTAATTCGGGTCCGCTCTCGGTATGCTCTTTAACGTCTCGCGCTGCCGCTACTTTAATTCGGGGTCTCCTCTCTGGACGCTCTTTACCGTCTTGCACTGCCGCTGCTTTAATTCGGGTCTGCTCTCGGGACACTCTTTACCGTCTTGCGCTGCCGCTACTTTACTTCGGGTCCGCTCTCAGGACGCTCTTTATCCTCTCACCGTTGCCGCTGCTTTAATTTGGGTCCGCTCTCGGTATGCTCTTTAATGTCTCACGCTGCCGGTACTTCAATTCGGGGTCTCCTCTCTGGACGCTCTTTACCGTCGTGCTCTGCCGCTACTTTAATTCGGGTCCACTCTCAGGACGCTCTTTATCCTCTCGCCGCTGCCGCTGCTTTAATTCGGGTCCGCTCTCGGGCCGCTCTTTACCGTCTCACGCTGCCGATGCTTTAATTCAGGTCCGCTCTTGGTATGCTCTTTAACGTCTCCCGCTGCCGCTACTTTAATTCAGGTCCGCTCTCGGGATGCTCTTTATCGTCTCGCCGCTGCTGATGCTTTAAGTGCTTGGATGAGTGCAGCTCCAACAACACTTAAGAAGATTGACACCATCCAGGTCTAAGCAGTCCACTTCATTGGCACCCTCATCCACCACCTTAAACATTCACTCTCTCCACCACCAGCGCACCGTGGCTGCAATGTTTATCATCTACAAGATGCATTACGGCAACTTTCCAAGGCTTCTTCGGTAGCACCTCCCAAACCCACGACCTCTACCACCTAGAAGGACAAGGGCAGCAGCTGCATGGGAACACCATCACCTGCAAGTTCCCCTCCAAGTTGCACGTCATTCTGACTTAGAAATATATTGCCGATCCTTCATCGCCGCTGGGTCAAAATCCTGGAACTCCCTCCGTAACAGCACTGTAGGAGTACCTTCACCACAGGGACTGCAGTGGTTCAAGAAGGCGGCTCACCACCACCTTCTCAAGGGCAATTAGGGATGGGCAATAAATGCTGGCTTTGCCAGCGACACCCACATCCCATAAACGAATAAAAAAAAAATCAACGTACTGCCCTTCAACCGGCTATACTTCAACATCCCCTTGCGAAGACTACAATGGTACATGATGGGATGTTTACACTATGGCAAACTATAAACATCCCAAGGCCCTACTTCAATCATGAACACTGGCTGTTGCTAAGTGAAATCTCTACCTCTCTCCAATGATGTCAACAACATTTTTTCCCTATATTGCATGAACTAAATAAGAGCATAAGAAATAGGAGTAGGAGTAGGCCATTCGGCCCTTCGAGCCTGCTCCACCATTCAATAAGATCAGGGCTGATCTTCCACCTCATCTCCACTTTCCTGCACTATCCCTATATCCCTTGATTCACTTAATATTCAAAAATCTATCGATCTCTATCTTGAATATACTCAACGACTGAGCCTCCACAGCCCTCTGGGGTGGAGAATTCCAAAGATTCACCACCCTCTGAGTGAAGAAATTTCTCCTCATCTCAGCCCTAAATGGCCGACCCCTTATTCTGAGACTGTGACCCCTGGTTCTAGACTTCCCAGCCAGGGGAAACATCCTTCCTGCATCTACCCTGTTAAGCCCTGTAAGAATTTTGTATGTTTCAATAAGATCACCTTTCACTCTTCCAAACTCTGGAGAATATAGGCCTAGTCTACTCAATCTCTCCTCATATGACAATCCCCCACATCCCAGGAACCAGTCTGGTGAACATTGGTTGCACTCCCTCTATGGCAAGTATATCCTTCCTTAGGTAAGGAGACCAAAACTGTACACAATACTCCTGGTGTGGTCTCACCAGGGCCCTATATAATTGTAGTAAGATGTCTTTACTCTTATACTCAAACCCTCTTGTAATAAAGGCCAACATACCATGTGCTTTCCTAATTGCTTGCTGTACCTGCATGTTAACTTTCAGTGATTCGTGTATGAGGACACCCAGTTTCCTCTGAACACCAACATTTCCCAATCTCTCACCATTTAAAAAATACTCTGCTTTTCTATTTTTCCTACCAAAGTGGATAACTTCACATTTCTCCACATTATATTCCATTTGACATTTTCTTGCCCACTCACTTAGCCTGTCTATATCCCCTTGAAGCCTCCTTGCATCCTCCTCACAACTTACATTCCCACCCAGCTTTGTATCATCAGCAAACTTGGATATATTACATTTGATCCCCTCATCCAAATCATTGATATAGATTGTGAATAGCTGAGGCCCAAGCACTGATCCTTGCAATACCCCACTAGTTACAGCCTGCCAACCCGAAAATGATCCGTTTATTCCTACTCTCTGTTTTCTGTCCACTTTTCAGAACATCTTTCAGAAGCTGAATTAACCGAGTTCCACATGCCAACATGTCCTACTTTTTAAAAAATAAAATTCCCCAATGGGTTATGTTACCTCTTAGCAAAGTGTTTTATATCCTTCTTTGTCTTTAATAATCCTGGGTTTCTCATAGTGCCCTTGCTATCTCTTTACCTTTCCTTATATTTTCTATGTCCCTTATCGAACTCCTTATACAAGATAATGCAATGACCAGAATCCCTAAAGCTATTATCTGTGCTATCACCAATCCCATCTGGAGCAGTCTAGCCCAAGCATGTAGTTCCACACTAGAGACTACTTCCTACCATTCATGATTCCCAAGTCTCCTATTTGCCTGTTCTGTCTCTCGATTTGTCTGCATCATTTGCACTCTGTGTTTCTGGGATGTCCTAGTTCACTCAATTATGGCCTTTAAAGCTAGAGAAAGGGGAGGTATATCGTGTCCCATATGTGGAATGGCTCAAATGGCTTCATCCTCCTGAGGCAGTCGCATCTGTAGAAAAGTGGCATTATGATGATGTACCGGTGCCAACGTTTTAGCACTTAAACGAGTGTTTCTCGTTGGAGTCAGACAAAATTGATGTTCTAGTATGGGGTATTGGGTTGAACCCACGGTCATATGAGTGGCTGTGGTAGTCACACAATACTGTCCTTTTCCTTTATACATGGTATTAGTTTGGTCCACGCCCCATTTACTTATTCCAATCTGACATTTGGTGATTCTTTTTTGTGAGTGAATCCACAAGCTGGAACAGTATGTTGATGGACTCCGTCACATCTACAAACCCACGTTGCCTCGTTCAGAGTAAAACACTGCATATCTAGTGCTATCCAAGTTCCTCACTTCTTAATCAGATATCTTGAATATTCCTCATACTGTTTATGGATTGGACCTAACTAACGCGATTTCAAGGTAACCTTCACCTCTTAAAGCAGAGATGCATTGTGGCTGCAAGAAAAGGTGGGAGTCATTTGAAAAATAATTGTATGCTTTGATATTTTGAGCAATGGCTAAACATGCGAGAGAGCTTACACCAAGGTTTTCAAACACTGCAATGGAAGTCTTGGTGGAAAGAAGAGAGATGTCCTGTATCCATAAAGAGGCAGGATGCCCTCCAGTCAGATGCTCAGGAGGCAATGGGAACAAGTAGCAGCAGAGGTCAATGGCAGGAGTGCTGCTCCAAGAAAATAGATGCAGTGCAGGAAGAAGTTTAGCGACTCACATGAGTTGTCAAGGTCAGAAAGTTCATTTTCAAATCACACATCCTACCAACTGCACCACTAGCCTCATCTACTGCTCAATTCACTACACCCCCATCATCCATCTACCAACAATCTCTATCAATTAGTACTCAACATTAACATTTATATGCTTTACCTCACCCTCGCATGCTTAGCACTGTATCAAGCCTCATACTCACAACTCACAACATGCATACGCTGGCAGCTATTCAACTGTAACAGCCACATTACATTGCACAAAACTCACTGACACACTTCTGTCTTTCTTGCAGGAAAAGGTGGTGCATAACAGCAGGCAGCAGCAAAAAAACTGGAGGAGGGCAAGCAAGCTTGCACATTTTAACAGCCATGGAGTAGACAGTGCTGGCTATCATGAGAAGGGGCATAGCTGAGGCTGTGGCCACTGAAGGGGCTGAAGTGATCGATGATGAGGATATCTGCGTACCTAAGCTGAAGTGATCGATGATGAGGATATCTGCGTACCTAATCTTCCTTCTCTCAACCCACTTCTCCCTCATCCCTGAATCTCTGCTGACTTAGAAGCTGCAGATGACATGTGCACACACTTCTTTCTTTCTCCTCTCCCCTCACCACAACCTAACATTTCTCCCTTTTTCATTTCAGATACCCAAGAACTGGAACCTTCCCAGTCAGTGGAGGAAGAGGAAGGAGACAGTGAAGATGAAGTGACACCGTCACTTGGTCTTACACTCGCAGCCACCAGCTCAGACACTGACACTGCGCGTATTTTAGAGGCTAGAATAGAGGAGGGATCTGCACGTGGTGAGACACCGGGCACAAGTGTGCAGGAGCCAGGGCGGGGTGAAAGGATAGTGCAGGTACCTGCTCATCAGAGGGAGAGGCTGCACACGAGTTCTGCTGCAGAGGACTCAGATTCGTACTTTGATGGGCCAGGCTACAAAAGAAGGCTGATTGGTGTCCACAACCAAATGCTTGGTGCACTGGAAATGCTGCCAGAAAGCTTGCACTCAATGTCAAGGAGCATGGAGGAGTCCAGCACCAACAAGGTACAGGGCTTTCCGCAGAGCTTGGAGCCCATCCTTTCCAACATGGTATGGGTTTTCACCTCCATCAGCACATCTGGCAAACCCACCATGATGCAGCATCTGATGGCCGATGTCTTAGTTTCCATTGCAGCACAAGCAGCTTCCATCAAAGGTCTGAATGCTGCAGCAGAATTCAGACTACCACCATGCAAGGTCAGACTGCTGCCATGCAAGCTCAAACTGCTGCCATCATAGCTCTGGATCAAAGGGACTGCCAGGGCATCACAGCAGTCCATCAATTTGTTCTCCAACAGATTACTAGGATTTCTGAGGCATGCCCCGGGAGAGTGGCAGTGGCGCCATGGAGTACGAACCTACTGTCCTCTCTCAGGATGACAGCATTCTTGCTCCCACCCTTGCCACTTCGCCCGCGCCCTTGCTGCTGCCTGCCAGCAACTGCTGCAGCCTAGGCTGAGATGGCGCAGTCTGAAGCCAGGCCTTTTAGGCCCAGAGTGGCTCGAACTCACCCTCCAAGGCCATCTGCAGTCTCCTCAATTGAATGTCAGTAGCCTTCCACCACCCATGCTGCAAGCAACTGGGGCAGCACCTCATAGGAGCACTGGGAAAGGCAAAAGCACAAGGAAGACAGGTACTAAGGGAATGCACAAGAGTGATGTAGGGGTCACAAAATCCCCTCAGCCCCCGAAGATCGGGAAATATTAATCCACATCGTGGACGAAGACCTGTGTGATTTAAATTGTCTCTGGGTTGGACAATGTTTTAAAACATACCCAGAACCGCAAAAGGCTGCGTTAAAAAGCTCGTAAGCTGGGCAGCACTTGGACACTGGAATCAAAGAACTTTGTGAAAATCGCACACTTTAAGATTGTACATTTTATTAAAAGATGTACTCTTGAGTTTTGGACTGTTTAAATTGCCCAGGGCATAAAAATGGCTGAACAGACCTCATGGAAACAGAATTTTAAGGCAACAGAAAAGGACAGACAGGCTGTTAGCATATGAAACAGACAGGCTGTTAGCATATGAAAAAGCTCAGTGCTGCCCTGTAGTGGGTTTGAATGGAGCCCGAGCTGTCAGTCACCCTGTGGTATTGGGAGGGTCCGGTAACCTACAAGCTGTTTGTTTACACTGGGGAGTAGCCCATTTGAATCAGCCAATCATCAGACAGCAAGCACACTGGGTTGTTTACACACATCCATTCACTGAAATTGGCTCTAAGATCAAGTGCTTGAAACTGCCAGCATGAACAAAGGGACTTTGTTTGCTAAGCATTCAAGACTGTCAATGAATTGTGGTTCCAGATGACCACAGGACAATGCTTTGTTTCAAGTGGACACATCCAAACTGAGGAGGAACTGTTTAAATGAACGGGAGAACACATTCAAACCACTGCAGCTTTATTCGAAAGCCATCACAGACAATGGACACATTTAAACTGCAACTTTATCCAAACCCATCTCAGACAAGTGGACAGTTTGGATCTCTTTGTTTTAGCCCAGAAACATCAGATCTGGGCGGGCCCCAAAAAAAGGGGTATGAAAGATAGCTTCCCAGAAGCATCTCTCTCTTCTCTTTTACTCTTTGGACTGCAGTTGAGCAAGGCATCTGACCCACTAGCAAGACAATCTAGTGAGAAGTAAAGGGGTGGTAATTTAAGGGAAATGTTGCTAAGATTGTAAGATTAACATTGTAGCCATTTATCCCTCGTTTTTGCCGTCTGCCTTCCTCTGTTAAGCAATTTCACCGTGATTGCTTTGATCATGTGGTGTAGTTTCTTTAGTTTTAATAAAATTTGACTTTCTTGCATCTAGACCATTTGTCTGTTTTTAATATATCAGTAATTATAAGTTCCTCCAGTCAGAACTGGAAGGAGGGTTTAGTGATTCAAAACCGCTGATTGGAATTGGTCACAGTGCAGTGGCAGAAGGCTGCCTGAACAGGTAAATTACCATAAACCAGGTAAAGGATGCCCCCCTACAAATTGGCGACCACGAAGGGACTGGAGGTAGTTTTTGATATGATAAGTGGTCTGGATCTGGAGAAAGCATCAGCTCTTGCTTTTCTTGCTTTCAGTCTGTGGGTAGCCCTGCAGAAGTTAGCGGCAGCATGTAAGCTGACCTATTATGGTATAGGTGGCTGGGTTAAGAAGAGTGAGATGAGGGTGCGGGAGGAGGTTACAGAGGCCAAGAATCGGGAGTCAGATTTTGAAAAATGCCAGGCGGAGGTAGAACGCCTCATAAGAGAGAAGAATGAGGCCAGAGATAGTGGGGTGAGGGTGCGGGAAGAAAATGCACGCCTCACACTAGAGGTCACGAAATGCCAGGCAGAGATAGAGTGCCATGTGCAGGAAGTCACAGAGGCTAGGGACAGTGAGATGAGGCTACAGGAGGAAAATGCACACCTCACCCGAGAAGCTAGCGAGAGCAAAAGCCATGCGAGGCACAAGATAGAGTTCCTAAAGTGCCAAATTACAGAAGCAAAGAGTAACAAGATGAGACTGTGGGAAGAGAATGCCCGCCTCACCTCAGAAGTAACAGAGCAGGAGGAAATGGTTAGGGAGGTAAAGGCAGCTTATAAGCTGGCCTGTGACCAAAGGTTTACTGGAGCAGATCATACCCCATGTAACAGAAAGATAGAGAGTTTGGGTGTGGAGTTATTAAGGACTAAAGGGATGGTATGTCTCATAAGTCCAAAGGGAAGTCTGTTGGACAGTACCAGCAGCCCAAATCAAACCGCCCCACAGGCAGCACCCAGAACAGAGCTGGCTAGGAAATTAGAGATCCCAAAACCGCAGCGCACAGCTCCGAGTTTTGAGGAGCTCTGGCAGCAAGAAGGGGTGGACAATGGGGTGGTAGGAGAACGCCAGCAGGTCCCACTAGGCAGGTGGGGACCAGGACCAGTGTACCCCCTCTGACAACGGAAGTACGGTCCGCCCGTGAACAATAATGACCCAGGGACTGTTCAGCATACCTATCTGGTACCCTATGATACCCAACAGCTCAGAGGCCTGGTGAAACATATTCCCCTGCTCTCCGAAAAGGGAGACCCCTCAATGCACTTGTGGTAAACCACTGTTACCGTTCAGAACCGTTCACTATTGTTACACTGTTGTTATCACTGTTTACACTGTTGTTATCACTACACAAGGTTACCTCTTGCCACGCACGCTGTTATACCTAGGCATACCTCAGCTGACTCCGCCCATGGCTCCGCCTGCTTGCCCAGGTATAAAGGTGACCGCTTGGCTAGTATTCTTCCTTGTTGGAACCGATCACCCACGAGGGTGGGCTCTGTTATTTAGCCAATAAAAACCTATAGTTACTATCTTAACTCGTCGCTTTTCATGGAATGAATTGATAGGTATGTCAATTTTATTGGCTAAATTTTGAAATGAGTGGATCGGAGCAGCCAAACAACCAGCCAAACGGCCAGCTACAACAGCCCCAGCAGCCGACCTGGCTGCGAGCCCTCCGACCGCTGTACCTGGATCTAAACCCACAGGCAGCGAATTCAGCCCTCGACTTCGAACACTGGCTGAGCTGTTTCGAATCCTACCTGGGAGCCTCCGGTGTGCCTCCGGAATCCAAACTAAGAGTCCTGACCGCCCAGGTGAGCCCTAAAGTATTTGCACTCATCCGGGACCTTGCTACATACGAGGATGCCCTCAACCTGCTAAAAGAGCAGTACCGGAGCCCAGTAAATTCAATGTATGCCAGACATCTCCTAAGATCCCGCTCGCAACAGCCAGGAGAGTCTGTAGATGAATTTTTACGGGCGCTACAAACACTCGGCAGGGACTGTGACTTTAAAGCTGTAATGGCTGCAGAAAATACTGAAGGAAATATCCGCGATGCCTTCGTGAAAGGCCTTTGGTCCGACTACTCACGGCAAAGACTGCTCGAATCAAAGGACCTCGAATTGAAAACAGCTGCAGCCCTCGCTCGCTCCCTGGAAGTGGCCCATCGGGACCTCGAGGCGTACTCCAGGTACAGTGCTGCGCGGCCCTGGGACTCGGGCCCGACTCCGGCCGCAATACCCCTCCCACCGCCACCCCTGGGACCTACTACGGTGTCGGTGTCTCGGAATCGATCGGGACCGCCACCCCCGGGACCTGTTGCGGCAGCGGACCTCCGCGATTGGGCCGCCAGCTGCTTCTTCTGTGGCCAGGCGAGACATCAAAGGGCGCGCTGCCCTGCAAGGAACGCGACCTGCTCCGGCTGCAAAAAGAAAGGCCACTTTGTAAACGCCTGCAGGGGGAAAGCCACAGACGCCAGCAGTGCCTCATGTGAGTTGTGGGGGCGGCCATCTTTGATCAAGGCCACAGATGCCAGCATTGCATCATGTGAGTCGTGGGGGCGGCCATCTTTGATCAAGGCCACAGACGCCAGCAGTGCCTCATGTGAGTTGTGGGAGCGGCCATCTTCTCCGCCATTTTGTCCAACTTCGTGGGGATCCACGTCATGGGTGCCGCCATTTTGTTCGCCGCACTCGGCCGCCGTTTTGTCTCCAGACCCGACCACCGCCTCACCTGCAGACTACAGCAGCTCACTCAGCCATACATTGGCCTCCGTCACGCTTGACCAAGCTCTCCCGCATCATCTGTCCAAGTCCATGATGGACATCGAAGTAAACAGCCACGCCACGACCTGCCTGTTCAACAGCGGAAGCACGGAGAGTTTTATTCACCCAGACACGGTGAGCTGCTACTCCCTCACTGTCCGGCCAACGCGCCATCGGATCTTGATGGCGGCGAAGTCCCATTCAACAGACATCAGCGGCTACTGTGTGGTGACACTGTCGGTTAGGGGCACGGAATATAAAAACATTAAACTTCTCATCCTGCCCCAGCTCTGTGCTGCCGTCCTACTAGGGGTGGATTTCCAAAGCCACCTTCAAAGTGTCACTTTGGCTTACGGTGAATCCCTCCCCCCACTCACAGTCTGCAACCAGCAAAATTTAAACCGCCCGCCGCGTACCACCTGCGGCCTCTCCACCCTCAAAGTCCCGCCCCCCTCCTTGTTCGCTAACCTCACCCGTGACTGTAAACCCGTCGCTACCAAGAGCAGGTGGTACAGCGCCGGGGACAGAGCTTTTATTAGCTCTGAGGTGCAGCGACTCCTGAAGGAGGGCATCATCGAGGGGAGCACCAGCCCCTGGCGTGCCCAGGTCGTAGTCATTAAGACCGGCGATAAACACTGCCTGGTCATCGACTACAGCCAAACCATAAACCGGCACACCCAGCTGGACGCATACCCCCTTCCCCGCATATCTGATATGGTCAACCAGATTGCACAGTACCGGGTATTCTCCACCATCGACCTCAAGTTGGCCTATCACCAACTCCCTATCCGCCCTGAGGACCGCCAGTATACCGCCTTCGAGGCGAATGGCCGCCTCTACCACTTCCTTAGGGTTCCCTTCGGCGTCACCAACGGGGTTTCGGTCTTCCAAAGGGAGATGGACCGGATGGTTGACCAGAACGCGCTGCAGGCCACGTTCCCTTATCTAGATAACGTCACCATCTGCGGCCGCGACCAGCAGGACCACGATGTTAATCTGGAGAAATTCCTCCGTACAGCCCAATGGCTGAACCTCACTTACAATAAGGAGAAATGTGTGTTTAACACCTCGCGCCTTGCCATCCTCGGCTGCGTAGTAGAGAACAGAGTCATCGGCCCTGACCCCGAAAGAATGCGCCCCCTCATGGAGCTTCCCCTCCCCCACTGTCCAAAGGCGCTGAAGAGAACCCTGGGGCTCTTCGCTTACTATGCCCAATGGGTGCCCAATTATGCGGACAAAGCCAGACCCCTCATGAAGTCCACCTCCTTCCCCCTGACAGCAGAAGCAGGCGCAGCCTTCTCCCTCATAAAAGGAGACATTGCGAAGGCCACAATGCACGCAGTGGATGCGTCCATCCCTTTCCAAGTGGAAAGCGATGCATCCGACTTCGCCCTAGCTGCAACCCTTAACCAGGCGGGGAGACCTGTGGCCTTCTTCTCAAGGACCCTCCAGGGTCCTGAGATCCGACACTCTTCTGTCGAGAAGGAGGCCCAGGCGATTGTGGAGGCGGTACGACGCTGGAGGCATTACCTGGCAGGCAAACGATTTACCCTCCTCACCGACCAGCGTTCGGTTGTTTTTATGTTTAATAACAAGCTGAAGGGCAAAATCAAGAACGACAAGATCTTGAGGTGGAGAATTGAGCTCTCCACCTACGATTACGATATCTTGTACCGGCCTGGTAAACTCAACGACCCCCCAGATGCTCTATCACGAAGTACATGCGCCAACGCGCAAGTTGATAGACTGCGGACCCTCCACAACGACCTCTGCCACCCCGGGGTCACCAGACTTTACCACTTTATTAAGGCCCGCAACCTGCCCTACTCCATCGAGGAGGTCAGGACCATGACCAGGAACTGCCAAACCTGTGCCGAATGCAAACCGCATTTCTATAGGCCGGACAGAGCAAGCCCCTTCGAGCGCTTGAACATCGATTTTAAGGGGCCCCTCCCGTCCTCTGACCGTAATGTGTACTTCCTCAACATTATTGACGAGTACTCCCGTTTCCCCTTTGCCATCCCCTGCCCAGACATGACCAGTACCACGGTCATCAAATGCCTGAACGACCTCTTCGCCTTGTTCGGGTTCCCGAACTATATACATAGCGACCGGGGCGCATCCTTCATGAGCGAGGAACTTCGCCAGTTCCTGCTCGCGAGAGGTATTGCTGTGAGCAGGACCACCAGCTACAACCCCCGGGGGAACGGCCAGGTGGAAAGAGAAAACACGACAGTTTGGAAGGCCGTCCTCTTAGCCCTAAAGTCTAAGGGCCTCCCAACCTCTCGCTGGCAGGAAGTCCTCCCGGCAGCGCTCCACTTCATCCGGTCACTGCTTTGCACTGCCATTAACGTCACCCCCCATGAACGAATGTTTGTTTTCCCCAGGAAGTCGACTATGGGAACCTCGCTACCAACATGGCTGACTTCTCCGGGGCCCGTCCTGCTGCGGAAGCACGTGAGGACCCATAAGACGGACCCCCTGGTCGAGAGGGTGGACCTCCTGCACGCCAACCCCCAGTACGCCTAGGTGGCATACCCAGATAGGCGGGAGGACACTGTCTCCTTGCGAGACCTCGCACACTCAGGCACCCCTGAGATACCACCGTTATCCCCCACCACCCCCCCAAATCCAGCTCCTGTAGATGGCATGCCGGAACCCCAGGAGCCTTCGTCGACCACGCAGACACCAGCATTAACATCGGATACTGCACCACCGCCGCCGCTGCTGCGCCGATCAGAAAGGCTTACGAGGCCTCCTGAGAGACTGACATACACGAACTGATAGTACACTTCACCCCGCCGGACTCAATTTTAAACAAGGGGTGAATGTGGTAAACCACTGTTACCGTTCACAACCGTTCACTATTGTTACACTGTTGTTATCACTGTTTACACTGTTGTTATCACTACACAAGGTCACCTCTTGCCACGCACGCTGTTATACCTAGGCATACCTCAGCTGACTTCGCCCATGGCTCCGCCTGCTTGCCCAGGTATAAAGGTGACTGCTTGGCTAGTATTCTTCCTTGTTGGAACCGATCACCCACGAGGGTGGGCTCTGTTATTTAGCCAATAAAAACCTATAGTTACTATCTTAACTCATCGCTTTTCATGGAATGAATTGATAGGTATATCAGCACTTCCAAGGAATAGAACAGGCAGCCTGTGTTAACGGCTGTGTTGATGAAGAGAAAGCCAAAATGTTGCTTTTCTCTGTAGATAGTAAGCTCTATCAGACCCTTTCAGATGAGGCTAAGAGAGGGCAGAAGGGTTTTGAGGACCTAAAGGAGGAAATACTGGAAGCCATGGGTGCAAACGACAGCAGTCCGTTCGATCACATAGGGAAAACACTGCAGAAGGAAGGGGAGACCCCACAGGCATTTGCAGACAGGCTGTGGCCAGTCTACAACAGCGCGCGTACAGGGGGACAAGATAGGGCACACCTGAACCAGCAGCAGCGGACCAAATGGTTTTGTTGCCTGGTGTCCAATTGCCTGCCCCAGATAAAAGCAAAGGCTGATACTTGGTTTGACCACTGAGAACCCCTAGCAACCGAAGAGACTGTAATCCGGCAGGTCACGGTAGCATATAGGAATGGTAGGAATAGTGGGACCCCCCCAGCAAAAGGGTAAGGTCCACAAGGTTAAACCTGGGGCTCAATACAAGAAAGAGTGGTGCCAGGAGGGGAGCCGTCCCTCCCAGAACAAGGTCACTTGTTACAGGTGCGGGGAGGATGGCCACTGGCGCAGGGATTGTAAAAAGCCTGGGGGAGACGATAAAGCCAGGACCCCCGCAGCCCCAACTCAGAAGGCAGAGACAGAAACTCCTCCCGATACAGTCGAGTCCGTCATGGAGTCGATAAAATCTTTCCTCTGGGCCAATCAGGGAAAGGTAGCAGCCATCAGTGGTGCTGAAGCCCCCTCGCCCACCTCTGCCTCCCCACAATGACTGGAGCCCGCGCAGCCTGTCCGTTTGTGTAATCTCCGGTACGATGAATGGAAGGGACCGCTCGTACAGACGGAGGTAGAGAAGGTTACAAGGACTTACCTATTGGATATGGGGGCATCATGCACCGTGATCCATACGGATAATCCCACCACCTCACCTCTGTCTAACGGGGTTCCATACATACTATCGGGATTCACCGGTCAGGAGCAGGCGGGGGTATACTCCAGACCCCTCTCAGTCACAACCATTGCCTTTGGGGGGCTAGCACAGACCGGGAAGAAGGTGCAGTGGTCATCCCGGGCAAGGAGGGTAAGGGGACCTTGTGTACTGTGAAGCCCAAAGAAGGTTACGACCTTGGGCTCATGGTAAATGGTGTCCCGGAGGCACTGCAGGCAGTCGTGCAGGCAAACCTCACAGCGTTTGCCACCCATAAACACGACTGCGGGAGGATCACAGGGTTTGAGGTTAAAATAGACGGGGACCCCATGACCCGACCACAGAAGCAGTACAATTTCCCCAAGGAGGCAGAACCCGACATGGAGGCAGCCATCACCTCCTTAGTTAAACAGGGAGTGTTGAGGCCCATAGCCACTCATGTTAATTCTCCACTTTGGCCAGTTAGGAAACCGGACAATTTATGGAGAGCCACGGTGGACTATCGGGTGCTTAACAGCAATATCCCCACATGTGCCCCCACAGTAGAAGCAGTGGCTAATCTTATTAGCAGTATTCCAGCATCCGCGAACACATTCACGGTGCTGGACATTTCGAATGGGTTCTGGTCCATCCCTTTAAAACGGGAGGACCAATATAAGTTTGCCTTCACCTTTAAGGGACAGCAGAATACCTGGAACTGTCTGCCACAGGGTTTCCACAACAGCCCCAGCATCTTCCACCAATGCATGAAGGATAGTTTAAAAGAGTTCAGTCAGCCCACTCAGTTACTGCAGTATGTGGATGACCTGCTCTTATTTACCAACTTGGCTGGGGAGCATGGCCCACTACTGGCTGAGCTGCTGGAGCTGCTGCAGAGAAAGGGGTTGAAAGTCAACCCCAAGAAGGCGCAGATCGGTCAGCAAGAAGTTAAATTCCTGGGTCTGACTGTCTGCACAGGAGAGACGGCCATAGATAAGGCAAGGAGGGAAGCGGTCCAGGAGTTACCGATTCCCAATTCAGTCACAAAGTGGTTCCACGCCAACCAATGTAAATTGTTTAAATCTGACCATACAAGTTCAAGTTCACAGGCTGTAAAGACAGGCGCTGTGGCTTGTTTCAAGGGAAATGTTGTCTGGCCCACCAATTGGGACACTTCCCCGCCCCAGTGGGACCTAAGTTTTGGCCAAAGTTTAAATTTGAACTAGTTATTTAGTTCAGAAACAGAGAAACCGCAGCCTGAGGGTAGAAATCTGCAGGCTGCTGTGAGTTCATTCACAGAAAATCGCTTGGGGGGGCTCCAGGGAGGAGCCGCTCTGTGAAGAGACTGCCCGCGCATGCGTAGTCGCTGGTCTGGAGAGAGGAATTCCCCAGTCTTTTGAACGGTCTGTTCGCACAGGCGCAGTTCCCCAGCCCATGACCGCAGCGGCACCTCTTCAGTTTTCCCGCACAGGCGCAGTTGCCTGTTTGAATACAGAGGTTTCACAGCCTCTGCCGCGGGACTCCGGGGAGGAGGTTCGTGCAGGCGCAGTCACCTGTTTAAAGGGACAAGCTTCCCAGCCCGCTTCTACAGTGGTTCCCCCTATGGTGTGGGACTCTGGGGAGGAAGGCATAGCAATTCCTCTTGCAGGGGACATATGGAAGGAGCCGGTACCAGGTTTTGGACCTGGAGAGGAAGATTTTCAGCCACCAGCAGTGGGTGGTGAGGGGATACCTGCCCCCAATACAGGAGTGGGTAGGGAAAAGCAGACAAACCCAGATTACTGGCAGGCTGCCAGGTATATTAAACAGTGTTGGCTGTTTGCATCAGGGGGAGAAGGTTCCCAGCCAGCTAGGGCTGTGACCCAGGCTCAGGGTCCGTCAGCCAAAGTTTCCCCCACAGAGACGCCCCTCAGAAGATCTCAGCGGGTCTGCAAGCCCAAGATAAGATGGTCACCAGAGTAGCCGCCACAAAGAGCAATCTCCCGAGCCCGGGAGGAAACAGATCACAGAGGTTCCCAACTAGCAGCCATAAGCTGCCAGGGACCAGAAGCAGGAGGCAGTCCAGCTTTGCTGCAGGCATCAGTAATCTGCGACAGTGACACCAGAGATTAGCCTGGCCATCCGGAGACGGCCGGCATTTGTATTATAGCTTTGTGTTAAGTTAGCTATGTTTATAGCTTGCTTTTAAGGTGTTTAAATTTTAAGTTTAGAATGTAACTAGTAGGTTTGAGTTTAAGTTTAAAGTTTAAGTTTATAAGTGTGCCAAATGCTTGTATTTTGGTCCGAGGTCGAGGGACCCGACCATGTCTCCACCTAAGGCAGCAGGTCAGTGAGAGAACTGGCTGCATGTCCTTTCAAGTTCTTTTGCAGGAGAGTGGACAAAGGAGCAGCCCTGTTCGCCCAGCCCAAGCTGGGCATTGAACGAAGATATACAGAATGTTGGGGATCACCTCGCCACTGGACAAATCCAGGAGGAGACCCCACAGCGACCTTCGGGAGAAACCGGACAGGGTCTGGAGGAACCTGCCTACTCATCCTACATGGAAGAGATGGCCCCAGCCCCCACCCCAGCACTATCCTGACCAAATTTCACTTGCGGGAGACCTCGCTATTGAGGAGTCATGGTGGGGAAGCGCGGGCGCCTTGTCAGATAGGGACGCGTTCCCCGGGAGTGGGTGGTGATGGCCCAGGAAAGATTGTAAAGGGGAGGGGGAGACCCAAGAGTTGCGTGGGTGCGTTCGGGGAAGGGAGGAACTCACCCAGGGCCCACGGGCAAGGTTAGAGTGTAAGTGTGGCTGGGAAGGATGAGTGCGTGGCCAGATCTGGGATCCAAGTTTGAGTGTGGGGCCAGTGAGAGCCGCCACACAGGCACCCATCATTTTCTGCAGCCAGTCGAGGGAAGACGGGAGGGGGAGGGACTGGGAGTCACGATCCCATACTCCCCGGTCTCGGTCTGTGAAACATGAGGGGTACCTCGCCTCCACAAAGGGACAAGGGAACGGCTCGGGGCTGGTGGATCAGACTGTTCTGTAAAATCCATTCTGTATGTTTTAAAGGTTCAAGACCATTAAAGGGGGGGTGGAAGGAACATTTACTGCCCGGGTGGGAGTCTTCATTGGCACGTGATGGTCGGGGTATATTTCAGCATTTTGTTTCAAATGTTTAATGAAGATTTTTGTATTTTGTTTTACAGCTCCAAGCGGTGCAGAGGCGTAGGACCCTCTCCGTGCTTGGGATCATTTTGATTACATTGTATAACCAAGATTGCAACATTTTGTAATATGTTATAGGCCCAGTAATTCCATTCCAAACGCGTGAGTACGGTCGGGGTACTCACGCGTCTGGCCGGAGGAAATGCCGGTTTTCAGCATGCACAGCGCATGCGGGGAAAACCGGCATTTCCTGTCCTCTGAACGAAGGGGTTCAGAGGCAGAACACGTGCGACTGCACAGGCAGCACGTGCGCAGTAAAATTCGCCGGTTTCATTCATGCTTTCAGTGAGGTTAATCCTTACAACTTACACATGAAAAAAGCATGAGTACAGTTGCTCCAGAGGCTGCGGAGGAAGATATATTTTATTGTGGAGCTTCTGAAAGGCAATATTTTTGTTTGGGAAAGGGAGGAAAGTTATTTTAAGAAATGCTAAGGTAAGTTTTAAAGTTTAATTATTTTTTTTAAAACGGGTTTTCAGTACTGTAGGTAGAAGGAGCAATTGTGGCTGTGTGAATTGAATTTGCTGTGTTTATTAAATGTGAAAATGACTGTTCTAAAATGAATAATGTAACATTTCCAACATTTTTAAGAAAGAAACTTTTCATCAGTAATATATTCTTTTAAGTAATTATGTATGTATGTCCGTATATATTCCTTTACGTATATGTATGTATGTATATATTCCTTTACTTATGTGTATGAATGTATGTATTAAATTATGACTTTCAGAGAAAGTAACTTATTGGAAAATATCTCGGGCTGTGAAATTGATCAGGCGGGTATGATGTATTACCAAGACGATAACACGTTTCTCCTGCCATAGGCCGGGGTGATATTTTAGCCAGTCACTTCATTAAAATTACTTTAACAACTCTTTCCATTTCTTCCTTGCAAGGATGTCTGTGTAAGGAGGAGAGCTGTGAGCGAGAAAAATGCCCGGGAACTGCAAGTAGCCAACACCTTCACCAGCAAGTGGCGCCTTGTACCTCCCCCTCCCCCCGCAAGGCAAAGAAAGGAGCAGACACAATTTAAAGTGAAGCAGTGAACTTTTATTGCATCATAAAACAGTTTTCAGGGTCAGTTTTGATGTAGATAGTTTATAACTTTAAAATGTTAACTAGCTATTTCCTGCTTTTCAAACATTTGTAAACATGAATAGTTCAAAAAAAAATGTTTTAACATTTTAAAGTGACTTTTTCTGTTTTCTTAGTGCAAGAAAGACATTCAAGGTGGAAACTAGCTATGTTCCAATTTTCAAATAGTTGTTGTAAAAATACTTTGGCTCCAATAAAAGTTGCTAATTTTTTTCAAACTGGCTACAGGCTGCACTGTTTAAAGGAAAAGTTTACATATCCTTTCAGTCACAAATAAACATTTCAATGAAAACAGCAAACACAACATTTTACATGTCAATAAAATGAAAAATTTAACAATTGCACGATTTGCCCCCTCGCATCTGCGACTGAGGGTCCAAGGAGGTGCATTGCGCAAGAAGTCATCGTCGTACGTATCCTCACACTGTTCCCTTTCGGGAACTGTATGAAGTGGTGGAAGGATTTCTGGCCACGTTAACGCTCCTTCCGTGACCATAACCATCTTCATACCAGCCATTAGGGTGGTTAGTCCTATGGCGCGAGGGTTTTACGGGCTCCCACAACCCATCTGAGGGGGGGATCACCCACACCCGCGGACGCAAGTATCCCGCTGGATGTCCACCCAGAATTTATAGTTGGAGCTCCGACTCCACTTGCCGGGTCTGTCTGGAGCGGGGTTCAAAACCCTACTCCTTCTGGCCCAGCGGCGGGGATGCTTACCGCTACGCAAAAGGCCCACTCCACGCAAAAAGTGACACCCATATGTTTCCTGCACCTTTTCCCTCCCCGTGACTGGAGCCCTATGCTGCCACTTGAAAGACCAAGCTATCATCTGTCCTTTTTGCGGCGCCTTGGACTTCTCATTACCAACGATGAGCAGGCGCTGCGCCTCCACCTCGTTGAGGAGATTGCTGAGGTCATCATCAGTTCAATTGTGAGTTCTTTTAATGCCGTGAATTGTGCTCATTCCAGCCATTTCACATTGCTAATCGGAGTGGGCCTTTGGCGTATCGGTAAGCATCCCCGCCGCTGGGCCAGACGGGGTAGGGTTTCAAAACCCGCTCCAGACAGTCCCAGCAAGTGGAGTCGGAGCTCCGGCTCTAAATTCTGGGTTGACATCCAGTGGGATATTTGCGTCCGTGGGTGTGGGTGGCCCCCCTCCTCGTATAGGTTGTGGGAGCCCATAAAACCCTCCCGCCATAGGACTAACCACCCTAATGGCTGGTACAAAGATGGTTACGGTCACAGAAGGAGCGTTAATCACGGCCATAAATCCTTCTACCACTTCATACAGTTCCCCAAAGGGAACAGTGTGAAGACTCGTATGACGACGAAGTTGCTAATTAAATAAATGGAATGAAAAAAATGCTTTCAGGGCTTTTAAAAGTCTTTAAATTGCTTTAATTCTGTTTAAAACTACTTCAGATTCTTCAAAATAATGTAAACGTTTTTAAAAGTTTATAAAAAATACCAAAAGTTTCATAAAAATACCAAAAACCTATTTAAAATGCTGCTCTGCATGTAAAAATGCTTTGCAGCTTGTGAGAAACATTGGGGGCATGTCCTATTAAAATGAGACCTCAAGGGGCGTGTCTCACTTGCACTGCACGCTCCAGGCTTCGCGCTGGCTGCACTCCTGGGCGACGTGACGTCAGACGCTGCCCGAGAGTCATCATTTTAAAACAGGAATTCCAGGCGTCCCTGAAGCTCAACGGCCGGCGCGTTGGGTACGTGCATATCGGGGGCTTGCATGCGCGGCAAGCCCCCGATCCTAATTTCTGCCCCATTATGTAACAAGTGGTGCAGGGATATGATACCCCCTATTGTAACATTTTGTAATTGATGTATCTGTAGATGCGTACCGTACCACAGTTTTTCTCTGATTTGAGGGGAATAGACGGGTCGGGGGATCAGTAGTAGGTAGCTATAGGTAAATACAGGGGATGATTGTTTGTGGGGGGATCAGAACATTTTGCTCACTTCTTCAAGAGGATACTACAAACAAGTTGGAAGTATCCAAGGGCGGAATGTAGGGGTCGCAAAATCCCCTCAGCCCCTGAAGATCGGGAAATATTAATCCACATCGTGGATGAAGACCTGTGTGATTTAAAATGTCTCTGGGTTGGACAATGTTTTAAAACATACCCAGAACCGCAAAAGGCTGCATTAAAAAGCTCGTAAGCTGGGCAGCACTTGGACACTGGAATCAAAGAACTTTGTGAAAATTGCACACTTTAAGATTGTACATTTTATTAAAAGATGTACTCTTGAGTTCTGGGCTGTTTAAATTGCCCAGGGCATAAAAATGGCTGAACAGATCTCATGGAAACAGAATTTTAAGGCAGCAGAAAAGGACAGACAGGCTGTTAGCATATGAAACAGACAGGCTGTTAGCATATGAAAAAGCTCAGCGCTGCCCTGTAGTGGGTTTGAATGGAGCCTGAGCTGTCAGTCACCCTGTGGTATTGGAAGGGTCCGGTAGCCTACAAGCTGTTTGTTTACACTGGGGAGTAGCCCGTTTGAATCAGCCAACCATCGGACAGCAAGCACACTGGGTTGTTTACACACATCCATTCACTGAAATTGACTCTACGATCAAGTGCTTGAAACTGCCAGCATGAACAAAGGGACTTTGTTTGCTAAGCACTCAAGACTGTCAATCAATTGCGGTTCCAGATGACCACAGGACAATGCTTTGTTTACAAAGCAATTGAATGTTATTAGCATTTGTTTGTATATCAAGTGGACACATCCAAACTGAGGAGGAACCATTTAAATGAATGGGAGAACACATTCAAACCACTGCAGCTTTATTCGAAAGCCATCACAGACAATGGACACATTTAAACTGCAACTTTATCCAACCCATCCCAGACAAGTGGACAGTTTGGATCTCTTTGTTTTAGCCCAGAAACATCAGATCTGGGCGGGCCCCAAAAAAAGGGGTATAAAAGATAGCTTCCCAGAAGCATCTCTCTCTTCTCTTTTACTCTTTGGACTGCAGGTGAGCAAGGCATCTGACCCACTAGCAAGACAATCCAGTGAGAAGTAAAGGGGTGGTAATTTAAGGGAAATGTTGCTAAGATTGTAAGATTAACATTGTAGCCATTTATCCCTCGTTTTTGCCGTCTGCCTTTCCCTGTTAAGCAATTTCACCGTGATTGCTTTGATCGTGTGGTGTAGTTTCTTTAGTTTTAATAAAATTTGATTTTCTTGCATCTAGACCATTTGTCCGTTTTTAATATATCATTAATTATAAGTTCCTCCAGTCAGAGCTGGAAGGAGGGTTTAGCGATTCGAAACCGCTGATTGGAATTGGTCACAGTGCAGTGGCAAAAGGCTGCCTGACCAGGTAAATTACTGTAAACCAGGTAAAGGATGCCCCCCTACATTGATTAGTTTATATTTGTATGATAAATTCATGATTGAATTTATAAATTTGGATTTGATTGGAATGTGCCTTTTCTGGTGGTTTTTATTTTTGCGTTGTCAGAAAGAAGATGATGTGAAAGTCAGTGATAGCAGAAAGGTGAGGAGTGTGGGACTGTTGATGAATGGAGAGGTGTGGTTGAGGTTACTGGTATCGCTCATTAATTATTTCATCATGTAGATCCCGGGCAGCAAGGTCATGTATGCATTACAGCCTCCCTTCCAATTCATGTTCCTCTTTTTCCTATTGCACTTTCTCCTCCTCTTCCACTTCCTCCTCCTCCACCTCTTCCTTGTGCTCCTGCTCCTCAGCTTCTCACCTGATAGATGGTGGCAAGTGCTGTTGACTTGTAATGGCAAGGTTGCATACTACGACAAATCTTGGTACCCACTCAGCTGAGTACTGCAGGGCTCCTCCAGAGCAGTCCAGGCAGTGGAAGCCTTGCTTGAGGACGCCGATGGTATGCTTTATAATGTTCCTTGTGGTGGAATGGATGTCATTGTAGCCATGCTGTGCATGTGTGCGTGGGTTCTGAACCAGTGTCGTGAGCCATGTCGTGAGTGGGAAAACTTGTTGCGCAGTAGCCAGCCTTTGACTTGCCATGGTGAGTCAAATATAGCTGGCATCATAGAGGACTGCTGCCAAATGAAAGACACATGACTACTGCCAGGATAACGGGCATTCACCTGCATGATGCGCTGCCTGTGGTCTCACACCAGCTGCACATTGAGAGAGTGGAATCCCTTTTGGTTCATGAAAATAGACGAGTTGACATGAGGTGCACGCAAGGCAATATGCGTGCAGTCAATGGCACCCTGCACCATGGGGAAGCCCGCAATCCATGCATACCCTCATGCTCACTCGGCCAGCAAGAGGGAATGAGACAAAGCTGTCTCTCATTGTATAGAGACCCTCAGTGAGCTCCCATATGCAGCAGTTTACTGCAAATTGCAATATGTTGTTCATATCTCCAGCAGCAGCCTGGAAGGAGCCAGATGAATAAAAGTTAAGAGCCACAGTTATCTCGACAGCCACAGGCAATTTTGTCCTTTCCCTGCTTTGAAGTTGCAGTTGTGACTGCAGCTGTTGGCAGATTTCATTCACAACCTCTTTAGTGAAACAGACATTTCAAGCATTGGTCCGTGCTGAAGCTGAGGTAAGAGAATTGCTCTCTAGAGAGCCATTCACCCCATCCTCCTCCTCCCTCTTCTAGCAGCTTGTTCTGAGCTGAGTGGTCTCTCTTCATTCTCCCAATCATGCTCAATTCCAAGAGGAAGGCCTACCAGGCCACCCATGTCTAGAAGAAACTTGTTTCGGCACAAGCTTTTAAATCAACCAAAAAGTACTTCAGCACTAGCCAGACCACTCCAGCAGACCCTGTAGGCAAGTATAGGAAAGCTCCAAAAATGTGTACAATTGCATCAGCAGCAAGGAGAAATAATCCAGCAACTAACCTGTAATTAGCACATGATCCCTTTAAGTAGCGCTGGTGGGGGGCCCTTCATGCCGTTTAAAATTGCGTTCAGCTGTGCGAGGTTAAGCCAGGGCATGGGCTTGGGTATGGGGTTCAAAAGTGGCAGCACTGGCGTCAAATCAGTGTTGCACACCGATTGATATCATAATCTGTCCGCTCTGCATGCATGTACCCCCTTACCATGATGTCATTCGTCACACTTCCTGTCGGAAGGCAGGGAAGGGTAGCGTAGTGGTAATGTCACTGGTCTAGTAATCCAGAGGCCTGGACTAATGATCCAGATCCACAGATGTGAGTTCAAATCCCGCCACGGCAGCTGGGGAATTTAAATTCAGTTAATTAAACTAATCTGGAATAAAAAAGCTAGTATCAATAATGGTAACCATGAAACTATCGCATTGTTGTAAAAACCTATCTGGTTCACTAATGTCCTTTAGGAAGGAAATCTGCCGTCCTTACCTGGTCTGGCCTATATGTGACTCCAGACCCACAGCAACGTGGTTGACTCTTAACTGCCCTCTGAAATGGCCTAGTAAGCCACTCAGTTGTAACTAACCGCTACGAAACAAAATAATAAGAATGAAACCGGACAGACCACCCGGCATTGACCTCGGCACTGGCTACGGACACGGCAACAGCACACCCAGCAGAGTCAACCCTGCAAAGTCCTTCTCACCAACATCTGGGGACATGTGCCAAAATTGGGAGAGCTGTCCCACAGACTGGTCAAGCCTTAGCCTGACATAGTCATAGTCATACTCACAGAATCATACCTTTCAGCCAATGTTCCGAACTCCTCCATCACCATCCCTGGGTATGTCCAGTCCCACCGGCAGGACAGACCCACCCACCAGGGGTGGTGGCACAGTGGTATACAGTCGGGATGGATTGGCCCTGGGAGCCCTCAACATGTACTCTGGGTGGGGGAATTCAATGTCCATCACCAAGAGTGGCTCAGTAGCCCCACTACTGACCGAGCTGGCTGAGCCCTGAAGGATATAACTGCCAGTCTAGGCCTGTGACAGGTGGTGAGTGAACAGACACGAGGGAAAAAACCTACTTGACCACAAGTAAGGAATGTGATGGAATGCTTTCCACTTGCCTGGATGAGTGAATCTCCAACAACACTCAAGAAGCTCGACACCATACAAGACAAAGCAGCCCGCTTGATTAGCACCCCATCCACCACCTTAAACGTTCACTCGCTCCACCACCGGTGTACCGTGGCTGCAGTGTGTACCATCTAAAAGATGCAGTCCAGCTACTCCCCAGGGCTTCTTCGCCAGCACCTCCCAAACTCGTGACCTCTTCCACCTAGAAGGATAAGGGAAGCAGGCACATGGGAACACCACCACCTGTAGGGTTCTCAAAATTCCCACATTCCCCAAAAGTTGCTAAGAAAGGGGCCCTGATTTTGGACAAGTTATTAAAACGGGTACCCAAAAGAAAATGGCTTCTGAAACCTCGTGACAGAAGCCTGCATGATTTTAAAAAGCAAGGCCCTGCAAAAGCAGGCCCATTCAAAGCTTTGAAGAGAAACCTGACATGCATGGACCTGTGAAAAACTTTGTCATTTTTAAAGCCAGACAGCTAGATAAATACAGAATATGCATTCTTCATCTTGAAACAGATCAACTCAGGATAGACATAATCTTGAGGCCATTAACTTTCTGCATAAATAATCGGTAACAGCTCAAAGTAGCTACCAAGCCAGGAAAATGACGATTAAACTTCATAAATGACAAACAGCCAGGATATTGAAGCTGTTATGCAAGGAGACAACGGCCCCAAAAGCCGTTAAGGTGAATGACTGTAATCACTTTAGACGAGCCCACCAAAAATAAACAAAGAACTCGACCTGATTTGGCGCGCAGATAAGGGATGAAGAACCTGTATAATTATAGGCCGACTGGTAGCCAAGGTCTCTCTCTTCTCTCCTCTTCTCGTCCCGCGCTGACACCGAGGACGCCCACCATAACACCGGGGGCCAAACGCGCGGCAGAAGAGGGCCAGCCATCGGGGCACAATGAGGAATGGAGCAAAACAGCAAGATCGAGGTAACAGAACAGCGGGGCAGGCTCAACCGAGGACAACTAGGCTGCAACCGCAGCCTTACACAACCAAGCCGACACCGAAGGCCACCAACCGAGACCAGCCGCAATGAAACTCGACGACCAAACCACCACAAGAAGACCAAAACCCGAGGTTTCCACTCTACAACCTAAGGTATCCAACAAAAGACTTTACTAACCCTATTTCTGCCAAAAGAAAAGGGGACTTACCGGACAAATCCATAACCGCGCCCTTACCGCATCAGCAAACTCAACCCAACTGAGGGACCTTCGCAGTTCCCAAGACTGAGACCACATGGGGATGGCAGGCCCCAAAGGACACAAAGAGCGAACCCCAAAACTGCAACCGGCTTAATCGACAGGTTTCGAACTGTCAAGGAAACCCCATTGGTGAGCATAAAATCCCTGGCCCCTCTTAGCTCAATCTAGTTAGGTATTGGGGGTGGGACAAGGGTAGGGGGATTATTAATGTGATTGTTCCCTTGTTGTGCCGCGTGTTCCCCATTCCCAACTAAGTGTACTTTTATATGCCTGTAATTATTCTAGTAATTTCCAGTGTTGTAATCTTATTGTGCCTTTAATAAAATTACGGTTTTCTTGTACCAAACAAGTTGTCTACTCTAATTCTGTATTGCCGCCTATACCTCCGGTGTCTAGAACCCAGAGGTGTGGGAACGATTCAAACCACTCAAAGACAGTCAGGGGCAGAGCTGACTGGGCACACACCACCCCCTACAGAAATGGCAACCGTGGCAGGACTCCAGCAACAGGGGTGCGATACAGTAGACAATGGTTCGGAAGAGCAAACCATGATGGAGGAAAGGATTTCTGATTATATGTTCAGCAAGGTGAATATCGCGAAGAAGTGGATCACCAATCTGTTAAAAGCTGGGCATCCAGTAGATGCCGCAGCTAAGTGGACAGAAGGGAAGGATCACAAGAAATCCATAGAGAAGACAGTCTGGCTGATGTGCTTCAAGAAGCAGGTCCAGCTTTTGGACAGGCTCTTTGAGGCACAGGCAGCTGAGATACGGGAGTCAGTCCTGGAAGTCCAAGATAGGACTCTAGCAGGGGAGAAATTACTGGTAGCATTGCAGGCCCTAAACCAGGAAAGGGTACAATTAATGGGGGAACATAAGGCCAGGTTGGAATACCTACAGTGCCAGGTCACCGAGGCCAAGAGTAATGAGCTGAGGTTGCGGGAGAAGAATGCCCGCGTAGCGAGACAAGTAAGAGAGCAGGAGGAGAAAGTAAAAGATATAAAGGCAGCCTATAAGTTGGCAAGTGAACAGGGGTTTGAAGATGCAGATCATGGCCCCTGCAAGGAACAGATAAAGAATCTGAGCCTTGCCCTAAGAAAGGCAAAGGGCATGGTGTGCCTCATAAGCCCGAAGGCAGCCCAGGCAGATTTTACAGGGAACGAGGGGAGAACGGTTCAGACACCACAGGTAGTGCCAAAGGACGACCCGGTTGAGGAACAGGAGGTCCCGCGGCCACCACACATTGCGCCAGGTTTTAGCGAAGTCTGGCAACAAGGGGGGTGGAGTTAGGGGTAGAAGCGGAGGTAGAACAACCCCCGTAAGAAAGGCTGGAGCCAACGCCAATGTGCCCAGCCCGGAAGCGGAGGTTTGGCCCACCCGCTAATGACGGGGAAGAGGGACCCCTCCAAGACCAGTTTGTAGTACCCTACGGCAGCCAACAGCTTAGGGCTATGGTGAGCCACATCCCAAAGCTCACCGAAAAAGGGGACCCCTCGGGCCACTTCAGGGAAGTGGAACAGGCAGCCAGCATCAACGAATGCGATGATGCTGAGCGGACCAAAATGCTGCTGTTCTCTTTGGAGGGTAAGCTCCTCCAGTCCCTCTCTGACCAGTGTAAGAGGGGGCAGTGTGCGTATGGGGAGCTCAAGGAGGAAGTTCTGGAGGCCATGGGGATGAATGAGGTCAGTCCTTTCTCCCGTGTGGAGAAGACAGTGCAGCTCGCAGGGGAAACCCCGCAGGCTTTCGCGGACAGGCTATGACCGGTATATAGGAGTGCCTATACAGGGGCAGCTAACCGGGCGTTCCTGGACCGGGATCAGCTGGCCCACTGGCTCCGCTGCCTGGTGGTAAACAGCTTACCACAGGTCCGGGCCAAGGCAGAAGTCTGGTTTGGCCCTAAGAATCCCCTGACCACCGAACTTACGGTGATCAGACAGTTGACCCTAGCCTATAGGAATGGTAGGGGAACCGATGCACACCCACCTAAGGGGAAGGTGCATGAGGTAAAACCCGGACAGGGTAGGAAGGAGTGGCATCAGGAAGGGAATAACCCTTCTAGCACAAAGCTAAATTGCTATGGGTGTGGGAAGGATGGACACTGGAGGAAGGAGTGCAAAAACCCTTGGAAGGACAACAAGGGAAAGAATTCCACAGCCCCAGCCCAAAAGACAGAGACAGGTGTCCCTCCCGCCACGGTCAAGTCATTTTTGGACACCATGAGGTCCTTATTGACTAGCCAAGGGAGAGTAGCAGCCACTACCGGTGCTCTGACCCCATCAGCTCCATGCAATGCACAATCCTGACTAGAGCTAGCGCAGCCTGTTTACCTGTGTTCCCTGCAGTACAACTTATGGAAGAGACCCCTCGTTGAGATGGAGGTAGAAAAGGTAAAGGGGACCTATGTGTTGGACACGGGGGCATCATGCACCGTGATCCATTCAGCTAACCTCGCCACCTCACCTCTATCTAGCGGGGTCCCATACAGCCTGTCGGGATTCACAGGCAGAGAACAGGCTGGCTCATTTCCCATCCCGCTCTCCATTCATTTAGGAACACTCCGCTCTAAGTGGACCTGTATCCTAATGAAGTGGGAAGTAAAGAGTGGAAAGGACATCCTGGGAGCCGACTTTATTGTAGGCCACGGGATCCTGGTGGATTTCAGAAATCATTGCCGATGGGGAGCAAGTACAGGAAAGGAAGGCGGAGTAGTAGTCATCCCAGGGAAAGAAGGGAAGGGGGCCCTGTGCACCATGAAGCCTAAGGAGGGTTATAACCTCAAGCTCATGGTCAGTAATACCCCGAAGGAGTTCCAGGCATTTGTGCGAGCTCACCTAGCCACATTTGCCACACATAAACACAACTGCGGGAGGGTCAACGGGTTTGAGGTCAGCGTAGACGGGGACCCCATGGCCCGACCACAAAAACAGTACAACTTCCCCAGGGAAGCGGAGCCAGACATGGAAGCAGCCATGTCCTCCTTAGTACAGCAGGGGGTCCTGAGACCGATAGCCACCCACGTAAACTCTCCACTGTGGCCGTTGGGCTGTGAAAAGATCGCTGATCTTCACAGGCCACAGTTCTTCACCAAGAGAGTGGTGAGCCTATGGAATTCTCTGCCACAGAGGGTGGTGGAGGCCAGTTCATTAAATATATTCAAGAAAGAGTTGGATATATTTCTTGAGGCTAAAGGGATCAAGGGATATGGGGAGAAGGCAGGGACAGGGTACTGAATTTGGATGATCAGCCATGATCTCATTGAATGGCGGAGCAGGCTCAAAGGGCCGAATGGCCTACTCCTGCTCCTATCTTCTATGTTTCTATGTTTCTATGTTAGAAAGCCGGACAACTCCTGGAGGGCCACGGTGGACTATCGGGTGCTCAACAGCAACATCCCAGCCTGTGAAACCACGGTAGCAGCAGTTGCCAACCTGATAGGAAGTATCCCAGCATCCGCGACCACTTTCACGGTGCTGGATATTTCCAACGGATTTTGGTCCATCCCTTTAAGGAGGGAGGACAAGTACAAGTTTGCCTTTACTTTTAAAGGGCAACAGTACACCTGGAACTGTTTGCCTCAGAGCTTCCACAATAGCCCCAGCACCTTCCACCAGTGCATGGCAAACAGTTTAAAGGATTTCAGCCAGCCCAGGCAGCTGGTACAGTATGTGGATGATCTGCTCCTCTTCACCGATTCGAGAGAGGAGCATGGCCCACTACTGGCTGAACTGCTGGAGCTGCTTAGGCAAGAGGGTTTTAAAGTAAACCCAAAGAAATCGCAGATCGGCCAGCAGGAGGTGAAATTCCTGAGCCTGACCGTACGCGCTGGGGAAAGGGCGATAGATAAAGCTAGAAGGGAAGCGGTATAGGAGTTACCAGTCCCCAACACAGTCACGGGTGTGAGGTCATTTCTAGGGCTAACCGGGTGCTGCAGAGACTTTATTGAGGACTATGCTGCCACCGCAGCCCCTCTGCTCCAACTCCTACACAAGGGAGTGGAGTGGGCGTGGGATGAGGGTTGCCAGGCAGCATTTGTCAGGCTCAAGGAAGATCTGCAGACCGCACCAGCTCTAGGGACCATAGATGGGGGGAAAGAGTTCTTCCTGGAGGTGGCAGCCAGCGGGGACAGCCTGAGTGCTGTGATGCTCCAAGAGCAGCATGGCAGGCTGAGGCCGGTGGTCTACTCCTCCAGGATACTCACGGATGTGGAGAAGAGCTACTCCAATTGTGAGAGGCACCTCTTGGCCACACATTGGGCTGTGAAAAGATCGCTGATCTTCACAGGCACCACTCCCATCACCCTCCTCACCCATCACATGCCCACCCAGATGCTCCAAGAATGGGACAGTGAGCAGTGCCCGCATTGCTCGCTGGACCCTGCTTCTCTCACAGATGGACCTAAAGGTGAAAGGGCTCTGTGAGCCAAAGCAGGCGCATGGGAAGACGAACATCTTGTTGAACACTGCGATAACACAGGTACAACAAATATACTGGTGTTTGATGCATGGGTAGCAAAATCTAAACGGCAAAGACTGTTAAATGTCTGATAAACATAACGTTACCGCCGTTGACCGCCCGAGGTAGAAGAAGAGAACCCATCGAGATGAGACGACGATGGTAGCGGAGGAGAAGAAGGTGCATCGCAATAGCAGCTCCAGCACCGCGCCCCTGAAGACCACGTGGTGACGGGGGTACCTAAGAGGACAGAAAACCAAACCTCAAAATCCACATTTCGTTAACAGTTGACTTTGCTTTGGATTGGTGAGCATGAATTCTGGGCCCTCATAGCTTAATCTAGTTAGGTATAGAGGGTGGGATAAGGATAAGGGGATTGTTAATATAGTTTGTTTTCCCTCAATGTGCTGTGTGTTCCCCATTCCCTGTATAAGTATACTAGCTAGAGGGGCCCGGCGTTGCCAGGGCTTTTTTGGGCCACGCGGGTTACGGCTGGCCGCTGCCGCTCGCCCGCTCTGTGACTGGTGGGCTGGTCACTCTCCTCTCCCCTCCCTCCCCCTCTGCTCTCCCTCCCCCTACCCTCTCAGTCCCCCTCTCCTCTCCTCTACCTCCCTGCCCCTCTCCTCTACCTCCCCCTCTCCTCTCCCTCCCTCCCTCCCCCTCTCTCTCTCCCTCCCCCTCTGCTCTCCCTCCTCCTCCTCTCCCTCCCTCCCCTCTGCTCTCCCTCCCCCTCTGCTCTCCCTCCCCCTCTGCGGTCCCTCTCCTCCCCCTCTCCTCTCCCTCTCAGTCCCCCTCCTCCCTCCCTCCCTCCCCCTCTCTCTCTCCCTCCCCCTCTGCTCTCCCTCCTCCTCCTCTCCCTCCCTCCCCTCTGCTCTCCACCCCCTCTCCTCCCCCTCTCCTCTCCCTCTCCTCTCCCTCCCTCCCCCTCTCCTCTGCCTCCCCTCTCCCTCCCCTCT